>NC_056525.1:78493462-78508831 GCF_019175285.1 Sceloporus undulatus | reverse complement strand
ATCAAATCCGCAAATATCAAAGCTGCAAATATGGAGGGATGACTGTATATTGCATTGGATGTGCACACTGGTTTTGATGGCTTGAAACAGATGGGCCAATAGGATGATGCTGAGACTGCAACAGCTGCACGGGCCTGCTACCGAAGCAGGTTGCTGCCAGAGTGTCAAAACAGGCTGCTTTTGTGGCAGCATTTCCAGTTGATGTAGACTTGGCATGGCTTACAGCCACTTTTGGGGTGTGTGCCGCATAAACACCATGTCCCCAATGCAGCCCAAAGCCGGTTATTTTTGCCTGTTCATTTCAGGCAGAATTAACATCTAACCCAGAGGAGCTGAACAGTAGATTGATTATTATTATTATTATTATTATTATTATTATTATTATTATTATTATTATTATTATTATTTCTTATCTGCCTCTCCCCATGGATCAAGGTAAGGGACAACAATAATTAGCAAACAAACAACAACAGTTGAAACACATATCAATTTCAAAGGACAAATAAGATGTATACATATTAAAACAACCCACATCTAAAATTAATCATTTAAAATTCACAATTTAAAAATCATCTAGATAAACCTGCCAGAAGAGACTAGTCTTTAAAGCTCTTTTAAACTCAGACAGCATATTCAGAAGGTCATTCCGAGGTCTAGGGGCGGCTGAAGAAAATGTCCTCTGGCTGTCAGTTTCCATTCTAGTCCTGGCTGACTAGAGTAAATGTCCGCCAGAGGACCTGAGCATATGGCGCAGATTATACGAGAAGAAGCGATCCTGGAGGTAGCTTCTCAATCCATGAAAGTCTTTTAAGGTAATAACCAACACCTGGAAACTAACTGGCCATCAATGGAGTGATTTTAATCTTGGTGTAATGTGATCCCTCTGGCATATCCCAGTAATCAATCTGGCTGCAGTGTTTTGAACTAACTGAAATTTCCAAACTTGGTACAGAGGTAGCCCAATGTACAGCACATTGCTGATGTTTCTGATGAAACTTCCTACTCAATTACTATTGAAGATAATAGTTCCATTTTGTTGGGAGTAGAGGGACATGGGGCTGTTTTGAAGAATATCCTGTTGTTCTACCCATATGAGACCCAAAGCAGTTAACAAGATATATTAAAACAAAAATAAATAAAAGCAATCCTAATAGTAAAGATAGACAGCATGGTGTAGTGGTTTGAGTGCTGAATTCTAGCTTTGGAGATCAAGGTTCAATTCTCCACTCTGGAAATCCTCTGGATGACTTTGGACAAGTCATACATTCTCAGCCCCAAAAACCCCCATGATAGGTTCATCTTAGGGTCACCATACATCAAAAATGACTTGAAGGCACAAATCAACAGCAACAAATAGTAAAGAGCAGTTGAGTAATCATTAAACAAACTATCCTATTAAGAAGAGAACTAGTTTACAACAGTTAGAAAGAATTACAATATAATATAAAGTTACAACACCCACATTCATACATTTTTCTACCTCAGCCAGTTCATACTCAAAAGTCTGTCTAAATAAAATATTTTGTCTGCTGATTAAAGGGGTTGGGGGCTTGCCTCTCATGGGATAGTGTTTCACAGCACAGAAGCAGCTACTGTGAAGGCCTTTGAAGGGCTATCATATTGAGGATGGAACAAGCTTGATTTTTACTGGTCCAGGGACATGAGCAACGGATTTAAGCTACAGGGAAAAAAAATATTACATCTAAACTTTAGGAAAAATGTTTTTAAACAGATAGCCATCTGTTGGGGGTGCTTTGATTGTGAGTTCTTGCATGGCAGGGGATTGGACACGTTGACCCTTGGTATCTCTTCCAGCTCTATGATTCTATGGCCTGTTACAGACTGCCAAAATAAAGCTGCTTTGGGTCTCTTTGGAGGTATGCTATTTAAATGATGCATGGGTCCTAAGAGTCCGGAGGTCACGCCAAAGCCACACTCCATTCCTAAGCACTGGAGTGCAGCTTTGGTGCAGCTTCCGGATTCTTAGGATGCATGCATCATTTAAATAGCATACCTCCAAAGAGACCCCAAGCAGCTTTATTTTGGCAGTCTGTAACAGGCCAAAGTGTTCTCATCAAATGTGCCTATGATGGTAGCATGGCTGAGACTCTCAAAACACTGAGCAGGTTCATATAAGGCATGCAGACCCCATCCTTTTGAACTGTGGCCAGAAACTGATAGTCCATGAAAATGGTGGGATACAGACCGCCCAAAACAGGTGGTCTCCTGCCGCCCTGGCTTGCTCTGCGGGGAAGCTGCAGCCTCCAGACCACAGGGCTCCCTCGCAGAGCAAAAAGAACCCTTAAAAAGCGGGCTCTTTCTGCGGTACCCTTGTGATGTCGCAGTGCGCCAATGGCACACTTGTGACATCACAAGGGGTGCGCGATGTGCGAATGCTATACATCCGTCACGTCGTAATGGCGGCACTCATGTAGACAGGGCGCCACCATTTTTTGCTCCCTGTAAGTACTAGGCTAACCCTCCTAATACATACTAGGGTTAGGGAGTGTGCGAATGGTGCGCACTCCCTAACCCTAAAATTTCCGCTGCCATGCTACATTTTGGCGGTGTGTATCCTGCCATTGGTAGCTCTCCTTCAATACATTGATTGTACCATTAAGCAGATGGCATCTGACTATGGCTATTATGGGAAAGTAGCAAACTTTTAAGGTACTCAGATTATTGTTGTTGCTTTACTATCAGAGAAAAGATGGGGTATGCAGATTTTTTCTACCTCAGTTGTCAAAATATTTTGACAGCTGTGCTGCTAGGCACCATGATGTGATGGGTAGACCTACTCATGGTCTTCTACACAATGGTGAGATCCATTCATCGGATGCACAAATTACAATAATTTATAAATTTGTATCTGTAAATACAATTTTGGCATAGGTAAATTATATGCAGTTTTCCACCATCTTCTTTTTCGGCAGTACCATCCTAAATTGGATTGCAGGGAACTACCCACCCAACACAATCACATCTAAAGGAGATGGCGAATAGAATTTTTAGTTACAGAATCTGACCACTGAAAACACAGAATTCTAAACTCCCTCATTACTTTTCTTGGTAGGCAAAACATCTGTTTTTTCTGCCCCTATTATTCAATAACCTCAGAGATTTAGAAAGAAAAAAATAACGTGAAAAGAG
Source organism: Sceloporus undulatus (assembly GCF_019175285.1). NCBI lineage: Eukaryota > Metazoa > Chordata > Lepidosauria > Squamata > Phrynosomatidae > Sceloporus > Sceloporus undulatus. The sequence goes on along the minus strand of NC_056525.1, from coordinate 78,505,681 downwards.
GAAATAGTTGCATTTGAAGAGATGGACAGTGAATAATTCATGAATCCCCATTCAAATTATGCCTTTAAAATAATCCTCCTTTATAGAGGGAACATATGGGCCAGCTGGCTTGCAGATGACCAGAGATTTGTGATATGCTACTTGGAAGAGATTTTAATTAAGCTTTAATTTTTAAAATGTTTTCCTGGTTTTTAGTATCAGAACCACACATGGCATTGATCTAAATAAAATAAAATAATAATAAATAGCAATCATGATCATCATAACATATGTATATAGGGCTTGATCAAAAGCCAACTGACATTAAGTATGGCGAAAACTTTGCTTTATTGGAATTAATGACAATTTCCAGAAGTGGAAAGAGGTTGTCACCCAATGGGCATCCACCTCTTATGTTGATGGAGCCCAGTTTTTGAACCATGAAGCCTATATTTTTTTTGTATAATGCTGACTAATATAGAGTAATTTGTTAAATGCACATGTATTTATGGGTTGGAGTAAGAGACTGGATTTACTCCATATGATTTGGGCTTCTTGTTTTTGCATGGATTTGTCCATTTGAGAAGCAACAAAGGGTGAAACTTTGTTACTTTATCCCCATTGGCATATTTCCATTTCTAATGACAGATGACAAATGAAAGGCAACTAAGGATCTCACCTTCATGATCATGGGGCACAAGTTACAGTAAAAGCTGGGAGGTTGCTGCATTTTCCAGAGCACAAATTTTGTACAAACAAGGGCATTTGGGAAGGGGGATGCACCATATATGCTAATACTACTATTTGGGCGGGGACACTCTGCTCATAGTTATCAAAGATGTTTTCATGTTAGTCTGTTGCAGCATAAAAAACATTGTTTCTGACCTACAGCAACCCAATCATAGAATTTGCTTGGCAAGATTTGTTCAGAGGGGTTTGCTTTTCCCTTCCTCTGAGGCTGAGAGAATGTGACTTGCTCAAGTTCACCCGGTGGGATTCCATGGCAGAACAAGGATTCAAACCCTGGTCTCCAGAGTCATAGTCCAGTGCTCAAACCAGTACACTATGCTGGTGCTATTGGTAGTTTAGGAAGGACCATTTACAGTTCTCACTCAGAATATTACCGAACAGACTATATAAAATTGTATAATAATATTAGTAATTTTATTAATATCACTTTTTCTGCATGCAGCATGCCCTAATTTCATATCACTTTCTGACTCCCATGAATTTCAGAAATAATATTTGATGTAGCGTTAGGGGCTGCCATTCAACATACATTGGTTGATGTGTAGAGTTAGTCACCCACTTCTAATCCTGACACATATTCATAATAACTCATTGATATTTATTGAAACAAATATGTTTGTGGTTTAAGATCCCTTCCCATCATTGTTGGAATTAGAAGACTCCTAATGTTTTGCAGAATGCCTATTTATAATTAAAGAAATTGCACCAATAGACTGCTGCATAAGCCAAAAGCATCTAAAAAAAAATTCAGTGCCACAAAGATCATTTCATTATTAATACTATTATATATTGTAATATGGTTGGTTTGGCCAGAAAATTCTTTTCTAAAGGGCAAAGGGGTTTTCATGGAATAAACATTCCATGAATGATAAATGTGTGTGTTATGTAAAGTATTTGAGCCTGGAACAAACAAGTTTACGTAAGTGCAAGGCCTTTATGGTAAGAGACTTCCTTTTCTCAAAAGAGAGCATTTACTGTAAAATGAGCATTCTGGTACCTCCAGTGGGTTTTAGATTATTCTCAATAATCTTTTTAATTTTATCCCCTTCTCCAATACAGGTTTTAATTTGGTGTTGGCAAAACTGATGAGAATTTTTCTATTTACTTTGCAGGATTTGGGATTGTGGCACATTTTGGACAGATCTGTAGGGGAACAAGAAATTTGCAAATAAGGAAATCTAAGCTTTGAATTTCCAGCATGTGTTAAGGAGCAAGTTCAAAACAGGTTACCATCAGAGTTTGAAAAAAATACTGTTTTGGATTATAGTGCCCAGAATCCCACAGCAATCATGACCACTGGCCAGGATGCTGGAAAACATGGGCTTTTCATCAGATCTAACAGCATAATTTTTATATTATTAAAATATTATTATTAAGTTTTAAGTTAACTTTCCACCACTGGATATCCTCCAATTATTTTATAATACAGAATATGTGACCTTTTGGCATGATGGTTGGGGCTGATAGGCATTGGAGTTCAAAACATTTGGAAGGCATTAGATCAGGAAACTTTAAACTGAGCTATTTTTACTCACTTGAATTATGAGAATATATTCATGTTTCATCTTTTAACAGCTTTCTGGAATGCTTTTTTTCCAGGTGGAACCTGCATATTTTAATTTCTTTTAGCAGTACTGATGAGATAAATTGGAATATTTCAGAGATATTTAGTGATGTCTACTTTTTTGTAAAATAGGATTTGTCCTCTGCTTTGAGAGCTCAGTGCACTGAAATAGTTTTGCAGCATTTTTTTAAACAGTGCTTGTGGGTAACTTATTGCTTTATCCATTTCCTCTGTTCAAACAGAACTCATATCTCATGCATAACAATAGAAAGTGACTTTCCTTGGACAGAATTAGTAATTCAACCCAAATGAATAGCATAGGCCCGGCCTGACTGATGATGCATGAGCATATGTATCATTCTTTTTTTTCCTTTTTTTTTTTGAAAAGTCATGTGTGTTTTTGGATGCAGGGTCTGTACAGGGTGAGAAAGTATTAGCCATCTGACCTAACCGTCTCACTGTGCTGATTCTATGAAGAACGTAGCAGTGTGAGGAATTTCATTTATATATATTTCCATACATCATGCAGAATATAGTATAAAGAATTATAAGCAGGCTGCTATGTCCCAGATGAAGTCACTGTGAGTAGAACAGGGTCTGATCCTTTTCTTCACCCTCCCACAACCAGGAAGCCAATAACAAATCTACTTCTCCATCTACAAAACTCCCTCCAGCTTAGTTCTCCTAATGTCATTGCTGCTACATTGTTAATGATGCCAGCAGCAAACAGGAGGAAGGGAAACAGACCCTTTTCCCATTCCCTTTTCTCCACCTGTCAGATAGACTTCTTTTGCTTATCTAAACCACAGGTGCCATGTAAAATGACTGTAGTTATAGAAACATTTTTGGAAGCTTTTTGACAGACTAGTGTAGCAAAACAGTAGCTTCTTCATAGCACAGGGAGTGGGATGGGTTTTGTTCAGCAATAAGGGAAGCATTAAAAGATCCTGGAACCTGGAAATATATGGGAAATGAGACAAAAATCTGTTCCCTTTATCAGCCTTGTGTGTTATGCCAACGGCACTTTGTTCACTAACTTGAATAATATATAGCTTGTTTTTGTCTGGAGGTAGAAGAGAGTACAATTTTTCCCCCTTGTGAGCCAGAACATACATTTGGTAACATCATTGAAATATGAAAATGAGATTTCCAGGAAACATTTCTGAATGAAGCTGCAGTTAACCACCTTTATAATTTTCTAAGCTACAAAAATAAAGCCTGTATACACTAGAGAAGCTCATAAAAATGCTGCTGCAAGGTCATCATGTTCACTCTTTCTCTCTCCTCCTCTCTCTTGCTTGGCTATGGTGTTGATTTAAGAAGAGAATTTACAGTTATGGACACTCTGGACAGTGTTCCTTGCATATAGAGGAGGAGGTGGTGATGATGATGATGATGATGATGATGATGATGATGATGATGATGATGATATCCTACATTTTCCAGGAATCAAAGTGGCTTAAAATCAGTTAAAAGCAAGAGAATTAAAAATAAATAAACAGCACAGCATATTCTGAAAGCCCTTTCCCCCTGAGCAATCAGCCCTCCAAAACCTGCTGAAACAAAAATATCTTCACCTGTCTATGAAAAGATAGCAAGGAAGGGGGCATTTTAGGATCCTTAGGAACCAGGGATCAACCACCAAAAAGACTGTTTCTACCAGATGTACTGGAGGCCGGGGGGGGGGGGGGACAGAAATAGGGCACAAAGAAAGAGGCTCTCCAGAAGATCTCAGAACCTGGGCAGATATGGTGCTATTGTCCCGGTACAGACCACCAGTTTGTGGAGGCCTGGGGCCAAAATTAGGGCTCGGGAAAGTGGAGTATCTGCACACAGCGACCACCATGATGATGCAAGTGCGGCGCAGCGTTCACACATTGTGGTGCTGCACTTGCATCATCGACATGCCACAGTGTGCCAATGCCGCACTGATGGCATCTGCCGCGGGAGGGCGCTCTTTTTGGCTGCTGCAAAGTCCATCAGCAGCTAAAGCGGGCACCTCTAGCCAGCTCTTTCGGGGTGGTCTGTCAAGCCCCTTAGATAACTTGGATCTTATTCATACAGCACTTTGAATTATACCCAGAAATAGACCAGCAGCCACTGGAGCTGTTGCAACAAAGAGGTTCTGAGTCTGTTTCTTATCTGCAACAGATATGCAGAAGTTAGACCAGTGTGTCTCTAGTGAAGAGCAACTTTATTTAACTAAGGAATAATCTAAAACAAGAGTTTAAGTAACTACTCCAGGCTGATCAGAGTGCCACTTATAGCTTACCAGTAAGACTGCAATTAAGCTCTTCATGACAGAGATCATTGATAACATCCCCTCTGAAAGCACATTACTGGGACTAGAATTTGCTGTTTGATATAGGGAAGGGCATGTTTGGGTTTTAGGTTCTGAGATTAGAATTTGTTATTAAGATCTGGTATTAAATGTTTAAGAATGTTGCATATTATTGTACTGTTTGAATTTTGTTTTTGTGTTCCTCTTGCTCTTACCAATAAGCTTGGCCAAAGATAGCACAGAAATAAACTATGGTTGGCCATCCGTTTTTATGGGGGGTCTTTTCCAGACCTCCCCCCCCCACACACACACACAAATGGAAGCTTGCGCATATTCAAGCCCCATAGGCTTGAATGGGGCGCCCCCACCGTCCGCATGGCCGGGACATGTGTGCCATTGAAAGTAGTGGAGGTTACCCCTCCACAGGTATTCAAAGTTGCAGATCTCAGATTCGTGAGTTAAGAGGGGTGACTGTATATTAAAACAAAGCAGATACTATTCTGTGTCATAAGGAATAATAAATAGTAACCTGAGGACACTCCTCCCATTTCCCAATCAATGCATTGCTGGAATACATCAAATAATACTTATGGGTGGTGGAGTGTGGTTTTCTTACTGTTCCAATCCAGGCAGTTTACCTGCTGCACTTTTTCCATTGGGGTCTGTGTGAATATATTGTGGTTCATTTCCTACACATATGGTTCAATTGTATGTGCATCAGAATGTTTTATACATGCACATACTGAATTGTGAGTAATGTCAGAGACCATGAAGTTGGGTTTTCCTCTCACTCCCTACCACATTTAGTGGAACAGTCAGAGAAAGTATATGATCTCAGCTTCCTAATGGTTTGTGGCAAAGAGCTCTTCTTGGCTCTAATACCACAGGTTACCTCTTACCACATTAAGTACAAAGCAGCAAAAAAATACATATTTTACTGGAATCAGTAAAACCTCAAAAATGATGCTAATGCTGATATCCTGAGCTCTGTTCATCGCTATCTGAAGTTACCTTGTGCATAGCCTGCTGACTGTTGAAAGTACCTATGCTTTTGTAGTTGCATATCTTTCTGGAATCTGTTAAAGCAGAACTGTTTGAGTAAAATTACAATATTCTTCTTCCTTAACCACCACAATCCCTGAAACACTAGCCTTCTTGTTTTACCACACACAGCCTACCTATGATTTATTTATTTATTGCTTACAGAAAGTTCATGAAGAGATAACTATTTGTAATAAAATTGGCTCTAAAATAATTTGTTTTTATTGCATTTCAATAACAAACCTACCATATCTTTCCATCTCTCATCTAGGTAGCTCTGCCTTGGAAAATGGTATATAAACCAAACACAAAGAAAGAGGGGAAAAGGTCTAGGTACCCAAAAATTAGAACCATCCTCCCTCTTTTTAATGCACCATAACAACAAATAACATGTTTGGTTAAGTGCAAGTAGATTTTCTGTTAAGGAAGTCAGTGCCAAAACTATTTCAGAGAAACAGATGGCAAATGTCTAAATCAATCTGAAAACATGTGAGTCATTACACATTGCAGTTCATTCAGAGACCGTGGGTAGGTTGAAGGAAGGACTGGAGGCAGAGGTCTCATCAGGCTTTACCAAGTAGTTGAAGCATTTTCTATACTTTCTTTACAATACGTTCTATAGAAAGAGAAACATTACAACAACTTCCCATTAACAAAATTGTAAGACGATTTGCAAATAAATACATGCTGCAAAGATATGAATATAACTTAAGAACTAATCTTATATGTTGAATGTGATTTTATGTAACAAATGTGATTCAATATAGTTTATGTTTTCAAGAATTGCTGTTTAATAAACTATTTTCTATTTCTTAACATTTCAATTTTTAATTTTTGTGGATGAAAATGAAAAAAAACCACCTTTATTTTGAATTTTTTCTTTTTTCCCACTTCCTGTAAAAAATTTTGTTAATCCTGTTTTCATAGGCCCTAATATTTTAAAAGGTCTTAGGTACTGTGCCTAAAGTGCCTAATGGATACTAATAAAATTATCTACCAGAAGGCCTGTTCTTTCTTCCCTCCCTTTCATAGAATCCTAGCATCTCAGAGTGGGGAAAGGCCACAAGGGACAGTTAGTCTAACTCCCTGCCATGCAGGAATACATGAAAGATTCCCATTAGCTTCTGTTTAAAGACCGCCAAAGATGGTCCGCCAAAGACTATCCATTATTGTTATTTCTATTAACTAATTTAGAGATTTTGCATTTTGGTTAAAAAAAGAATATCTAAATTTTAAAAAATCTAGTGGTTGAGGTCTAGAGATGTGTGGCATGCTTTCATCTTCTTTTGCCGAAAGCCCTTTAGATATATAAGATGCTGCTCTACAACTCCTATGAGGCATTGTCATAGGACCAAGGTAGATAGACCAAAAGGGCTGGCTACAGGCCATGTTGGGGGCATGGTGTTTAGACAACACATGCCCCAAACATGGCTGGAAGCCATGCAGAGTGTATCTGGCTGATAAAAGCCATCTGCAAAAGAAGTGGAGAAAGTCTGCTTTTTGCTGGCATCCCATTTGGGACCATGGTGGCAGCCCAGTTTAGGACCAGGCCTGTGTGGTTGCTACAGTTTCACACTGACTGGAGTGGGAGCAGCCTCTTACTGCTCCTTTTGCCTCATCTGCATGCCCCCTTGGAAGACAGAAGAGATTGTCATTGGAAAATTATTTCTGTGCTTGTACAGAAAATCCCAGCCAATAACAGTAGTCAGTCTCCTGACCTGTATATTAATATGATTTCAAACCCTAACTCTATGGATTCCCTTTCATATATCTTCTACTGATTTGGCATGAAAAGCAGCAAAATGGTAGATAGACTATTACAGACTTTTTTTAAAAGACAGAAAGCAGAAGCAAGATGGCTTAGTGAAACCTAAAGGCACAAGATCTCATCTGATCTTGGAAGCTAAACAGAGTCAGCTCTTGTACTTGGATGGGAGACTGCCGATGAATACCTGGAGCTGTAGGTTATATTTCAATAGCAATAGCAAGTACATTTCTGTACCACTTATCAGTGCACTTATGCTCTCCCTAAGCAGTTTACAAAGTGTAAGCTAATTGCCCCCAACAATCTGGGTACTCATTTTAGCGACCTCAGAAGGATGCAAGCCTAAGTTGAGCTTGAGCCCTTTTGCTGGTATTGAACTTACAACCTTGTGGTTTGTGAGCGAGTGGCTGCAGTACAGGCATTTAACCACTGTGCAACCAGGCCTCTTATTTGAGACGAAGGTACTGGTAAAACCAACTCTGAGTATACCTTGCCTTAAAAAAAAACATGAAATTCATGGGGCTGCTGTAAGTCAACAGGCAACTTGAAGGCACTTACACACACAGCTTCACCAGTCACAGCAGCAATAGTTTTGCTCCTCTCTCTTCCACTCCCAGAAAGTAAAAGAATGGGTGAAACAGGAAACATCACATTGCAGATCCCCTCTGATGACTTCTTGATGACACAAATCTGCAGTAAGGGAGCCTACAAAAACCCTAAGTAAATCAAACTGCTGCTTGGGTAGACATTAATAAAGACTCCTCTCAGAAATCTCTGGAGTAAAATATTCTACCAACTAACTTGGCAGCTTTTCCCATTTCTAACCATTTTGTGGTATAAAAAAAAAAGTTATTTTCCCCCAGTGGTGCTTATAGGTATTATTCTCCCTTCTACAATAGTTTTAAAATTTTGAAAAATGCTATCATATCTTTCCTTTTAAAATCACATGGGCATTAGACATGTCCAATAAAGTTGCATGGTGTTGAAAATTGCCTGTGTCCAGTATACTCTCTTCTCTAGCTCTTTCCTGTAAAATCCCAGTACTTGATGCTTGAGATGGCTGCCTAATAGTACGCTCAAACCTGCTTTAGAAGCATTTAAGAACAATTTTGATGGCAGGGTTAGAGGAGTGAGAATAGTGTCTAGATCAAGGGAAGTAATAGTGCCACTCAATTCTGCTTTGGTCAGGCCCCACCTGGAATACTGTGTGCAGTTCTGGGCACCACAATTCAAAAAGCACATTGAGAAACTGTAGTATGTCCAAAGGAGGGCGACTAAATTGGTGAAAGGTCTGGAAACCATGCCCTACGAGGAATGCCTTAGGGAGCTGGGGATGTTTAGCCTGGAGAAGAGAAGGTTAAGAGGTGATATGATAGCCCTGTTTAAATATTTGAAGGGATGTCACACTGAGGAGGGAGCAAGCTTGTTTTCTGCTGCTCCAGAGAACAGGATCCGGAACAATGGATGCAAGCTACAAGCAGAGAGATTTCACCTCAACATTAGGAGGAACTTCCTGACAGTAAGGGCTGTTCGACAGTGGAACACACTTCCTCGGAGAGTGGTGGAATCTCCTTCCTTGAAGGTCTTTAAGCAGAGGCTGGAAGGCCATTTGTCAGGAATGCTTTGATTATGATTTCCTGCATGGCAGGGGGTTGGACTGGATGGCCCTTGTGGTCTCTTCCAGCTCTATGATTCTGTGATTCTATTATTCTAAGCCCATTTCTTTGATGGTCAGTTGACAGTGAATTTAATACAGCAGCACTTGCTTGCATCAGCATGCCCACAGGCAGTGCCACCATTGGTTCATATGATGGCGGGACATTCTGCAGGAGCTCCAGTCTACAGATGGCTAGCCTGTTGATACCATGGGCTCACTGTAGAATAATGCATGTCTTATGTGAATCTGGTTTTTCTAAAGTTTCAAAATTTAAATAACAGTATTTTAAAGTATGATGTGATTTCAACTAAACATGATTGTGAGAAATATGTAACATCTTAATATAATAATAATAATAATAATAATAATAATAATAATAATAATAATAATAATAATATAGATTTATTTCTATCCCACTCAATCACGGGGAATCCGGGCGGCTAACAGCAGTAAGAAAATACAATACAGAAAATACAATAAGATACAAATAATCCCTTCCAAACCCCTGACCAATACTTAAACAAAATAATATTAATAAACAATTTAAATACAATAGCAATCAAATGAAAATATAAAAGCATTACAAGTCAATGAAGTTCATAAACAATGCCTTTCCCAGTCCCTCAACAAAGGTATCTTAATCAGTATCCTGGAAAAGCTCCGACTGTTTTAGTATTCCAGTAGATTCATTTGTAGTGTTAGGTGATTATTATAAGAACATTCTATTTCATCAAGGCTTTGCATATATACAGGAGAGAGAGCCAGTATGGTGCTGTGGTTTGCATGTTGCACTACAGTTGTGGAGACCACAGTTCAAATCCCCTCTCAGCCAACATATGTACAGCCACTGAGTGACTTTGGGGAAGTCACAGCCTGTATAGACTGGTGTTATGCACCAACCTCAGGGCAGAGTGGGAACATGGCATCCACACGACATATGCCCCGACACTGCCCTGACACCACCGTCATGCTGTGTGCCTGACCATATGGCATGGTGCTGTTTTGGCACTGCCTCCGGATGATGCAGTACTAAAAGGAACACCAGAAGCTGCTGCCACCTTTGCAAAGGTGCCCTTTCCATGGCACAAAAAGGAGCCAAATGGGGCCTGTGGCATGTAGTTGCCATGGCCCCAATCCGGTGCTGAAAGAGGTGGCTGCAGGCCACCCCTTAGGGGTGGTCTGTTTAGCCCCATAACCTCAGAAGAAGGCAAGGCCTCTCTGAGTAAACCTCTCTGAATAAATCTTGCCAAGATGAAGACTCTACTGAGGAAATGTGCATTGTTATTTGTTTTTAATTGTCTGTTATTGACCATTTCTTTTTATCATTTTAAACAACAATTGTTGTTTTATTGTGACACACAACATAGTGTCAGAATTTAGCTCCCTCCAGCTCTCTTTAGTGCTGAAAACCTGTGTCTGAGAGTTTCCCAGCTTTCCATAGCAAGCTTTTAGGGATTTAAGGTAGGTGGAAGGCTCCTTCTGTGAGTACAAATATCCCATGTTCAAATCAGCCAGTTTTGAATTCTGTCCATTCTCTTCTATGTTTCAAAGTGTCAGTCAGTCCTCCATATCCAGGGATTTTGTATCCGCAGATTCAAGCATCCACAGCTTGAAAATATTTTAAATATATATAAATTCCCATTTTATATAAGGGACACAATTTTACTATGCCACTGTATTTAATGGGACTTGAGCATCTATAGATTTTTGTATCAACAGGAGGTCCTGGAACCAAACCCCAGCAGATAACAAAGGGTCACTGTATGCTACCTTAGGAGTGTTTACCTTAAACTGCAGCTTATACAAATCTTTTAAATAACTATTATAGCTAAATGGAATCTCTATATTCAGAGGCAGTATGCTTGTATTGAGGGAAGTGAACAATGAAAGTGTGCTGATGTGTCTTTTATGGCCCCAGATAGTCATTTATGGATCAGATAGTTGATCTAAGGATAAACTTACTGTATATGTTGAGAATATATGTTCCTTGTTGTTAATCCCTCTCTTCTCCTACAATTGGATTTCCTAGAAGAATAGTGGCTCAGTAGTCAGACTTGGGAGTCATTGTGGTATAATGGTTTGAGTGTTGGACTATGACTCTGGAGACCAGGGTTTGAATCCCTGCTCAGACATAGCAATCCATTGTGTGATTTTTCGGCAAGTCACATTTTCTCTGAACAAATCCTGCCAAGAAAACTTTGTGGCAGATTTGACTTAGGTTCATCATAAGTTGGAAACAAGTCAGAGGCACACAACTACAGTCAGACTTGGAGATTAGCCCATGTTTACCCACTAGTGGTTAATTACAAAATAAAGAATCTGAATTGCAAGATGTATAGGTGAGGAAACCATGTGCTATGGCCACGAGACATCTTCTGCCACTTGGGGAAGCAGCTTTGTAAACAAACTGATAAATGCACCATTCAGTTCAACAACAATTCTACTCCATATTGTGCAAAGATTTTTGGTGCAATTATTCAACTATTTTTTAAGACATCTTCATTTGCTTGTAGGACCCTATCAGTTGATATTATTATGAGACAGGCAAATTATTGAACTAGAAATAGACATACTGTTCAATCATTTTTGTGTTATGGTTAGCATTAGCAGTTGGAGTAGAATATGTTGCTCTCGATATAGTAATCATGTTATAGGTGTTATTGTAAATAGTAAAATCATTCTGGAAAATACACTAACATCCCCAAAAAGACTTTTAAAAAATGCACCAATGTTTGTTTGTAATAACTGCAAAGAATTTTATTTCAAGCCATTCTGGGAAAACTGTCTGTGATATTTACCAGAGGGGAAAATTGTTTTGAGAGTCTGGATATATAATAAACTTTCCTTTCTCTGGTTTCTTTCTGGATAAATCTGGTTAGCTAACCACATATTAGAATACAGAACTGGGAGAAAATGTGAGCTTTTTGAAAGCAACTCTGATATACTTTAATATGGAATAAAGAAATATAACTATTTTTTACTTAACTGCTATGAGCTGGAAGGCTTCAGTAGTTAAATCAGCAAATGATCATATATACTCTTTATAAAAAAGACAGGGAATTAGGAAAAAATACCAAGGTCTTTAAGAGAGTAGCATCAGATTTTACCTACTTTGGCACCAGAAATATTAGTCTCATTTAAGTAACTCTGGCAAAGTCAATGAAATGAAGAATAGGAAAAAA
>NC_056525.1:78330151-78483462 GCF_019175285.1 Sceloporus undulatus | reverse complement strand
TTTAAATGTTCTCGGGAGCTGTGCACAATAAGGAAAGAAAATTCCATGGAAACGTCTGAAATATATTTAAAATTTGAATTCATTCCATTCTTTCCTGAAGGCATAATGGAGTGTGTGTGTGTGTGTGGGGGGGGGGGGGGTAATGTGGGGAAATGCATATGCATTTGCAATGCATTTAACTCAGTTTAGAACTGGAATGAGAAGCTGAGCTACCTGGAAGAAAGGATCTGTTTAATGGCAGACAGAATTTAGAGGCAAGAAGTTAAAAGTACTGTTTCACAGTTAACTATAATGATTTATTTTCCCACTTTGGCAACAGTGGCATGGAAAAATTACTTCTTAAAAGTAATTAAACAAGTAGAGACAATCTTACTGTGATGATATAATAAGTAACATTTCTTTGTTTAACATTATCTTGTAAGGGATTTTTAAATAGGGATTTTGACTCAAATTTTTCAAGTTTTATGCAATTCTTTTATCATATAGCATTCTGCCTGAAAGCAATAAAAATAATAGAAAAATAATAAGTGGAGAAATACAGTGTGTGGACAATGAATTGCTTTCTAAACACCATGATTAGTAGTTTTCTGTGGGTTTTCCAGGCTATGTGGCTGCATTGTGGAAGAGTTTATTCCTGATGTTTTGCTTGCACCCTCTGAAGATGCCAGCCACAGATGCAGGCAAAATGTCAGGAATAAACTCTTCCAGAATGTGGCCACATAGCCCAGAAAACCCACAGAAAACTATGGATGCCAGCCATGTAAACCTTTGACTTCACACCATGAATAGTAATAGGAATGAACTTCTTATCAAAAATTAGTTTCTTAAAATCTGATGAGAGCTGGTGAAGAGCTGAATTCATAAAAGTGCACAGAGCAAACACCTTTGAAGAAGACAGTCACTAGCAATAGGCTGCCACTCTGGCCCACAACAGATTTGAAATAAACAAGTTAATTAGCCAAACCTAATTTTTTTTTCCAGCAAGGAAAAGTACACATCACATGTGGAAAGTGACTTAGCCAAGGAATTCTTTATACTTAAGGCAGAGCTGGCATTTTGACCAAGAAACAGTAGCAATCATTCACTGTATCACTTCTGCTTATTAACATTCATAATTTCCTCTTCATATTTTATATTCAGAAGTTTCAGCCAAGTATCGAGTCTTTCAATCCAATTAAAATCCTAGTATAAAGTTACTCAAATATACAGGCATAACCTTTTTTTTAAAGGGCTCTGTAGACGTTTTCATTTGGTTTATGATAGTATGCAACGTATACTTTTGCATTTTCACTTCAATACTTTTTCATTTTTAGGCCAGATCATTAGATGATATTTGGCAAAGCAATCAGTGTGACTAAGAGTTGGAATTTGTTTGCTTGCATATAGAAACATGTCTATATAGATCAGGTGTAGCCAACAGAGGAGGGAATGTGGACAACTTTCACCTGGTGTTCCTCTAGTGGGTGGCACCATCACGTCCCAGCATGTTATTCCCTTCCACCATTTCGGCTGATTTTAAAAAATCTTTCCAATAATTTTGTGGTGAGGGGCGAGCAGATAGTGAGGGGAAGTAAACTAATGCAATTGGTGCCAGCTTTTAGTTGATCTGGCTGGTTGTCAGATGGGAAAAAAATCACCTGAAAGTCATTGGGAAAATCTCAGTTTTTAAAGTGGGAGGTGTTGCATTTTGCCCATCTCTACTATAGATGCATGCATATATTTTCTGCCCTGGATAACATTAACAAAATAATCTTTCTTTCCTTTTCCATTCTGTGCTAACTCAGTGGCCATTAAAAATGTTGCCCAGAGATGAAATGAGACATCAGAACTTGAACACTTGATCTTCTATGCTTTATGGATCAGAAAGTTATCTGGATTCCCAAATGTTTTTCAAGGGAGGTTGGCTCAGAGTTGCTATTAAGATCGAGACCATATGTGGCTTTCATGGCAATTAATTTTAATACAAGCATCTTTGTATATCTGCAAGATGGGATGGCAGGAGAAATCCAGCTTCTTCAAAGGTACCAATTCTCCTTTCTGAAGTGTGTTTGCCAGCACCTTCTGAAGTGAATGTTCTGTTCTGTTTTGTTTTTTTTTAAGGTTTCATCCACTCTGACCAAATATTGGTGCAGCTTGACAGACAGGATAAATATGCCACAGCCAAGGAGTCTTCTCCACTCTGAATTTTGTTTAAAACTTTAAATTTTTGCTCATGTTTGAAATAAAAATGGAAAACATGAACCTGGCAGACTATCAGTCAGCTAACGTGGCATTCCTAGGAACACTGAACACATTGCCAGATGTTTGCCAACTCTTTGGAAATATGGCCATTTAACACTGTGGTCTGTTAAGACAGAACCTCCAGTTGTGAATGTCTACAGCAACCACACTTGTCTAACACTTTAGCATCTTCCTCCACTGGTTTCAGGAAATAACTGTATCTCAGCTGCCATTCTGTACAAACTTGTGTGGGAGTAAATTCCATTGGTAGAAAAACGAGTCTGACTGCAGAATTAATGCAGTTTGACACCACTTTAACTGCCATGGCTCAATGGTATGAAATTATGGGATTTGTGCTTTTGTGAGAAATTTAGCCTTTTCTCTCAGAGAGCTCTGCTGCCACAGCAAACTACAAACCCCAGGATTCCATAGAATGAAGCAGCATTAATTCTGCAGTGCGGCAACAGCCTCCCATAATTATACTGGAATTCACTGAATTCCTACCCCCTTGACTTGCATTTTTTTATTAGATACAATCTGTTTTCTCATTATGTAACAGGTTATAGATACAGCTAAATAAAGGAGCCCTGGTGGCACAGTGGTTAAATGCCAGTACTGCAGACACAATGTTGAGAGTACGATCCCAGACAGGGCTCCAAGGTTGACTCGGGCTTTCATCCTTCTGTAGTTCAGTAAAATGAGTATCCAGCTTGTTGGGGGCAATTAGCTTACAGACTGTAAATGGATTAGAGAGTGATTAGTTCACTGATAAGTAGTATAGAAATGTACATGCTATTGCTATATGGCTTATTGGTGTGTGTGAGGGATTGTGCTGTATTTTAAATGTATAATGTATTTTAATGTTATTTTTGTTTCTCTATGTAACCCACATTGATCTGCAGGGAGAGACAGGATATAAATAAAAATATTATTGTTATTAATAATAATAATAATGGTATTTATGTTGGTCAACAAACTATTTGGCTGTCATGACAGTTTCCATTTTTCTTAACAACTGGAGCCTTCCATTTTGCTAGCATGTATTAATTTTTTTTTATTGTAAGATATTTTGTTTTCAGGGTAGATACACTGTGTCCAACAGATGGATGTGTGCTTTCTTGATTGGAAGAGAATATGCATTCTGAGTTCAGGATTTCTAACCAATATGTCTTTGGTTTTGGCATGTCACTAGAATCCATGGAAGTAGTTTGCACCAAACTTGGAAGTGTTAATATCATTCATAGGATACCCACCACCACCATCACCACTACCACCACCACCACCAGCAGCAGTGGCATGACCTTAGCTCCCAAAAATACTTTTACAAAGCTTAGTCCACAAAAGCAAATATTGAGGAATGTGGAAAAGGGGGCTGCAACTATGCACAGTCAGTATCTGGGTTGAAATTGTTCAAATCACATCCGACAGACCACATCCGACAGACCTCCTATATCGAGTGTATTTACCTGACCCTAAAGGCTAGGGACAGTCTAGGGATTCTGTTAGTGTATCGGCCACCCCGTGCATTAGCAGACTCCCTTAACGAGCTGACACAGCTGGTCGCTGAGCTGATGTTGGAGACGCCCAGGCTTCTTGTCCTGGGTGACTTCAACATCTCCCTCACGGCCAGCCATGTTCCATCCGGTGCGGCTCAGGAATTCATGGAGACCATGGCGGCCATGGGCCTGTCCCAGCTGATACAGGGTCCTACGCACTGTGCGGGTAATACTCTCGATGTGGTCTTCTGTTCGGAGGCGGAGAATCCGTGGGTGGAAATAGCTAATGTTTCCCCCCTGTCATGGACGGATCATTTCCTGGTAGAGGTGAAAATCAAGGTCTCTACCCAGATCCCCCCTGGGGGTGGTGGACCTGTTAGGATGGTCCACCCTCGAAGGCTGATGGAACCTGAGAGGTTCCAAGAAGCATTAGAGGGGTTCACGGTTGGAATTGACGGCGACTCTGTTGATGCCCTCACCGGTATTTGGAATACCGGTCTTTCTAGGGCTATACACAGTATCGCTCCCAAGCGCCCTCTCAGGCCGGCTTCCAAACGTAAGCCCTGGTATACGGAAGATCTCCGGGCGAGGAAGCGGGTTCTGCGACGGCTAGAGTACCGTTGGCGGAAACACCTTTGCTTACATGACAAGGCTCTCCTAGACCAACTGTTAGAGGACTACGGAGAGGCAATACGGGCAACAAAGAACTCGTTCTATGGTGCCCGTATTGCGTCCGCTGAGTCGCGTTCGGCAGAGTTGTTCAGGGTGGTCAGGGAGCTAACTCAGCTCCCTCCCGCCCTGAACCAGATCCTTGAACCTTCTAAGGCCTGCTGTGACCTGTTTAACGACTTTTTTGCGGATAAAACCTCTCGTATAAGCGAAGGTCTGAACGCTGACATTATAGCAGAACCGAGGGTAGAAGTGTCCAGAGCCTCCGTGGACTATGTTAAACTGGATCAGTTTGAGTTGGTGAGTACCGAGGATGTGGACAAGATCCTCGGGAGTGTTCGGAAAACGACCTGCTCTCTTGATGCCTGTCCCTCGTGGTTAGTGGCCCAGGAGGGACCGGTGGTAACATCATTGTTACACCGGATAATTAATACATCTTTGAGGGATGGGCTATTTCCATCGGATCTTAAATTGGCCATTGTAAAACCGATCCTAAAAAAGCCCTCCCTCAACCCCCTGGTACATAATAATTATCGGCCTGTTTCGCTGCTACCATTTCTGGGAAAGGTGATCGAGAGGGCGGTTGCGATCCAGCTTCAGGCGGTCTTGGATGAAACGGATTATCTGGACCCATTTCAAACTGGCTTCCGGGCGGGTTACGGGGTTGAGACGGCCATGGTCGCCTTGGTCGATGATCTCCGTCTGAGCATCGACAGGGGAAGCGGGTCCCTGCTGGTGCTCTTGGACATCTCAGCGGCTTTCGATACCATAGACCATGGTATCCTTCTGGGGCGCCTGGCAGAGGTGGGAATCGGGGGCACTGCACTCCAGTGGTTCCGCTCCTACCTCTCCGGGAGGTCCCAGATGGTGCAGCTGGGAGACGTGTGCTTCGACGAGAGGCCCCTTAAAACCGGGGTCCCTCAAGGGGCCATTCTGTCTCCCATGCTATTTAACATTTACATGAAACCGCTGGGAGAGATCATCCAGAGACATGGGGCGCGGGGTTATCAGTACGCTGATGACACCCAAATCATTTTCTCTATGTCTCTGACTGGTGCAGTGACTGGGGATGGCGTCTCTCCTCTCATGGCCTGTCTAGAGTCAGTAATGGGCTGGATGAGGGAAAACCGACTCAAATTGAATCCAGAGAAAATGGAGGTACTAGTGATAGGTTCTCCTGGTCCAGGAATGGCGGTGGTTCCACCTGTCCTGAACGGGGTCACGCTCCCTGTGAAGGACTCCGTGCGCAGTCTGGGGGTGCTTCTTGACTCGTCGCTTCACCTGACCGCTCAGGTGAATGCGACGGTCAAGAGCACCTGTTATCAGCTTCGGTTGATTTGCCAGCTGCGTCCATACCTGGCCCAGAGGGACCTAGAAACTGTTGTACATGCTCTGGTAACTTCGAGACTGGATTTCTGCAATGTACTCTACATGGGGCAACCCTTATACCAAACTCGGAAGCTGCAAATGGTGCAGAATATGGCAGCCCGGTTGATCACTGGTGTTCCCAGGACCAGCCATATAACACCGGTTTTAAAAGATCTCCATTGGCTGCCCATTCGCTTCCGAGCTCAATATAAGGTGTTGGTAATTACCTATAAAGCCCTAAATGGCTTGGGCCCAGGATACCTAAAGGACCGCCTCTCCCCGTACATTCCGCCTCGCACCCTCAGAACGTCTGGGCAGCAGCTACTGAAGGTGCCTGGGGCCAGATCAGTCTCCACTACTCGGAGGACGTTTTCTATAGCTGCCCCAGCCCTTTGGAATGCGCTGCCCACAGAGCTCCGCTCGTCTACTACCCTGGCCCAATTTAGGAAGGATCTTAAAACCTTCCTATTCCAACAGGCATTCCCCGAATAAATAAATATCCTGTGGGCCTCCCTCCTCTTCCGTGGCCAAGAGGTTGGGCTATGGGGCTTTTTACTTGTTGGTTTGATTTATTTATGTATTTATGTGTTTTATTATGTATGTATTTTAATCTGTTGTGAGCCGCCCTGATCGTAGGAAGGGCGGCATATAAATAAAAATTTTATTATTATTATTATTAAATCCCTGTTTGGGTTTCACTTCACTTCTGGACCCATTTCAAACTGGCTTCCGGGCAGGTTACGGGGTTGAGACGGCCATGGTCGCCTTGGTCGATGATCTCCGTCTGAGCATCGACAGGGGAAGCGTGTCCCTGCTGGTGCTCTTGGACATCTCAGCGGCTTTCGATACCATAGACCATGGTATCCTTCTGGGACGCCTGGCAGAGGTGGGGATCGGGGCACTGCGCTCCAGTGGTTCCGCTCCTACCTCTCCGGGAGGTCCCAGATGGTGCAGCTGGGAGACGTGTGCTCTGACGAGAGGCCCCTTAAAACCGGGGTCCCTCAAGGGGCCATTCTGTCTCCCATGCTATTTAACATTTACATGAAACCGCTGGGAGAGATCATCCGGAGACATGGGGCGCGGGGTTATCAGTACGCTGATGACACCCAAATTATTTTCTCTATGTCTCCGACTGATGCAGTGACTGGGGATGGCGTCTCTCCTCTGGTGGCCTGTCTAGAGTCAGTAATGGGCTGGATGAGGGAAAACCGACTCAAGTTGAATCCAGAGAAAACGGAGGTACTACTGATAGGTTCTCCTGGTCCAGGAATGGCGGTGGTTCCACCTGTCCTGAATGGGGTCACGCTCCCTGTGAAGGACTCCGTGCGCAGTCTGGGGGTGCTTCTTGACTCGTCGCTTCACCTGACAGCACAGGTGAATGCGACGGTCAAGAGCACCTGTTATCAGCTTCGGCTGATTGGCCAGCTGCGCCCATACCTGGCCCAGAGGGACCTAGAAACTGTTGTACATGCTCTGGTAACTTCGAGACTGGATTTCTGCAACATACTCTACATGGGGCAACCCTTATACCAAACTCGGAAGCTGCAAATGGTGCAGAATATGGCAGCCCGGTTGATCACTGGTGCTCCCAGGACCAGCCATATAACACCGGTGCTGAAAGACCTCCATTGGCTGCCCATCCGCTTCCGAGCTCAATATAAGGTGTTGGTGATTACCTATAAAGCCCTAAATGGCTTGGGCCCAGGATACCTAAAGGACCGCCTCTCCCCGTACATTTCGCCTCGCACCCTCAGAACGTCTGGGCAGCAATTACTGAAGGTGCCTGGGGCTAGGTTAGCCTCCACCACATGGAGGACATTCTCCACGGCTGCCCCAGCCCTTTGGAATACACTGCCCACTGAGCTCCGCTCGTCTACCACCCTGGCCCAATTCAGGAAGGACCTAAAAACCTTCCTGTTTCAACAGGCATTCCCCGAATAAAATCCTGTGGGCCTCCCTCCTCTTCCGTGGCCAAGAGGTTGGGCTATGGGGCTTTTTGTCTGTTATTTTATTCTATGGTTTGATGGTTTTGTGTTTTAATCTTTTTGTATTATATGGCTTGTTGTTTTTAACCCTGTTGTAAGCCGCCCTGATCGCAGGAAGGGCGGGATATAAATAAAAAATTTATTATTATTATTATTATTATTATTATTATTATTATTATTATTAGTTTCAACACAATCCAGAGAGCCAGTTGACCAGCCTGTTTCCTGGCAAATTTTATAATTCATCCTTCCTGCTGTTGGTAACAATGTCCTGTATTATTGACATAGATTCTGCCTATTAATTGTGGAGTAGGCATCAGGCCAGTTCCTGAGTAAAGCTGTAGCCTTGCAGTTGTACCCCAAGATCTCTTTGTGTGCTCTTTAGGAGTAGGGTAGGATAACCACAAATGAGAGACATGGGCAAAATAATAACATGCAACCATTTTCCCATGCTTGATCATGTCAGGAGATAAAATATGCTTTTTTTGCAAGCATGGATGCAGTCAAATAAATTTACATGCTCCCAAGACTTTAAAGAAAATTATTTAAAAACAGCCAATAGATGGTATTACACCCCATTGAGACTTTCAAAAATATATGGAATACAAGAAAATTTATGTTGGAAATGTCAAATTAAAATAGGGTCCTACTATCACATGTGGTGGACATGTAAAAAAATTAAGAAATTCTGGAATAGAATTCATGAAGAGATACAAAAGATAATTGATTTAAAATTTCCATGTACTCCAGAATTTTACTTACTTAATATGACCTCGGTATTAGGAACAGAAAAGGAAAAGAAATACTGGAGACTGGTATTGTATTTAATAACATCAGCTCGAATTGTCTTGGCCAGACATTGGAAATTGAAAACAACACCTAATATAGAGGAATGGTTGGGAAAAATAGTGGAAGTGAGAGAATTGGATAAAATAACGGTGTGGAATAGAAAAAAATCAACAGACTATTGGGAAAGGGAATGGCAACCCTTAACAATGTATTTGAATAACTTAGGTGGGAAAAAATGTAAGAACATATGAGGAAAACACAAATGGATAATGGTTAATATTTTGTTATTTGTGTAAGCGAAAGGGAAGGAGATTGGGAAGAAGGGAATAGAAGTTAGAACGGAAGTTCATCGGGAGAGGAATGTATGTACAGTTTATAAGAAATGAATTGGTGATGTTAATTTGTATATAATATTGTACATGTGAAAAAGATAAAAACAATAAAAAAATATATGCTTTTTTGCCTTGAAGACTGATGGCGAGCATACATTGATGACAATTGCTGTAAAAGCATTCATACAGTAGGTGGAAAGGCTGGCAATAAGAATATCTACTCAGTGATGGACTTCTTTATATGCTCTAGTAGCTGGTGGAAGTGATGGTGGTAGGGATTTTTCTTTCAGTTTTGCCCCAAGAAGCCAGTTTGCATCACTGAATGACCTTGGTTTAATCTACAAGTGGGCAAAGTTCAGCCCCTGGATCCTTGTTGTTTTCTACTGTGGAGAAAACAGGCAGTTTAGAATGCTGAGAACAGCCAATGGAATTGAAGCTGGAAAAGTTGGGGGCTGCTCCCAGGAGCGGGTATAAATAGAGAGGAGGAGCCGTGTGTTAGGAGAGAACATAATTGTACCCTGAGGGTTTAGCAGCCAAGGAGGCTACAGGAGACTGCTTTGGGGAGCAGTTAGAAAGGATTTATTTACCCAAGTTAGGGACTAGGGGAGTCTGGAATTAAAGTATATGTGTTAATATCCTGTGGATACATAAATCACTAGGAAGTGGAGGAGATTATTGAAGTCATCCAGAGAACAGGTGAACTAATTTTTAGGAAACTGAGGAAGTTCAGTTAGAATGGTTGTTGGTGTAATAGATAACCAGAAGGGTTAAGAGATACAGATGCTAGAGATAAAGGTTCTGTGGGAACTAAGTTTATAAGGGAATGTTTATAAAGTCAAGTGAAAGAAACTGTTAAACTTTGTTAGTGTTGAAACAAGTTATCAAGCTTGAATAACATCTTACAATAAAGATCCTGCATTCGACCTTGCTTGTAAATAAAAATTGTTCCTTTCTTTCAACAAGCAGTTGCTTGAAGTGTGCTTACAGATAACATCATCCACACTCCCAAAAATAAGTAAAATGCTAGCAAAGGTAAAATACCTTTTATTATTTAGAACATTTCAGATAATGGTGGTGTAGTTATCAATTGCCAATTGGTGTCAAAATATTGGGATTTTAAAATCCCAGAGTGCTAGCAGTTGAACAGAGTTCTAATGTGGGAGTCATCTGTGAGATCTGAATTTAAGGATCTCCACACATACATGGTGGCACACAGTGTAAAGGGGTTTAAGAGATTTGGCAGTGACACATTGTCACTCTGACACATAATTGGTGGCAGCTAGTGAAATAGTAACAGTGGGATCTACATAAGTGGTGGCAGCTGGTTACACCTACTCTGGATTATACCCAGCCACTATGCAGCTGCATAGCACCCTGGACCACCATCTGTGCCACGAGAGGGAAGTCAGGTATTCCTCATTCCTCATTGCCCATAAAGTCAAACAGGGCGTCTAGGCTTCGATGTTTTAGGCTGCATTTAGTGGTTGTACAAGCAGAGGTAGTTCATGCCACTATACTTTTTATCTTCTGCTCCACCCAAATAGCTCCATTGGGCCTGGCCTGGACTAAGAAGAGCCCTCCCTCCAGTCCATCTGCCTTGGTCCAGGCCTCAGAGGGAGAGAAGAACTGCTGGACCTCATCCCCTTCCCCATCACCATTCCCTTCTCCTTTTGTGTTGTGTCTTTTTAGATTGTAAGCCTGAGGGCAGGGAACCATCTAATTAAAAGTAATAATAATTGTAAACAGCTCTGAGAGCCTTTAGGGCTGAAGGGCGGAGTATAAATACAATAAATGATAATAATAAAATGCAGAGCCATTAGCCTGAAAGTAGTCCTCATCAGGGATGTAGGGGTGGGGGGTCTTTAACAGTGAAGCTGCAATGGAGTTGCAATGAAAGTGGCAAAAGGACAATAGCCTCCATGAGTGAGGATGACATTTGACCCTGTCATAAGTAGTCAATCACAAAATTACACCCTTTCCTCCTGTCCCACCTTCTTCCACCTATTGCCTGTCATTTCCCTTTTCTAAAGAATTTAGAAAAAGTTTCAAAATCTGTCAATAGAGTGGAGGGGGTGGAAACACTTAAAATACCCATCGAATCACTCCTGAAGTTGTGGAAGTAATTGGCTTTACTTGAGCCACTTTGAA
The DNA here is from genome assembly GCF_019175285.1 of Sceloporus undulatus. NCBI lineage: Eukaryota > Metazoa > Chordata > Lepidosauria > Squamata > Phrynosomatidae > Sceloporus > Sceloporus undulatus. The sequence continues at coordinate 78,472,455 of NC_056525.1, read as the reverse complement.
CAAGATTCCCTTATCTTTGGATAATGTCCAAATCTGTTTGAAGTGGCCTGCTTCAGGCCATTACATTATTATGTTATTTATTTATTTAATTAATTAATTTATTTATTTCCTTCCTTCTTTCCTTCATTTATATGCTGCCTTTTTTCCAGAGTGGGGCCCAAAGTGGCTTCCTGAAATAGTAAATAAAAATATTTACAATATAAAAATATTTGGCTTTTCCCAAAGCAGATATATACTCATATTGTATACATTATGATACAAATAACACTAAAAAACTAAAATGACTTCTCTGACTAACAGAGTTAGGCCAAATGAAATAACAAAAATAAGATTAAATTATTGTTTTGTCACTCAGTCTGTAACCTACAAAGTTTGGAAACTCTGAGACCTTGGTAGAAAGCAACAGCATAAGGCGCAAACACCCAGTTCATTTACTGGCATGAGATGTAAAGTTATAAAGGTATATTAATTATGTTTCCGGAGAGCCCGCCATAAAATAACCACAGGGAGTTTTATAGCAGCAGAGTTTCAGGGTATTATGAGCTGGAGTTTTATCAGTATGAAATGTTAGTGAAACATTTTCTCACTGGAAACAATAGTTCAGTTATTAATGATGCAAGGAAAAAATATGAGCCCACAAATTGAACTTCTTTAATGTGGGTGGTCATCTGCATTAGCCCTCTTGACTTCCATGGTTTGAGTTTAAGATCAGAAGAAAGAACTCATTGAAAGGGTTGTGGAATTAAGAACCATATCTGAAAGTAACATCTGTAACTTTAGAAAATAACATCTGAAAGTGACGTAAGAAATGATGGAAAGATAAGGCAAGCAGGGCAAGTAACCCTTATCTGCACTTCTCCATAGGTCAGTGGTTTTATTTGGTAAGTAGCAGGATGGTTCCCATCTAGCTGACATGTATATCATGCAGATGTAGCTGTCATAGGAAGCTGGACTAAGACTTAAGGTGTCACTGCACTATATACTTTTATCAGTTTGGGAGCATCTTAATTATGGTTCATCGTAAGGAATCATGAGACTTGTATTTTGGAATAGTTTAAACCTTTTGCTTATTTAGTTCAATCCTCAGTCCCTCATTTCTGAGGCTGCTTCGGTACTCTCTAAGTACCTTGCTAAACTACAAGCCCAAGGATTGCTTAGGGTGGAGCCATGGCGATTAAAGGGCTTTGATACCAATATAAATGTGTCATTACTAAAATATCTGACCTTCCATATCCATGGATTCAACCATCCACATCTTGAAAATATTTTAATGATGATGATGATGATGATGATGATGATTTATTTCTAGCCCGCCCAATCACGAAGAATCCAGGTGGGTTACAACAATAAAATATATCAAGTTACAATAAAGTCAAAAAATCAAACCCTAGACCTACCCCCCCCCAATTCCTGGTACTGAAACAGAATTAAACAGTAATGGTATAAAAACATTAAAACATTAAAAACATTAAAGGCATTAAAAACATTAAAAAAAATAGGCAGAAAGATAGGCGGGGAAGAGTAGACAGATGAGGGGGCAAATATCTCTATATCTGGGGAGGGTAACTAAGTTGGAAAGGCCTGCTGGAAGAGATCTGTCTTGAGTGCTTTCTTAAAAGCTGTCAGAGTGGGAATGTGATGGATCTCCTCCGGCAGTCGTTCCATAGTTTTGAAGCAGTAATAGAAAAGGCCCTCTGGGAAACTGATGTTAGCCTAGATTTTTTTGGCTGTAGTAGATTTCTTCCAGAGGACCTTAATGTTAAATCCTCCCCCCAAAAAAACTAACCTTGGTTTTGTCATTTTATATATGACACACCATTTTACTATGCTATTGTATTCAATGAGACTTGAGCGTCCACAGATTTTGGTATCTGTGTGTGTGGGGGGGGGGGGGGGGAGGGAACCAAACCCCAGATGATAATAAGGATCCACTGTATAATTCTCATTGATACAAGTTGATCTAATGTGGCTACCTAGGTCCAAATCAAACCCAGCAAATGCAAATGAAGATCATTTGCCCTTCCTGACACACTGTTAACATGTTTTTATGCTTCAAAAACTGTGGATGTATCTGCACTGTAGAAATAATGCAGTTTGATGCCACTTTAACTGCCATGGCTCCATCCTACAGAATCCTGAGATTAGTACTGTAGTTTTGTGAGGCACCAGCATTCTTTGGCAGAAAAGGCTAAAAACCTTGTAAAATTATACATCCTGGGATTCCATAGGGTAGTGCCACAGCACTTAAAGTGGTGTCAAACTGCATTATTTCTACAGTGTAGTTGCACCCTGTCTCTAAAGAATTGTGTGTATGTGCCTTCAAGTTACCTGTCAATTTATGGCACCACCATGAATTTCATAGGGTTTTTCTTAGGCAAAGAATACCCAGAGATGGTTTTGCCATCTCCTTCTTCTGAAATATAGCCTACAGCATCTATTTGATTTGCATAGTGGTCTCCCATCCAAGTACTAAGCAGGGCTAATCCTGTTTAGCTTCCAAGATCAGTCAGGATCTGGTGTCTATAGTGTATTTAATACAATTATGCAAATCAAATAGTACATTAAATCTATTTGCAGCAGCCCTGGCATGTAGACTGCGCTGTCCTGTTTCTTTCCTCATGAAACTGATGTTTAATACAGTCTGCTTCTATTCCTTTTAACAACATCCATTTTGTAGAATCAATTAATCTACATGTCAGCCTTTTAGCTTCAATCTAGTAGCTGGAGTATGAACACTGCTAAACAAACAGTGGAATAACTATGGTGCTAAGTGACTTTGGTTCTGTTCTGACCTGTCAGCATTGAGATCTATTTGGTGAAAATCTTCTGTGTGTTAACAGGTAGCTGTTCAAACACAGATGCTGCCTGTGTCAAGGGGTTTCTTTCTCATCCCCCCCCCCTTTTGTGTCTAAGAGAGCACAGACAAATATTGACCCTCTATTGAGCTCCAAGAGCAGGGCTTTAATAGCACAATGACTTGCGGTGGAGGCTGAGAAGGGTCCCAGCACTCAGGAATTTAGAATACTGGAGGCTCTTATTTGCTGATCGGGCAATGCTTGAATTGACACTAATCCCTTTGGGCAAGGTGGCCATGGAGCTTTCATTTTAGCCATTTTCTAATTAAAAGTGTTTACAGATAAGGGCTTTTGTTTATCTGTTGTTAATTACAGAGGTCTTTCATGACAAGCAAGACATTTCCTGTCATTCTTTCTCTTGCTTTAGCAGTCTTCTCCAAAATCCACTATTATTATAGTCCAAATTAACAAATTAAATTAGCATCACACCAAGGGAGGCCTGCAGAAAATCCCAGATTGATTTCTTCCAAATGTATGTATATTTTTGTTGCTGTGTTGTTGTCTTGGGCAAGATTTATTCAGAGCAGGATTTGCCTTTGCTTCCCTCTGAGGTGGAGAACATGTCATTTGAGCATACATGAGCTTTGGTATCCATGGGGGGTCCTGGAACTAAAGCCCAGTGGATGCTACTGTAAAGGCCCACTGTATTCCAACAGATCTGGAAGGCAATGGAAGAGAGAGAGATTGTTACAGTTCCTACAATTCAGTTAAAACCATGAGTTTTATCAACCCCTTCCTGGGTCATCTACATACATAGTTGGTGGGTTATTTCTGTATTGCAAAGTTATGACTTGTACAGGCTGTGGCTCAGCTTGGGTGTAATAGTATCAATTGATGTACAGCATTTATGCAAGTCTAGCCCACTGCATGAATTGAAGCTGAACTTCAGTTTTAAATATCCACTTTGGCACTGTTCCTTGATTCTGCTTTGTCTCAGATCTAGGTAATGTTTCAGACATTACCTTTGCTGTGAATTTGCATGGGATTTTATTATGGAGTTTTGTAATTCCTCTGGGGATCCCCTGGTAGTAGCTGTTCTCTGGGCTGGTGCCCCATCTGCAATATATATGCCTCTGAATAACAGTTCCATGCCAAATTATACATAAGGGAAATCTTTTAGCTTTAGTTTTTATATTAGAAATTATTGAATGCAACACAGAAATTGGCCATGCAGTCCTTCTAAAAATACTTACTTCTGTCATTCCTATAGGAAGCCTCAAATGGTTTATTTCAAGGGACCTGGGAGATTAATTTCCATTAAAGACGTAATTTCCCTTTAAAAATACTAATAATTTAAATCTCTCCTTTAAAAAAATATTTTAAAAATGAGATTCTTCAGAGCTAAGAGCCATGTGATTTGAAAAATGTGCACTACCTTTTAATATAAAATACGAAATAAAATGAATGAAAGGAGACTAGTTTATTTGCTTCCAGAAAGTTCTTCCTATGAAATGTCTCAGGGCTATTGATATATTACATCAAAGTAAAGATAGTTAAACTCACATTTTTTACTAGAAGTCCTTAGGGCATTCATAATGTGTCAATATTACCTTCAGTCTTGCCAGATTTTAATCCCCAGCTATACCTGCAGATCCTTGTATAAGAAACAATTTGATCAGTTTATTTGCAATGCCAGTTTGCCTGCAGTTCCTATAAAATGAAGCAGGAAGGGGCTCCTGGCAGGTTGGTCAACAGTTCTCTTATATAGTATCTTGGCTGCTTACCCATTGCTTTAGTGTTGCCAAGCTATGAATATTTTCATGCAGTGTTCCTATTCCGGGAGCTTGGTCCATAATAAGAATGAAAGTTATGATGGATCGATATGTTTTTCCCCTTGGTGTGATGGATTTCTTATATTGAAAAACAGTGTGTCTTTCATCTTTGATACTCGGAGGGAAATGTGTAGCATCTCTATGTGAAAATATATTGTAAACACCTTTGTTTTATCCCCCCCCCCCCCCCCCGCTCCCCACACACACACTGTCAGAAGTACAGGATGCAGTGATACAGAAGAAGTGGCTTCCAGACTATGAAATCATTTGTCTCATGATTCTAGCTACTCACTTCCTTGGGCATACTTAGACAACAGGTGTTAGGGTACATCTAAACCATACACATAATGCAATTTAACACCACTTTAACTGCCATGGTTCCATCTTATTGAATCCTAGGATTTGTAGTTTGGTGTGGCATCAGCCTCAAGCAGAGAAGGCTACCAAAAAAAAAAACCCTTTTTAAAACTACAAATCCTAGAATCCCATGGGATGGAGCTGTAGCACTTAAAGAGATAGTGGGAGTGGGATGAAGGTTGGTGGAAGAGAAAGGAGCCCCAGAATTTCTTAAAATTAAAAGTTCAAAATTTAAATTATAATTTTTTTAAAAAAATATTCTTTTAAATTTTTATTTTAAAACATCACATTTTAATCAAATCTTCATTATGTATATGTAAATACATTAAGGTTGTGCATATGATATTATCATTTGAAGGTATAATTTTAATTTTGCTAATTGTTTATGTCACAACTATTAGTATTACATTCAGTGGTATATGGGAATTACGATTTATGAGTACCGTATTTTTCGGCGTACAAGATGACTTTTTGACCCTCTAAAATTGGGTCAAAAGTCGGGGGCCGTCTTGTATGCAGGGTGCGTGCGCTCGACTGCCGCTTCTCAGGCCTCCAGAGGCCTGGAGAGCCGGCAGCCTCGCACCGGCTTCTAAGGGGCCGTCTTGTATGCAGGGTGTGCGTGCTCGGCCACCGGCTTCTCAGGCCTCCAGAGGCCTGGAGAGCCGGCAGCCCCGCGCTGGCTTCTAAGAGGCCTCCGAGGCCCCTTAGAAGGCGGCGTGCACACTCTGGGGCCGCCAGCTTCTCAGGCCTCCGGTCTGAGGAGCCAGTAGCCCCATGCCGGCTTCTAAGGGGCCTCCAAGGCTCCTTAAAAACCAGCGCGCACACTCTCTGGGCTGCCGGCTTCTCAGGCTTCCAGAGCCCTGCGGAGCCGGCAACCTTGTGCCAGCTTCTAAGGGGCCTTCGGAGGCCCCTTAGAAGCTGGCGCGCGCACTCTCTGGGCTGCCGGCTTCTCAGGCCTCCAGAGACCTGATGAGCTGGCAACCTTGTGCCAGCTTCTAAAGGGCCTTCAGAGGCCCCTTAGAAGCTGGCGCGTGCACTCTCTGGGCTGCCGGCTTCTCAGGCCTCCGGAGACCTGCGGAGCCGGCAGCCCCACGCCAGCTTCTAAGGGGCCTCCAGAGGCCCCTTAGAAGCCGGCACGTGTGTGCACGGCTGGCTACCGGCTTCCAAGGAATAGAGGTAGCCTTATACGGTGAATATATCCTAAACTCTATTTTTTTATAATAAAAGTTGGGGATCGTCTTATACGCCCAGTTGTCTTATACGCTGGAAAATATGGTAATATTTGTGCAAAAAAGCATTACTAAGGATTCTGTATGGTAAAATGAGAGAAGGTCAATGGAGGGGGGGCACGATGAGTTACTGCACCAGGTGACACCAACCCTAGTGACGCCACTGTGTTGCAGCATTTTGATGTTTCCACCGTTCCTCCTACTAGCAATCTCCACTGCAAAGAGTATTTGTGACAGGTTTCTCACATAGCATTGCTGCCCCAGTGATCTCTGGAAGAATGGGGCTGGAAAAATCACTATGCTGCACCTTGATCAATAGGAGAACAGACACCCTGTTGTTTGCAGTGGCTGCTGCCCAATACAACAGGATTGGAATGGTCAAGCCAGGAGATGCTACCTTGTTAAATATCCTTAAATATACTTAACTAAGGGGCAAAACATATGGTCAACAAGAGCCAGCTTCCCAGCGGATTGGGGGCATGGTGTTCTGACAGCAGCCACCCCTCAGTCCACCTGGAAGCTGCACGGCCAACCTCACATGCAATGGATCCACAGTGTTTCAGCGGCACAGTGTTTACACATGCTGCACTGGAGAAACACTGAAAAAATGCCACCATTGTGGCAAAGGCACCCTTCTCCCAGTGCAAAAAGGATATATATAGTGGCATGTAGGAATTACATATAATGATTATTATATGTGGTAGTGATGTTTAAAAGCACACAAAACTATTGGAGATTCACTGTGTTCCTCCCAATTTCCTAAATGGTATTTTATTTGATTATTTTTAACTGGTATTTATAATCCAAATGCACTTTAATGTTTCAAAGCAATGTACAACAATCTGAGGTTGGATCCTTTTCTTTACTGCACAGAGGAAAATATCATTAAACTACTGAAGTCTCTTAAATGCCTCTTGTGTGCCCACTGCCTGACCCAATGTTGTATTGTTTTGTGCCTATGAGGCTGCAACTACACTGTGGAATTAATGCAGTTTGACACCAATTTAACTTTGATGTCTCCATCCTACAGAATCCTGAGATACGTAGTTTTGTGAGGCACCGGCACTCTCTGGCACAGTAGACTAAAGACCTTGTAAAATTACAAATCCCAGGATTCCATAGGATGGATCTACAGCACTTAAAGTCTCTCTAAACTGCATTATTTCTACAGTGTAGAGGCACCCCAACTCTACATTACTCTTTCTTTCTCTCTTCCTCTCCACCCATATACAAGAAGCATCTGCTTGTATGTTTATTCCTATGGAAACTGAGAGAAAAGAAGTTTTATCATACAGCATCACACAGTGCAAAGGTTTTTTGTTTTTGTTTTTTTAAAGAAAGAAATGGGGAAGCTTACTTTGTAAAAGCAGTGGGGAGGGAGTTACTAACACACGGCAAAGCCATCCAAATAGTCTAATATGAGTTCTATTCCAAAATAAATAAAGGTTACTTAGGAAGGGGGAAAGAGTCCAATGTTTACTGGGGCATAAATTCATGTTTGAAAAAGAGAATCACAAACAGGAGGTCTGTATGTCAGTTGTAAAGTGGTTGTGTAAAATGGATTTAAAATTTTTGTTGGGGTGATGGGGGGGAGTTTACACATGTAGTAGTAAAATATGTGACATCCAAGCAAATGCATGCAGTGGGGAATGTTTTGCTGGTGATGGTCACAGGCAATTGAGTCAGACGAGTTGATCAAAATTTATGATGCTTCTCAGTGACGTATCTGTGTTGCTAATAAAAGAAAATTATGCTGGAACATATTAGCATGTATTTCACTTTGGACACAGTGTAATAATGGTACTTCCTATACAGTTTTTTTATGCACTATTTCCTACATGTTTTGGATAGTGGGATCAATTTATAATGTAATGATTTTTCCATACATAATTTATTTCTCTTTTTTTATTACAACCTCCTCAACATGGAAAGTGCTTTAAAAATGGAGAAAAATATGATAATAACCTCATAAAGCATAAGAAAAGAAAAGAAAAAGATTACTGTTTAAAGTGTTTCATAAAAATAAACCCACACTCTATTTGAATAAATGCACCAAAACACATTGAAATCGACTCAGTGATAGTAAAAGTTCTAGCTCTGAGCAACCTTGTTACTTTTGATATATTTTAAATTTTTTGAAGGTACACACATATTCCCTAAGCCTGTCTGAATCTTGGAGTTTGGAACATAAAATGTCAGAGATGCTATACACCTTGGAAGATTAGGGCTACAGCAATACTGCAGAAATAATCCAGTCTGACATCACTGTAACTGCTGTGGCTCAATGTTATGGGATTCTGGGAACTGTCATTTTGTGAGACATTTAGCCTTCTCTGTCAGAGAGCTCTGGTGCCACAACAAACTAGTTCCCAGAATTCCATAACATTGAGCCCTGGTAGTTAAAGTGGTGTCAAACTGGATTATTTCTGCAGTGTGGATGCAGCTTCATTTTCATGTCAGAGAAGCTTCTGAGTTGGAAAAAATGGCTGCCAAAGTGATTTACGGTCTTGAATTCAACACTGCAGGCAATGGGAAGCCATTTTGAGGGGGAAAGTTCATGCAATAAAATCAGTCTACCTTTTGAATTTGGCTCAAATTTGGAAGAGGTAAATTGGGCACCAGAGGTGGTGCAATAAAGTCCTTACTCGCTCACTTATAACTTTAACAGAGCAGCAGTTCAGATGGCTGGTCCCACTCAGCAGTTCCCCACTCCTGTCCTTTTAGACTGAGGGTCCTTTGCCATTTGTCAGCTAAACTGTATTCTGTCTGGGGTTCCATTATAACCTTATGACAACCTAGGCATTCAACTTGTGATAATGGCAAAATCCAGACAGGCAGAGTTAACATTAACTCTGCACTGAAGCATTCCTAAGTATTGGCATCTCAGCATATTTCTATGGGAGAATGAGAAGACTCTCTAGTAATGTTTTGGCCTTTTTATTATCCCCCTGCTACCACACAGCCATTTCCAGGTCTGGTGTGACTGCTGGACGAGTGGGAAAGGAAGGTGACTTGCTTTTCCAAATGGCCCGCAGACCCAGAAGGTAGCACCTTCTCCCCAGTGGCCACTGTTGGGGGTGGGCTTCTCCTGCTGCCCAACTCCATTTTCCTGGGGAGGTGTGGCTGCTGGACAAGAGGGAAAGGGAGGCGATTTACTCTTCTGCCCAGCCCAGCCAGCAGACCTGCCAGATTTGGAATAAACTATTAGGAAGCAGCAGCACCCTATTCCACCAGCAGCCACAGGCAATGGATGGCAGAGACACTTGGATGGCAGAAGAGGATGGCAGGGAGGTGATGGGGCAGACAGGGAAGACTGCTCCACCAGGTATTCCCCCCCTCCCTGAGGTGTCACTGCTTGCAGTCCACACTCCTCACACTCCCCTATTGATGCCCCAGACCTTAAGGTTGCCATAAATCAGAAATTATTTGAAGGCACACAACAAAGCCATCAACTAGCACTTGCCTCCTCTGTCTGTGTTTGATGTTATGATGTTAGTGACTTACATAGGCATATGTTGTGCTGCACATGCAGAGTGATTTTTTTTTTGACAATGCATAATGGTTTTAACCCAGCTGACAGCAGCGTAAGCAGAATTCAGCAAGTAAAACATTGTTTTTGACCATTGCACATTGTAATTGCATCATGGGTGCCATTGATCCATATATGTTGTACTCCATTGATATAGAGCTTATGTACATCAGCTACTATAGTGTGTTTGTGTATATGTGTGCTGTCCCTGGGTACTTCATGAACAGATATATTCATGCCAACACTTTCAATGGTACATAACATTGGAGGAATACCCTGATATGATCCCTATTCTCTCTGCTTTTTCTGGGTGGCTCCATCTAAATTAGTTCTCTTATTGCCTGTTCTGGTAGATGTTCACAGGCATATTCACTAATACTTAAAGCATATGAAGAGTTAAGAAACCCAGAAAGAAATTGACTGACCTATGCATCAAAAACATTGTATTACTTGAACTGTTTCACTTCACACATTCAGTGAGCCAGATAAACTCTAGTTTAATAGACACAAAGGAAAATAGGGACATATCAATTTCATTTCCCTCTTTGTGCATACAATGTCTGATGTATGTAGACTTTCCTTGGGGGCACATTATTCATTTTTGTTTTATGAGATTTTCTATTTCATTGAGAAGAGGAACAGCCATGCAGCATATCCAGCAACTCATTATTTCACTGCACACACATACTGTCAACAGTTCTCTTACCAAATGCAAACAGCAGGGAGCAACAGGAGCAAAATTATCAGAGTAACATTGGAAGTGTAATGCCATTATCACGCTTCAGTCCACAAAGATTTTGCTGGCCTTGTTTCTTCAAGAGCATGACCAAATTGTTATGGATCCTGCACATCATAGCCACTTTGGTAATCTCCTTATGGGGGCTAGGGGTTGCTTTTAATAGTGTTATACACATGCCAGAGAACCATCCTTACAGGAAGTTTCACTATTTTATGTGGAAATCATATATACATATTGATAGCGGCATGGAGTCTGGTAAGAAATACTACATAGTATGTACTCTAGCTTTCTGGTTTTAATATGATGATGATGATGATGATGATGATGAGGATAATTTATCCTGCCACTCTGGAAGGATTGAGGTGGCTTACATAGATAAAAACATATAACATAATAACAATGATATAACTAACATAAGAATAAACCCCCTACCCCCTCATCCTAAACAAATCCACATAATTAAATATAACAGAAATAATAAATACAATAACATATGAAAATAATTAAAATCCATAAATATGATAGTCTTTGACACTGCATTGCAATGTTCTTTACATATCTATATTATTATGTTCCTTAATAATAAAATAATAAAATTTATTTATATACCGCTATTCCATGGATCATAGCGGTTTACAGCATAGTAAAAACAATTTAAAAACACAATATACAATAAGATAACAAGATAAAAACAACAATATAATTACAAGGCTGACAGAATGGAAAAACATCACATTCAGGGGGAGAAAAATAACACCAACGATTCATGGGGGGAATGCCTGACGAAAAAGGTAAGTCTTCAAGTTTTTCTTGAAAATGTCAAGGGAAGTGGACATGCGGAGCTCATTAGGGAGTGCATTCCAGAGTCTAGGGGCTGAGACAGAATAAGCCCTCCTCGTAACAGCGTAGCGGACATCTGGAACCGTCAACAGATGTCTTTCTACTGATCTAAGAGTGCGGGGCGGACTATATGGGGAGAGGCGGTCCTCCAAGTACCCTGGGCCCAAGCCATATAGGGCTTTATAGGTGATAACCAACACCTTGTATTCGGCCCGGAAGCGAATAGGCAGCCAATGGAGATCTTTCAGAACAGGTGTTATATGGCTGGCCCTGGAGCAACCAGTGACCAGTCTTGCTGCCATATTCTGCACTAATTGAAGCTTCTGAGATTGGTACAAGGGTTGCCCCATGTAAAGCGCATTACAGAAATCTAGTCGAGAGGTTACCAGAGCATGTACAACTGTTTCAAGGTCCCCTCGGTCCAAGAAGGGTCGCAGTTGGCGTATCAGTCGAAGCTGATAACAGGTGCTCCTAACCGTCGCATCCACCTGAGATGTAAGGTGGAGCGACGAGTCAAGGAGCACCCCCAAACTGCGAACCGAGTCCTTCACAGGGAGCGTGACCCCATTCAGGACAGGTAGAAAAACTTTCTTGCCTGGACCAGGAGAACCTATCACCAGTACTTCCGTTTTCTCTGGATTCACACTGAGTCTGTTTTCCCTCATCTAGCCCATTACCAACTCCAAGCAGGCATCAAGAGGAGAGATGCCATCCTTAGTTACTGCATCAGTCAGAGACATAGAGAAGATTATTTGGGTGTCATCAGCGTACTGATAACACCGCGCCCCATGTCTCCGGATGATCTCTCCCAGTGGCTTCATGTAAATGTTAAATAGCATAGGGGACAAAATCGCTCCCTGAGGGACCCCAGATGTAAGGGCCCTCTTGTCGGAACGACAGTCCCCCAGCTCCACCATCTGGAATCTGCCCGAGAGGTAGGAACGGAACCACTGCAAAGCATAGCCTAACTCTCTCAGGCGATCCAGAAGGATACCATGGTCGATGGTATCGAAGGCCGCTGAGATGTCCAAAAGCACTAACAGGGACACGCTTCCCCTGTCCATGCCCAGACGGAGATCATCAACTAAGGCGACCATGGCCTTCAAGTTGACTCTGACTTACCCTAAGGTGAACAAAAAACTACAATTCCCAGAATGGGGTTTTCCTGACAAGATTTAGTCAGAGGAGGTTTGCCAGTGCTTTCCTCTGAGTTTGAGAAAGTGTGACTTGATCAAGTTCTCCCAGGGCATACCATGATTGAGTGTGGTTTCCTGGTGTCCTGGTCCAACACTTAACACAACTACATCATGTTGGCTCTACATTATTTGTAGGCTAGCTTGTAAATGGTGCTAATGTCAGTCTGGAGATTGTCCTTGAAAGCAGCACACCACTCCTCACTGATGTGAGTCGGAGAAGAAGGGGTGGTTGAGAAGAAAGCAGGGGAGAATGTGGGTTGGTTAAGCCAGAAGTAGTTATGTTCAGTCCACCTGAAAACAAAATGCAGTGGCATCTCATCCTGAACACTAGCCTGAAAGAGTTATTTGAAATTTTGAACACTGGATTAATTTTTAGAAGTTAATAAACTGAGATAAAAATATCAGTCCTTCACCCTTTCCTGATTTAAATGCTATTCCCTCCTGCTTCACTGTCTTAAACCATGTCTCTTTACCTTCTCTACAGTAAGTTAATACTCTCACTGTCACTAACTCCACTGTTTCCCCACATTTAGTACATCTTACCCCATATCCTCCAATTCCACTACTCTCAGCTGTTAAAGGTTCTCTTGCTTCCTCAAATTATTATCTTTCTCTCTTGCAGCACTTAATGTCAATAGCTTTATCTGAGCATACCTGTACAATACCATTTTTCCAAATCTCTTCTCAGATTGTTAGTGTGAAATCTTAACATAACCTCTTGTTCCTCATTTTCCCCTACTCAGACCAAATCTAAGTACAGACTATAAAAGTACTGAAATCGTATTTGACCCGTGCTTAGACTTCCCTTCATCTTCCTCCCTTTTCACTATTATTGTATGGATAATTCTGGTTTTATTCTTCATTGATACATCTTTACATGTGATACATTTGAGTGATACATTTGAGAATCTTGTCTAGTTCCTTCATATCTGCCTTTCCCAGCTCTAGGCTTCTTCTGCTTTCCTGGCAGCAGTCTCCATTCTTATAAACGAGGAATGATAAAGATAAGGAAAATCTTTAACTGTCCCAGTGTCCTCATTTGCTACTTTAAAGTTGCCTAATCCATTGTAGTAATTGTGCTCTCTTTAAGTTCAGTTGTGACCCTGCCTTTTCACTTTCTTCCAAGCTTTTGCTGTTTTCTGCTAGTAGTATGGTGCCATCTGTATCTCTTAAAATGTTGATGTTCCTTTCTCCAGTTTTCATGCCTCTTTCTTTCTCAGTCTAATCCTGTAGTTGTATGTGTGTATGTGTGTGCACATATGTGAGATTTTAGCCAGGCATACAGCCATTAAGGGCACATACCTTTTCATCAAGAAAAAAAAGAGGTCCTTGCTAATTGCCCAGATTGCCCCCCTCAATAGCACTGACCATGAGGGTACTCTGCAACAGCAATCAATCATCCCCAGTGTTATGCTTATTTACTAGTAAACCTTGAATAACTGTGTAATTTACTTGAAGGAGTTACTAAATCATCCATGACAATTAGGAACATGTTCCATCTGCTAGCCAGCAGTAGATAGTTCAGCTAGCTTCTACCAACTGGAGAGATTATTTCTGCAAAGATAGCCTGTAGTTTGGAGGTTGCTCCTCACAACATTAGTACATGTGAGAACAGAACACTGCCCACAAATGTTGCCCTAGCAAAAGGTGCAAAAGGCACTCTTTGATGCAGACTTCACATTTAACATTACATGCCTGGACCAACTTTTACTGTCTGCTTGGTGACAATAGATGAACATTTATAAAATACAACAGAATCCTATTTAATATTATATCCCATTTCAGTTGTTTGGCTCTCATAGATACTGACTATGCATGGCAAGGGAGCAGCAAATTCTGCCCTGCCCTGTGTGAACTGATCTGAATGACCATAAAATATCTCAGTGTGTGCAGCTGTACATGCATGAAGTTCATTCTACACCACTTGCAAGCCCTGTTGATTATGTCATAGAAGTATGTTCAGGGTTTCTGTGCACTCAGAGAGATATGGGGGGAAATATACACATAGGAATTTGTTGTTTGCTGTCCACATCACATACATCCAGTACCCATTTGTGATTGTTAGGTTCTGATCAGGTAGGGACATTTCAACACTCATATACCCCTTCACTTCTACAAACTCTTGAAATAAAAGTGGCTTCCCTCCACATCTCAGTCCTTCTATAACTGTATCTGTGAGATATCTCTAAATAAAGAAAGAGTCTGCCTCCTTGCCCAGCCCAGATACTTTGCTGGACTCAGGTATACAGAGTCTGTAAAGGAATGTTTCTTTGGCACTTCACTAGTTATTTCTCAGCGTCCTCTTTATTATAAGACTATATTGCTGAATCTGCTAACTCAGCCACTCCATTGTCATTGTACATCCCTGAGCATTCAGCCTGATGGGACTTGTAAGTCAGTTCAGGCCAAGAACAGAAGGTTAAAGAACTGAAGGTAGATGACCCTGCCTTTTCCTCGGCTTGGTGTAGGAATATCTTTGCCTCAGATGAGGAAATTCTGGATGGCTAAACAATGAGAAAATCCCACTCCTCTACTCAAGGTGGACTGAAACTACTCTCTGTGATGGATCGATCCCTTCTTTTTGACAGCTATGCCAGTTCCCTGTCAATGTCTTGAATGTTCTGATGAACTCTCATGTCTTACGCTTTCAGGCTTCTCTTCTTTTACCCATCCATTTTCAGCTCCTGCCAACAATTTCTTACTCTTCTGATGCTCAAGGAGTCCTGATACCTCTCTGTAGTACTGAATGACTGAAAAGGGTAGCTGTGTTAGTCTGTTGCTGCAAAAAACAGCATCTTATACCAGAATTTTAATAATGTGTTTTCATGGGCTCCAGCCAACCTTTTCAGATATGTGGAATGAGAAGATCTTGTTTAAAGTCAATTGAATAAGACACCAAATTTTGGTTGGAATGCTGCATTGGGATATGTACATGTGACATGTATCTACGTCTCTGTAGCTACATCTCCTCATGCTACACCTCCCAGAGCCCACCTTTTAAGAAATGCAGCTCCCACTACACAGCCATTTCTATGGAGATGTCTTTAGCTATTTTCATTTTGTTGGATGAAATATAACAGGCTTCTACAGGGACCTTGGAGGATCATTGGTCAGTCCCTGCAGATGGTATCCTTGTAGCATATCCAGTCACAGGAAAATAGTGAGGTGCTTTGCTTGCTGTTTCCCCTACATAGGTGAAGGTTGCTTAAATTGCTTTTGGGGGGGAAGATTTTTATTATTGTGTAGTTGGTAAAGAATATCAACCTTTGCAGTGACCAAAAAAGTGAGTTGCAATGCTGTAACCCTGACTTGCTTGCCTGTCTCAGCTATATGAATTTCCATTTAAAAAAAAAACTAAAAAAAAACAAAACACCCCTTACCCCACAGTTGTTTCTCAAGTAAATTCAGCTCCCCAAAATATAGTCCCAGTATCCTTCTGTTCTAAACCACCCCTTTTCCTTTGTGTTTTGCCTCCAGAGCACTTTTAACTTTGCACAATGATTAATGTACAGGAAATGGAGAATATGACTTCTTGTTTGTGTGTTTATGTATATGCAATATCTTTAATATGAAACTAGTTACCACTTAATTTTAAAGGGCAAAGACCTTCATTCAGCATGTGTTGTATACAATTTATGAGTCTCCACTTTGCCAGACGCATATCACAGCCCCAGTGCAACACCCGAGTGACTAGCATTCCTTTTTAATTTAATTTCCTTTCATAAATAGTTTCATTAAAGATCAGTTATTCAGGCTGAGAAAATATAATGTGAGTAGGGAAGTCTAAGGGCTCATTCACAGCTTGTGGCTTACCCCTGAGTAATGGAGGTCTATCACTCAGTATTAACAGAAGTGTGAACACAGCCACTCAGAAGCAACTGATGCTTCTAATCCTTAACTATTTACACCTTAGAAATGAAGTATGAAGTAATCTTGGCTACTCACCTTATTTTATTGAAATATGGAACCCTCTGTTCCTCTTGTAGTCCTCCTGGATAATAAAGGTGCAAGCCAGAAGGGTCAATTTATTTGTCGTGTTATTTTAAAAACCAAAACAGAATGAGAATGAGAGACAGTGACTGGCCCAAGGCAACACACATTTGAACCTGAGTCTCCTAATTACTAGTCAAATGCTAGCCACTACATCGTACAGTGTTCTCTCTTCCAGTGCAAGAGTGAAGAACAGACACACTAATGCATCAGTTTAGAAGTAGCTGTTATGTGTATTGTCTGCTCAGAGAAATCAATAAATGAATGGAAAAATTGTAACTGTCCTGATACTGAAATTACAAATGGAATGTCATGCAGGAGTAACTAGAACAACTGACGTAATTTGTAAGACCAGGAAAGAAAAGACCTTCCAACGTTTCACAGATGAAAACCAGGACACATATGGCTTAGCAACATCATAACATGGTCAACTTGCTTTCACCTTAAAAGTGATAGGAAGGCAAGCGCCCCCTTCCCAAAAGCTGAGTTAATTGAATGAAAAATACTTTTGCACTTTGAATTCACTTTGCAGCAACTGAAGTAAGCTTACAACAAAGGGCAGAACTGTGAGGAGAGAGAAACTGGGATATTTTTAAAGCAGTTAAAAAAGTGGGAAGACACAGGAATAATCAGGACTGCCAAATCGAGACAGTTATAGGGTATGAAAGTTTGGGGCCTGATTCATGGTTTGTTTAAAAAAGGCTCCCATAATTAGCAAGCAAGTGGAATGTACCATTCCAGCAGCCAATAGTACTCTGCCTGGGGGACTTGTGCACACAAGCCCATCTGTATGTCAGGTGGAACAGTGGTAAAAGGAATCATTTCCCATTCAGTCTTATTCTTGGTTGTCCATATTTTTTATATGTTTCATTACATAAGGACAACATACTAATTCTGTATTCACAATTACAAGATCTTACAATGAGGGATTCACTCATCCTAAGACCTTGTAACTTTGAGTACAGAATCAGTGTTTTGCCCTTAGATACCAAAAAAAAAAAGTCTTCACTGAACATTTTTCTTCCACTTTTTCTCCTCCTTTCTCAATCATATTTTTGCAATTAACATTTCTGTATTTTTCCTACAAAAGACAGAAGGCACCCAACAACAAATAAACATACAGTAATAGCAGTGGTGGGTCTACTCTGACCTGTGAGCTTTATTTAGTCTCTCCTACAGCAGTTTTTGCAGCCCCAGGGTCTTCTCAGACACCAAAAATACCCCATGGCTAAAAAACTGTGGTTGTTCCCCTACAAGCAACAGTTAACATGCCCCAAACCTGAGGAATTCCACAAAATGCAGAATACTGATCAACATAAAACAGGAAACTGTTAAATGCAAAACACTATGGAACAACCTTCCAATAAAATATATACAGTATCTTCCTATATGAGAGAACATGCTTTAAAAATAACGTATCAGTGGAACTTAATAGCCAACATGGTGTAGTGGTTCAAGTGTTGGACTAGGACATGCGAGACCATCATTTAAATTCCTGCTCAGCCATGGAAACCTACTGGGTGATCCTGGGCAAGTCACACTCTCTCATGCTGAGAGTAAGGCATAGCAAACCCCCTACTGAACAAATCTTGCTAAGAAAACCCTGTGATAGGTTTGCCTTAGGGTCTCCATAAGTCAGAAGCACCGTAAGACACAGAATAGCAATAACAACCTAACTCCAGTAAAAATGTAATATTTAGACAAACATTCATCTAACAAATGCTGAATGAATTATAGGGCACTGGGTGCATGTTTCCACATCTGGTGGGAATGCCCCAATAGTTCTGAATTTTTGTGAAAGGTATTTCTAATATCAAATTAATAGTTCCGGTTGGTATGGAAATATGATGTCTCTCTGTCTTTTATGTCAGTGGTGGAGTATGAGATAATAAAGAACTGATTACACTTCCTGTATTACTGGAAGACCAGTAATATTTCAGATCGGGGGGGGGGGGGTTAAGCATCTTTTAACTGATATAAAAGAATTTGGCAAATAGCATGTATGGAAAAGTTAACATCTACCGTGCAAGATAACAGAAATGACAAACTAGAATTAACTGGTTGCCTTTTATTAATTTCAGCAGTGACAGAAGCAAGTTTACACCACCTCAATAGTCACATCTGGACCTATTAATTAAATAGTAGAGCTATTCATTTATTACTTTATTGCTACTTTATCATGTTGTGAACCTATAAATCAAAGCCCTCACATCAGCATTGCAAGTTTGTTCATTTTTTAGAGAAAATATGCAAAGTATGGTATTCTTCTTGTTTGTAAAAATATGATTATTTTATGTCATCATGTCATATTGTTCTTAATAACTTTAAAAAGGTGCATGGTCTCATACATCTTGTTTTATACTCACCACCATCACAACCGAATGAGTTTGTCAAACTGCAAGTGGATGTTGGACACTTTGGTTTGCTTTTGGTGGGGTCTTTTGGGGTGGCAGTGCTAGGTTTTATGCAGCTCATGATGAGTTGGATGATATGTGTCACCTGACACATATTCACATTGTTATTATTTTTATTTGCAACCATGATAAATCCTTACATATGAAAATGGTTTGTTCAAAACTTCTCCTTCTTACTGTTTTCTGTTTAATGGCTTCTGTATATGGAACAATAATGGAAACTTGACTGCTATTTCCACTATCATGACAGGAATGGTTAATTCTGGGTAAAAGCTCTTTTTATTGTTAAGGCTGCAGGATATTCAAATTCACTATTCCCATCAGAAATTAATTTGTTTTGCTTTGTACATTTTAATGTATTTCATGTGCAAAATGAGGATTTTTTGTTTGTTTGTTTGAGCACATTCTTTAGGCATTAAAAGCATTTGGGCATCATATTTTGGTTTGTGTGAAACATTAATTTCAAGCAAAACCCAATATTAGCTTCTAAAATAGCCTAATAGTTACAAATATAGAAACAGCTGTTAACAAATTCAGTATTGGTTTTATACTCATATTCTGGTAGCATAACTACAAGGAATTTATCCACAGTATCAAGTGAAAAAATGCGTTTTCTATGTATATTTTAAGAATCCTTGACTTTAACAAAGATACCCATTGGGGAAATACCTTTTTAGTTATTATTTTCTGAATATCCTTACAGCATGTCTAATTGTCAGCAATTGTCCTATCATCCAGGGACATGTGGGGCCAAGTAATATCAGAATGTGGCTAAGATGGCAAATGTTGTTAATAAGGAAGGACATACAAGCTTGGAGAGTTGCAGCAGTTTCTTCTGAACTAAGCCTACTAGGTTAACTGGGTTAACTGAGTGCAAATTATTTTTGCACTTTGAACTCAGTTTGCTCAGCTGAACTAAGCCAAAGACAAAGGTGGAAGAAATGGGGAGAAGACACAAAAAAAGAGGGAAATAGAGACAGAAATGGAGACATTTAAAAAACAGAGAAAAAAATCAAATGACAAAGGATTAATTGAGACAGCTTGAAGGCTATGCCATGTTGGTACAAATTATATTTAGTTATTTAGAACGTGTCAGAACCAACTTGTTTCATTCTAGAAAAGATATTAGGGATTTGTATTTTCTCATTGGATATTTGTTCAACTCCAGAAGGCTATGGTATAGGGAAGCTTTTTGAACCCTGGAACAGAGTGTAGGTCAGGGGTAGGCAACCTGCGGCCCGTGGGCCGGATGCGGCCCGGCGAGGCCTTGGGACCGGCCCCAGCCCGGTCCTGCTGCCGATTGCTGCCAGGTCCTTTGGGGGGCAATTGTCTATAGAAGCGTCAGAAACATGCATTTATATTAACATTTTTTTAAAAATCAGCAAATTTTTTTGTGTGTCCTCCATTTTTTTTTAAAAAAAGTGTCTTCCATTTGAAAATTTTGTCCTACATTTGTCCTGGTTTATTTATATATTTATTTATTTATTTATTGGCTTCGACCCCCCCAGTTGTCTGAGGGACAGCAACCCGGCCCCTGGCTCAAAAAGGTTGCCTACCCCTGGTGTAGGTATTTAGTATCTTCCCTGCCCTTTGTTTTTTCTTTCATTTTCATTACTAAATCCTGATTTTCTAACTTCTTTATTGAGATGATAGTCACTTCCAAATGTATTGTATTTACATTAATTTTAATATTCACATTAATATTTATTATTTTATTATATTTTCTTTTTTAAGAAAAGCTTATGAAGTGTTCTGTGACAGAAGCAACAGAGCAGTTGTTTTCTGGGACTGCCATTTTATTTATCTCACTCATCCAATGCCATTTTTGATGGGAATTGTTACCATCACAAATATAGAATTTCTCCTAGAATGATGGCCTCTGGAAGAGCTGGAGAAATGAGAGCCACCTGTAACAGAAACAGCTAAGCTGTTCTACCCCTGAACTGTCCAGTCATAAAACCAAATTCTTAATAGGTGTCTGATTTGTATTCCTTCATTGAGGAATGAAGAAATACAAATTTCATTTCATTTCAATTCTGGATAAATGAAAGTTGAAACAAATGAGCTTTTAAAATACTTTTTTAAAAAGTATTTACATCCATATCTCACCTTTCTTCTAAATTGCTCAAGATAGTACATATAACCACCATTCAGTTTATCTTCACCATTGAAAGAAAGCTGAAGAAATTATTGACAAAAACTCATCCAGAGTTTCATGATCAAATGGATTTGAATTTGGCCACACTCTCTGACCACTACAACGTACCAGGACTACATAGTCACTTTGACTTGTTTCAGTTGATGCACTCCCTCAGACTCATCTCTTAGTAGTTCACTCCATATTATAATAACAGTAGCCATATATGTAATGTATGTAACATATGTAAGGACATGGTGGCTTAGTGGTTAAGATGCCAGTTTTGACTATCATAAGGTCAGAAGGTTGACAGTTAAAGGCCCAAGGGCCGCATGATGGGATGAACTCCCATCACTAGTCCCAGTTTCGGCCAACCTAGTAGTTCAAAAGCACATCAAAGTGCAAGTAGATAAATAGGTAGCATATCAGTGGGGAGATAATAGCGTTCTGCGCAGTCATGCTGGCCACATGACCACAACCATCTTTGATAATGCTGGCTCTTTGACTTAGTAACAGAGATGAGCACTGCCCACTACAGTCAGTTACAACTAGACATTCATGTCAGTGGAAAAGATTTATCTTTTACCTTTAGCCACATATGTGTATAGAACCTGAATACTGAAATACCCAACATTGCCTAACTGAGTTGCAAAAACTTATACAGTCATCCCCCCAACTCATGGATCTGAGATACATAACCTTAATATCTGCGGAGGGGTGACCTCCGCTATTTTTAATTGTGTACACTCCCGGGTTGTGCGCATGGGGGCATGCACCATTCAAGACTATGGGACTTGAATATGTGTGAGCCTCCATTTTCGGGGGGGGGGGGGGGGGGGGTTTCCAGAACAGATGCTCCATGAAAATGAAACATCATTCACGTCTTTTGCACATCATTCACGTCTTTTGCCTGCCTCTGAAAAATGACCTTTGTAATCATAAGCACATCCAACATTTGTATTAAAGCTATATGACAGAGTTAATCTTCTAAGGTGCAAATTTTTATACATGAGAATAAAAAAAAGTTTTCCTTCTTGAGCAAAACAATAAAAGTTTTGATGTGTGTGTGTGTGCCCCCCCCCAGGATATTTCTCATATTTGCACATTTTGGTGAAATTATCATTTTTGCACAAAAATTGAGAATATGAAAAATAATGGTATTTTCACTCTCACTCAGAATAATTTGTATTGATTCACAATTTCGTTCACATTGGACATAAGAAAATTTGTGGATTTACTTTAGCCCCCTAATTATTATTGCCAAAACAGCCCTAATTAGTTGTTTGGTTTTCATTGGGATCATATGCTTACTACTACTTTCCTTTGTGAGCTGTTTGGAAGACCACGATCTTGAAAAGTGTCTGAGAAGTATAATAAAAGAAACAAACTTGGGAGCATCCAACAAAAAACACAAAAAAGCTGAAGATGCATCTCAAGATGCTGAAAAGATGGTTGTTTTCATTAATAAAAAAAGTCTAGCATGTTTCAGCCTGTATTTACTCTTAAGGCTTTCTCTGTTGGCTATTTAGAATCAAAGTTCAGAAATTTCTATAGCAGGAGCACTCAAGCCTGAACAACTAGAAGTATTTCTTCTGTGCATATGAAATTTCTAGTTCCATTTTCTCTCTTAATGGCTTCTTTGTATGGAACAAACTTTGACTCTTGTCCAGTCCCCTTCTTCTTTCCCTGAGACCAGCAGGTCAGAGGCAAAGGAGAAGGTTGTACTCAGCTGAGTCTCAAGAACAGGGGAGGGAAGAGTGGGTGGAGGCGAGGGACTTTTTTCACCAATGGTGGCATGGCTGCATACGCAGTTGGGTTCAATACAGACTTGCTAAGTGCAGATGCCCAAATCCGCAGATGGCAAGTCTGCAGATAAGGAAGGCCCACTGTAGATCAGGGGGCTTAGCAGTTCATGGTTCATTGATCTCATTGGGGGGAGCGGATATAAATAAAGTGATTGTTCTGAGGCCAAATATGGCCCCTGGCCAGTTTGGCAGTTCTCCAAGGGTATCTGATGCAGACAGCACACCACCAAATTTTTCTGAAGTTGTATATTTGCTTATAAAATAAATTCAGATTACCAGTATATTTATAAAATCCCAAAGAGCACAAGATAACAATAGTAATAGCAAGTACATTTCTATACTTCTGATCAATGCACTTAAGCACTCTCTAAGCAGTTTACAATGTGTGAGCTAATTGCCCCCAACAAGCTGGGTACTCAACTCATTTTAGTGACCTTGGAAGGATGCCAGGCTGAGTCGACTCGGAGACCCTGGCTGGTACTGAACTCACAACTTTATGGTTTGTGAGTGAGTGACTGCAGCACAGACATTCAACCACTGCATCACCAAGACTCCAGACATCTATAGGAACCCAGACTTCCTGTGATTTAGGATCATTAGAAGGTTCTTCTCCAAGTACCTTGATATACTACATATCAGAAATAAAGATAACGTTTTTGGTTGTGGGACACTAACTGTGAAATTTCCTCCCCATGGATATGTGACAAGTATCAAAAATTGTGTTAACAACAAACTGAAATATTTTTATTTGCTAAGGTATTTTAATCTGCTGCTTTTCTTTGTTTTTATGGGTTTTTTTTTGGGGGGGTATGCTTATTTTTTTTCTTTATTTTGTTATTTCAGCTATATTCATACTCTACCTTGGTATCCTTAAGAATGAAGGATGGTTTATATATAAATAAATAAATAAGGGAGAAGGTAAATAATATCATTCCTTGTTGAAAAAGCACTAGAGAGTACAATTCTGAACATCCTGGCTATATATCTCTCTGTTCTTAGTAGTATACAGATTCAAATTATTCACTTTTCATACTATTTAACATCTCTTGCACTGATACCCATCTTTGCCTTCCTGTCTCCTCTAGTTACCTTACCCTAGTTTCAAGTCCAGGGGAATCATTTATTAACTAACAAATATATTTTAACATCAAGCACCTCTTGGCCATCTGTCTTTTTCTCTCCCTTTCTCTTGTTACAAAATTCTTTCTTGTGCATTCAGTAATCTTCAAAGCATATGGCTACTCTTCCCTCTGTTTTGTGGTTTGGAAGGAAATTAGTGATTGACAGTGGGCATAAATGTATATGGTGTTAAGTTTTTAATATGTCACCAACTTTAATTTGTCCCATTCAGACCTTTGGGGGAATATGCCAGACACATGGTCAGAATATTGCCCCACAGTCTATGCTAATCGGAGCTGGAGACAAGCTTTCATTATGGCAGTTTGCATAGCCTTAAGGCATGAAACAAAAGTTTGACCATTCTGTAAATAAATAGTGAAATACATGGCGTTCCCTGCAGAATTCTGAATATACTTCTCTGGTGGTCGAGAAGGGAGCTTATCTGTCAGAATTTGTTGTGTTAATCACATTGCACTCTTTCCCAGGCCCTTACAAGTCATTCAAACCTTTTGTCACTTTAAAACAGAAAATAAAACATTGGCCTGTTACAGACAGGCCAAAATAAAGCTGCTTCGAGTCACTTTGGAGGTATGGTATTTCAATGATGCATGCATCCTAAGAGTCCAAAAGTCACACCAAAGCCATGCTCCGGTCCTAAGGACTGGAGTGCAGCTTTGGTGTGGCTTTTGGACTCTTAGGACTTATGCATCATTGAAATACCATACCTCCAAAGTGACTCGAAGCAGCTTTATTTTGGCCTGTCTGTAACAGGCCATTGTATCATTTAATAACATGCATCCAGGGCCTTCATTTATCAAACTTCTAGTGACTCCAAAAATTTGCATTGGGATGATCCTGTAATTAAAAACTAGGAAAACAGTTGAACTACCATGTCTGCCACATACTGAAGAAATTTAGGTTGTGTTACTTACAAGGATAAAAACATGGGTTAGGATACAATAGCTCATAGCAATTAAGATGAACTTTTATGTTTTTTGTTAGCAGATTACAAAATTGTCTTTGAAAAAAGAATTGTGTGTTTCCAGTACAATACTTTTGTCTTTAAAAAAATGAATTCTTCTTTCTCAGCACTATAATGTTCCACTCTGTATCTCCATTACCACATTTGCAATTCTCTTCTTGTTTGCACCACATGGCTTGAAAATATCCACCACCACCCCAGGAAAAAAAAATCAAAAATACAAACCTTGATTTTGTCATTTTATATAAGGGGCACCATTTTACTACCTTCATTGTATATAATGGGACTTGAATGTCACAGGTTTTTGGTATCAACAGGAGGCCTTGGTTGGAACCAAACCCCAGTGGATAGCAAGGGCCCATTGTATATCCACCTACTACAGCATGTTAGGATATTATCACATTGATTAATAATCTGACTGCTCCCCAGCGAAATACAGTCAGGTTGCAGTCTGCTGGCTCATAATTTGCTACCACTGCCGCTGGGCAATTGCAACCCTGCTGCATCCCAGGTCGGAGGCTGCTATTCCAAAAGGGCAAGCTCCCATCTTGGAAAAAAATGGCCTCTGAAGTGCACCTGGACCTGGATGCTGCCAGGTTGCAATTGCCTGGTGGCAGTGGTGGCAAATTATGAGTGATAATACCTGCCAGCAACTTGCAACCTGACTATATCCCGTTAGTCAGATTATTAGTTAATGTGATAATCTCCTTAGCAGGGACGTAGCCAGGATTTTAGGAAGGGGGGGGGGGGGGGCCAGAGTGCCACCATTATATTTGGGCTTGGGTGCAGTGGCGCAGCAGCACGCACCATTCATTTTTCTAACGGAAGGGGGGGCGGTCCAGACCCCAAGAACTGCCCCCCTTGGCTACGTCCCTGTCCTTAGTCTTCTTTTTTCAAGGAGCAAGGATGCATATAATTCACTCATTAGAAATGATAGTAATTTTTATTCTAAAACTTGTGTAAGCTAAAATAGTAGCTATGTAAACGCATGCATCCTTTAAGCTCTCAAAGAGAGGAAGTGCAGTATGTTTGTTCGTTTGTGGAATCTCTATCCTTGAGAGTGGTACTCTGGGATTATCTTCTTACTGAGGCCAACAAAGTAGTCCTTATTTTTTACTTTTAGGAGAAAAATGTAAAATCTCTCTCTCTCTCTCTCTCTCTCTCTCTCTCTCTGCAGTGGTATCATGGCTTGATTGTCTCTTTTGATTGATGTGGATGCCTTTTTAAAAAAATTGTCGCAAGCCATTTTGAAGCATGATAAAATCTTTCTGAAATGAATAAATGCCATAATCTGGTTTTGGCTGCCTACAAAAGTGTTTTTACTGTGAAATAAATACATTATTTGTGCAGGCAACAGAAAATGATTTCAATATGGAATATATCTTCTTACAGAATGAAGCCATGATGGCAAAGCCCTGGGTATCAACCTTGGGAGCTAAACTGTAATTAAGCAGAGATGGCTTCCTAGAGATTTACTAACTTTAATTCATCTTCTTATTCTTCCTCCTTCTTCTGTTTTCTCTCCTGTGTTAAAATTTAGAGAAGAAGCTTCAGCTTATTTCTTTTTGTTGCTTTGCAAACATCATATGTATTAGATCTACTGCTGTCAAGGCTTCCATACCTTTAATCCTAAACACATCATAAAGCAAGACAAGGACTGTAAAACTCGGTCAAGCCAGATGAAGGTACCTATCCTCTCTTACCTCCCAAGCTCCAACTTTCAGCTCCCACACATCCCTTGCCTCCATGGTGTGTGGGGGGGTGAGGGGTGGAGAGCATGTGAAGGAGTGATCTTGTAACCAGCACTTTCATGTCTTCTCCCTCTTCTCCAATGAGAAAAGTGCCATGTTGAAATGCATCATGCATCTTGCCTGCCATAGTTTGAAATGCTTTGGGGATGTTATGAGAACAAAGCATTGTTTTGCTTTTGCAACAAATTAGAAGATAGCCTGCCAAAGATTTGAAATTCTGTGTACTTTAATTATGCTTTGCTAATGTTTTCTGTTTAGTACTGACAAGATATGTCCCTGGTGCACATCTCTAGTTACTGGATAAAGGTTTTCTGAGTTTTAATACTGAAACTTGGATTTCTGAAGTAAGGGAGTTACAACATATAGGATGGTGATAGAGAGGATGGCTGCAGCTGAAAGTTGGAACTTAGAAGGTAAGAGAGGACAGATACTTTCATCTAATGAGACAATTTTATGGTATACTGGTTTGCCTCACAATCGGTTTAAGATTGGTTTATCCCATAATCTGTTCAGGCTTAAATTACAGGAACCCCATTGTGTATTCTACCGGGCAACTTTAGCCTAAAATAGCAGAGCACCAGGAGTGATTGCCATAGACAACTCTTTTCCCTTCCTGGGATGGCTATCACTACTACTTTTCCACTCTCTGAAGCACACTACAATGCATGGTTTTGGAAGGAAACTTCAGAGCCAGGAAACCTTGAGGCCTGGCAGGCTCCAGAGAGTGAGCTTTTGTGGAGCAATGAGAGTAACAGAAACTCTCATGCATTGGGGTAGTTCAGCCTGGCTCTGAGGAGAGCCATGGGAAGCAGGCAGCAAAATTGGGAATGGCAGGAGAGCTTGAAATGGCAGTGGTCACACAAATATTTACAGGATTTTATGGGACTTATCTATGTGGTTTTATTTTTATTTCCATAATGATTGTCTATGGCAGTAGATGACTGGGATAAATCTGAAAGATAGAATCCTTTAACAGAACCCACGATGAAGTACCCTTAGGACTACAATTATTATGAAGAGATGTTTTGCAGTGCAGTATAAAATCTGCACCATCAGATGATTTCATATAACTTTGCAACACTTTTTGAATGAGTTATGTGTTGTCAATGAATGTTTATCTACTTTAAAGAAATGGTGAAAGAAGGAGCAAAAAATAAGGAAGATTACTGCCCAAACAAATACAACACAGACATTACTGTTAGCAGAAACCCTCTGGTATCTTGCAATATCATCACTTACTGTGATGTCACTAGCAAGTCATGGTACTTCTCATACTGCTCTTGGTAATGCTGCTGTCACTGGACACAGTTAAAATAAACAGCACTTTTTTTTTCAAACAGGAGTAAGCTGTATCTAATGGATGCATGCAAGCCAGATACCTTCAGCTCTGTGTGGAATGTTATGAAAAATTCATGAAGGAGTTTCTTATGAATGATCCTTATTCATGTCTTTTCCTCCTTCAAAATCATTCCAATGAAATAGTCTTTAAGTACATCTAGGTGAGCAGATAATTTATAATCTTCAAGCTAATACCCAGAAATTATCATAGTGCCCTATCCTTCATCTGAGCACTGAATTTATCATGTGTTCTCTTGCACACCAAGGCAGAGTGCCCGCATGTAAAGGACTATTAAGTTGTTTAATTATTTAGAAAATAATTTCTGAGTCTTCCTTCAGACCACAGGTCCCTCCCACACCAGTGACCTGAAATTTTAAATATTAAAATAATTTAGCAACTGTAACATGTGGGGCCTTTCTTATTACACAGATATTACTGAGCTAATTTGTTAGACTAGAAATGACCATTGTATGAGGGTTAACATAAATAAGAGTGAATTGATACACACTGAACAACCCTTCTGCATGCATACTAAGGATGTTCCTACTTGCTTGTCTCATATATAATAACAATCACCTTGGATTTTTTTCCCTCCTGGCCTTCAAGGCCTTGTCTACATCACCGTTTTACCCTGAGTTCCCCCCAGGCTAGCTGTGTTCTGCTTACACAACACACGACTAAAATTTCAAATTGGGTTTGCACTGTCTTCATGATGCCCACCCCTGATCCAGGTCTTCCTCCTACTAGTCCACATTTTTAAAACTCACCTTTGGTGTTAGGTTTTCACCTACAATGAGTTGCTGTCTTTTCATTTGCATTCCCTGTTCATTGCCTGGTGCAGACATTATAGATGCAAGTCACTCTGAGGTCAGAAGGAGGCACCCAGCATCCATAGCCTGGTTGGGCATCTTGTTCTGACCTCAGCAACAATGCCAGGCAATGAATGGAGAACACATTGGAAAGCAGTCATCCATCATTGCTGGAAGGAAAAAACAAGGTGGGAGGCAAATTCGGAGGAAATTCAGGGCCAGAATACTCTCAGGGCAGCCTGGAGTATTCTGACAAGTGTAGATAAGCCCCAAGATAGTGAGGGGTGGTGTGTGTGTGTGTGTGTGTGTGTGTGTGTGTGTGTGTTCATTCATGATGAACACTAGAAGAGGAATACATCAGAATATCTATTTGCATCCTCCTAAAACTACTCAGAGGGAGACATAACAAGGCAATAGCTTTTCCTGAATCAGGGAAGTGATAAGAGCACAAGTAGAGAAAGGATCATCTCCACAACTCCTATGTGAATCAACAAGATTCTCTGATAGGGGCTTTCACATCAACTGTTTATTTTCCCATGACTTCTGGTGGAAGGAAGATTCTAGGGATATCATTCCTATTCTATTCCAAACCTTCCATAACTCAAAAAGTGGCCTCCATCTCAGAGTGAAAACCACCGTGGGGCAGAAGACAGTCCCCTTAATGACAAGGTAATTTGTTTGTAGCAAACAGCATTTCTTTTAATGGGGGCTTCAAGTGCATATCTTTGTCCAGCTTTTCAAAGCAAAA
The DNA here is from genome assembly GCF_019175285.1 of Sceloporus undulatus. Taxonomy (NCBI): domain Eukaryota; kingdom Metazoa; phylum Chordata; class Lepidosauria; order Squamata; family Phrynosomatidae; genus Sceloporus; species Sceloporus undulatus. Next base: position 78,442,844 of record NC_056525.1, on the reverse strand, counting down.
CTGCTAGGTTTGAGGGGGAAAATCTGGTGTTCTTCACCTTATTAAAAGGTATCAAAATATTTACACTTGTGCTACAATTAGCATGTTATTCCTGTAAAATCTGGCAACTATGTCCACCAATGCTTCTAGCTGGTATGAGACAATGACATAAATAGCATGCTAGGAAGTGAAGTCATTGGTGACATTATTTTCATAGGCAGGAAACATCTGAATTCATCTTTTTAAATTTTCATTGCTCCACAGAGGCTAGGTGGCAAACAGTGAACTGCAGCTTTGAAAATACAGCCAGATGGAAAAGCGGAAGATAGTTTAACCATTAAGTACCAATCTTATTTCCAAAAATCTTTTCACAGTTACATCCAGTTTGTCTACAGCATTGAAATATAGATATTTGCCAAATTCATGGTAGATCCCAGTCTCCAAAAAGGTATTTTTAGTTTTCACATCATTAACCAGTGATGCTGTCAAGTACATATGTAGAACTTGTACAAAATAATTCATTGAAGTTTTTTTTATAAAAATGCTGCTTTGGAATTGTGTCCTTTTGTATGAAACTTTAAAAGCTTGTGTGAAAAGCCTGTTCCTACTTCATGACATACCAGTCAATCAGTAATTTGATGGGGAGCAAGGTATATTTCTCCTCCTCCTCTATATGTGACCCAAAAGACCTGAATTAAAATTACTTGGGAATAGCAAAAACAATAGTCAGTAAGTCTATATCTGATTTTATTATATATGTTTTCACTTGGAAAGTCACCTGCACACATATCCAACCCACACTAATGTTAATGCACACTATAATCTGGATTTGATTTGATTTATATTCTATTTTTCTTGCACTATGGAACCCAGTTTACAAAATTGCTAAAACCAGGGAAAGCTAAAAACCTGATAATAAAAACCACAGTTGCACAAGTTATTATATTTCATTGCCATTAAATGTTTAAAAAGTATAAAATCATTTAAAAACAGTAACATAAAAATATAGTGCATATGCATGCATGTGAGTGCATACACATGCACACACGCACGCACACACACACACTCCCTGCAAGCAGTTACTCATTAAATGATTGAACAGAAAGGACTTTGCCAGTCTTGTCTCTCATAGAAGAGAACCCCACAACCAGGGAGCAATTGCCAAGAAGGATCTCTCCAATGTCTTCACCAGATGGGTCTGTACAGGTGGTGGGATTGAGAGAAAGCCCTCTCTCAAAGGATCTCAAGACTCATATAGGGAGATGCAATGTTTTAGATTGTCTGGACCTATACTCTGTTGCAGGAATTCTGGAATGTCTCCAGTTCCTTAAACACTTTCTCTCTCTCTCTTATATATATATATATATATATATATATATAGGCAATGGCAAACCTCCCTTGTTTAAACTTTAACAAGAAAACCTTATGGTAGGGTTGCCATAAGACAGTCATGTTAAGGGCACATAAAAACAACAGGGAGGCAATGGTATGCCTGAAGTGCTAAAACAAATATTACTTGAAATCATAATATAAACATGGGAAGTTTGCCATTGCCTTTCTCTGAGGTTGACTGCGACTTGGTCATTATCAGCCAGAAGATTTACATGGATTGGGGGTGGGGGGTGGGATTCAACCACTACACCACATTAGCAATAGTACAGTTGTCTCTTGCTTGTAGTAACATGTTTTTTAAAAATTTATAGAAAGCAACATTTAGAATTGCTCCATGTTCCATTTTCCTGATATCATATTATGACACTGAGGGATCCATTAGGAAAACCACGAGAACTACAGTAATGCAACATAGATGTGTGTTATCATTTCACAAAACTGCAGGGAATAGACAATACAGATACTACCATAATATAGTGCCCTGTTTTTGAACACATTCATTTCTTTTTCTCGTTTCTACAAACCTCTCCTTGGGACGCATTTTGCCGTTGGGCTATGAGTTAGATCCCTGAGGAACATAGTAACAATAACAATAGCTTCTTTATTATCACATCTTGGGGCTTCCTGTTGGATTTCAGATTAAGTAGCAGAGTGTTCAGAGTCAAATGAGTTTTTTGGCATGGTAAATGCACTTGCATATAAAATGATGCCAGTTATATGTGGGTTGAAGTTCTAGAGACTGGTGTTTCCTGTAAAATTGGTGATGCCAGGTTCTCTGCCACTGAAGCTTGAACTGTGTCAGTGTTTCCATTATAGTTTGTTTTTCAGGAGCTAGCAGCTAAGTCATAAAACATTACTGTGAGCTGAAACTTGTTCACAAGGTTGGCTCCAGTTACTAGGAAAACTTGGGCAGTTTTTGATGGCACTTAGGCACTGGGTGGCCTCTGAGATCCTGCTGCTATTTCAAGCATAAGTTCTGCTGCTGTTGCTAGCATGAGTACCAAATTACTTCCATGTAATGGTGCTGGGTAAGATGAGAGGAGGCTAGCAGGTAATGCTCTAATTACAATAATATCAGGCGATGAAAATGAGCAAATGGGGTTAGGTGTCAAAAGCTACAGGTTTTAGATGGACATTTTGGAGGGTTTGGTATGAGGGGATCACTGAAATAGTGTCCCCATCTGCTGCCACCACATCAGTTGTCTGCTATGTCGTTGATTATACAGCACATGAATAATCATGCCACTATAATCAACAAAAGGATTCATGACTGTGTCTGTATTACTTCACCTGTTATGAATTAAAACCTGGTGATGATAGTCAGAGAACCAGCTGGTTGAAGAAGTTTGAGCGTTGAAGTAAGGCTCTAAGAGACCAGTGTTTGAATCGCTGCTTGGTCATGGAAACCCATTGGGTGACCTTGGGAAAATCACCCAGTCTAAGGGTGAAAGAAAGGCAAAGGCAAAGGCATGCGCGCGCGCGCGCACACACACACACACACACAGAGAAACATACCAAGAAAACACTATGTTAGGTTCACCTTAGGCTGCCATAAGTTGGAAGTGACTTGAATGCACACAGCAGCAGCAACAATAGTCAGTTAGTTCCATAGTTAGCTTAAGGAAAAAATGTATGAATCTGCATTTAGAGCAGTAAACTGAGATTTGGAAGATCAGAATATTAATTCTTTTCCCTGGATCTGGTCTTCATTTCTTTTATGACAGTGCTGTTTTGAATACATAGTGCCAATTTTACAAAATATGGAGACATACAGAAATATGTACTGAAAATGTACTGAAATATTCCATGCTGTGGCACAGCAACTGCTCTTTTTGTTGTTGATAATGATTATATTGTCAAGTCAGCTTTGCCTGATGGCAGACCTATGGATGAGAGCGCTCCACAAGATCCAGTTGTCAGTAGCCTGCTCAGATCTTGCAGACTTGATTGCCTTCATCCATCTCTTATGTGGCTTTTCTTTTTTCGTACTGTCTTCCAGTTACTAAACATTATTGTCTTTTCTGAAGAGTCATGTCATCTCATGATAGCCTTAGTTTAGTCATTTTGGCTTTCAGGGAGAGCTCTTTGAGGAAAGCATTCCAATATATGATTTTTTAAAAATAATGCATGCTGTTTGGTCACTGCTTTAGGCACCAAAATGCCTTGGGATTGCATTGTTATTTTATTTCTGTCTCATTTCCACATCAATCTGTTTTTTTTTAAAAAAAGATAGTCATTCTGCATTTTATCCTAAAATACATATTTTTATACATATTTTAATCTAAAATATGTATTTTTGTCTGCATTCCATCCTAAAGCATGGCCTTTATCCTAAAATATACATTTAAGTACATTTTTGAGCCAGGAATCATATTACAAAATTCAGAGAAGTAAGTGTGAAAACCAAAGGATAACTGTATTTTGATCCATATAATAGTTCTGGAAGTGAAAATGCTTCTTTTCTTTTCTTTTTAAAAGGAAGACTGAATGACATTCTCAAGCTTTCCTTGGTTGTGATCTGGCACAGGGAAGTCTGCACATACCTTTGGCAAGGATCAGACTCCTCTTTCCCTTTCTTATTTTTTTTTAAGGACCCATATGTGTTCATTTTTCTCACATGCTTATCCACTCATATTAGTCTCCAATCGTTTAGTATTTGGCTCTTACTTTTATTTCTTTCCACCCTGAAAATATTCTTTTGCTCACATGCCAGCCCCTCATATTGGATGTCCTTACAACTTTCTATTTAAAATCTAGACCTGGCAGCCCAAGATCCATTCTCACCTGCAAAGTTTTGTGTGTATGTAAGTATTATGCTTATGAAGACAGTATCACTAACAAAATCAAAACCCAGTATCAAAATCAAAACTCAGAATTAGTTTACTGATATTTTCATTACCAAGTAATTAGAATTAGTGATTCTCCTGCACAAACAATATTTGGAGAACTACAGAATGCCTGTATCACAGCTTTCCCATTGGCTATGGGGGTGTTCCCACTTGGCAGATAAAATGGATTATATTGGCGTGATTCTGATTTGGATTATGTTCCGGGAATAATTCGAATTTTTTCCATCGTTTCCATTACGAAAAGGGGCAAATTACCCCGATACATTTAGACCCTGTTTTCATTCCCATTTATTTTAAATTGATTTATTTTAAAGCAGATTAATTTTCTCCCCGTTCCCATTTGTGTCCGCAAGCTGTCAATCAAGCGCCTAGGCTTCAGACGTCACAAGTCTTGGGGGGGGAGGTTTGGGGCAACCAATGGAAATCAGCTGCATCCAAGGCTCTTCTGTTGTGTCCCCCAGACTAGAAGGAGCCTCTATTTGTCCTAAACCCCTTGCTCTTCTGTGTCTTCCCATATTAACTGCCATAACTCAGTGCTAGGGAATCCTGGGAATGGTAGTTTATTATGGCACCAGCACTCTCTGGCAGAGGAGGATAAATGTCTCACAAACACAACAGTTCCCATAATTCCCTAGTACTGAGCCAGGGAAGGTTAAAGGGTCTCAAACTGTATTATTTCTACAGTGGGTTTTGAACTACAGGTGAGATTTTTTTACTTTATAATTTACTTTAGAAATACACACACACACACACACACACACACACACACACACACATATACATTCATATGTGTATATATATGTGCATCCACACACACACACACACACACAAATATGTATGTGTGCATATACCTATATGTTTCTGTGATATATATATATATGCATGTGTGTGAGTATTTATATATAAACATATGTGTGTATAAACATATCTATCTATCTATCTATCTATCTATCTATCTATCTATCTATCTAATGTGTGTGCATGTGTGTTTGCCAAATCAGATCAAAGAGGAGAAGGTAGTGGGGTTCAGTGGGTAGAGACTATGCATCCATAGCTCAGGCTTGGCAAATCAGATCAAGAAGGCAGTGGGGTTCAGTGGGTAGAGACTATGCATCCAAAGCTCAGGCTTGGCAAATCGGATCAAGGAGGAGAAGGCAGCGGGGTTCAGTGGGGAGAGACTCTTTGGGGAAGAGAGAAGAGAAAGCTTGATCTCCCCTCAGATCCCTGGGCTTCCAGGTTCTCCTGTGTCTTCCCAGAGTTCCTCTGGAAGGAGCCTCCATTCCCCCAAACCCCTTTGCCTGCCCCATTGCTCCCTGGGCTGTCTGGGGGCAATCAAGCAGGCATGCAATGCAAAGCCCATCTGCTGCTCAGGCGCTCAGGCAGAAGCGAAAAAAGAAAAAAAATAGTTTAAAATGGTGTTCAATGGCTCTCCTCACACATCAGTCTATGAATGAGGAGCAGAGGGGAGGTTGCAATCCACCAGGGGAAAGGCTATGCAAATTGAAGAAAATGGCACTGGCAATGCAGAAAGAGAACAAAGAGGGTGACACCCCCAGGCCAGCCCCTTGAGCGTTGCTCCTCCCATCTCCAGGTTCCCGAATCAGACACCATTGTCGTTCCCATTCAGTTACCGCGAATCAGACCCCGGGAGCAAAAATAATTCGCTTTAAAACCTACTGTTTTTTTAAACCGGTTTATAGGCATATAATTCGAATTATTCAAGATAATCCGATTCAGATTTGAATCTCTATGGGAACGATTCCGGGGCAATGCAGATCTAATTCGGGCTTGAGTGTAAATGACACCTCCTAAATTCGCATCATGATCCGCTTTATAAGCGAATGGGAACACCCCCTAAGTCAACACTTTAGCCGTGATCTTCTAAAGCAAAAAACATTATTAGCTAGAAGTAGTAAGCACTAGTTAGGCTGTGAATACGCAATGTAAAATATGTCCAATTTAATTGAAAATTGTATTGGCTGAATAGTGTGTGTGTGTGTGTGTGTGTGTGTGTGTTATGGAGAGACTAACATTTTGGACTGCCCTGAAGGAGTGGTCAGTGCCATGTGTGAGTAAATCTGTGCATGTGCATAGGCTCTTCCATATGGTTGTGAATGTAGCGAAAAGTGGGATCAATGATCATATGTAGAGACATTATCCAATGTGGGCTGTGAGATAGGCAACAATTTTGTGCCTTCCAGATGTTCTGGACTAGTTATTTTCTGTTTGCCATGTTGGCTGGGACTGATGAAGATGAAGTGCGGCATGTACCAGGTTGGGAATGTTAGATAAAGCTGGAGATAGTGACCAGCCCAATGACCATAGTTATCACACACACACAGACACACAAATTATTCAAAATCATTTGCTACGCAGGTGACACTTCACTGGTAAGATCAGGTCTGCTGACCCATATTACTGATAAATGTTTGTAAGGTGTGGCTGGATAACATAATGAACCTGATCTATAAATTAAAAGATATTAAATTGTAAGGATAGGGGTTCAAATCCTACTTCATTGATTGCATTTTTCATTTCATCCCTATGACAAGCAGCTCATAGGAATCTTCCTTATATTGAGTCTGACTCCTCCCTCATTTATTGGACACAATGACTGACAGTAGTTCTCCGTGTTTTTGTATGGGGCTGGCTAAGCTAATGCCAGAGATTCTATTGGGGACATTTTACATAGCAAACATCTGCTGTTTCACAGAAATGTAGTCTTTCTTCCCAAAATTTGTTGTTACTGTCTGATAGATGGCCTTCAGTATGGCAAAGGCTTAGGTGAGGAAAGAGAAAATGTTTTGTGTATTCAATACAATTAGCGTACAATTCTTTTATTTTTTTTAACATTCCTGCCAGTTAAAACTAGACCTTTGTTAGATAACAGGAATGAACCCCATAAGCTGCAGACTTTGCTAAATAGACAGTAAAATTCACCATTGGGCTGAGGACAGCCCAGGGTTCTGTCTGCTATTAACATAGAATGTATGCCAGCACACTGGCCTGAAATGAATTGTACTTGGAGGAACTTGCCATGGAAAAATGTTGCAGTCTCCATGAATATGCCAGGCAGTTGTTACTTCTGCACATTTTGCATCACAGTTGCTACCTTGCCATGTGCTTCACTGATCTACTTTCCACCCCAAAAACACAACATCACTATTTTCAGCCTTGTACTTTCTCTCATGATGGCATATTCCAAGTTTCCATATATTTAGCTAAGCCACTGATCCCCCTCTTCATGTACATGTTTGCCAGGCAATGGCAAACCTTTAAAACTACACTTTTATGTGAGACATTCACTTTGGTGTTTTACTTATGGGTTCTTGTTTGGCTGATTGTACTTTTCTCTGTGTTACACTGCTAAATTGCTGGCACTGTTGAGCTCAAGGTCAGATGCCTGCAGGGGAATAGCTCCATATTGGAAAGATGAGGTGAGATAAATTACTTTTGCCATTTTATTCTAAGTCATTTTGTTTTCTCACTTCCATAAGAAGCAGGAGGTTCTCCAAGGCAGCTTTATAGGATTGCCTTCATTGTAAAGAAACATATATGCTTTCATGATACCTGTTTATTTCCAAGTATACAAATTGAACTGCTAAGAATCAGGGACACATTGGGGGGGCAGCATTAAGCCATATCAGTTAACAAAACAAATAGTTAATTCCTGCCAAGTTCCAAAAATAACATACCCACATATTACTTGGTGAACAATTTGATTATTTTTTTTTTAGGTTCTAAATTGGTTTTCATCCCTCTATCAGGCAGTGGGATATATTTCCATCTCTATATAGTCTTATGACATACAGCAACCCGATACATTGCCCTGTTACAGACCGCCAAAATAAAGCTGCTTCGCGTCTCTTTGGAGGTATGCTATTTAAATGATGCGTGGGTCCTAAGAGTCCGGAGGTTGCGCCAAAGCCACACTCCATTCCTAAGCACTTGAGTGCAGCTTTGGTGCAGCTTCCGGACTCTTAGGACCCATGCATCATTTAAACAGTATACCTCCAAAGAGACCCGAAGCAGCTTTATTTTGGCAGTCTGTAACAGGCCATTATCACAGACCAAACTAAACTAAGACATAGGCTGCTGCCACATTGCAGGATTAATGCAGTTTGACACGACTTTAACTGCCATGGTTCCATCCTATAGAATCCTGGGATTTGTAGTTTGTTGTGACACCAAAGGACTCAGACAGAGAAGGCTAAATATCTCACAAAACTACAAATCCCAGAATTCCATACCACTGAGCCATGGCTGATAAATTGCTGTCAAACTGCATTAATTCTGCCGTGTATATGCAGCCATATTGCACAATGTCTCCTGGGATCATATGAAGCTGGGGGGGGTGATACCTATGGTGAGAGGCTAAGGAGTGACTTCTTTCCTTTTGGTCTATCCTGTTCCAATAAGTTTTAAAATGTATACTTCATCCTTGTGGGCGTCACCACAAGAAGCTTTATATAGAAGTGGCTTACTTATAAAGACAGAGGAGATTATCATACAGGAGACAAACATTCTTCTCCTGTTGTTAAAACCTATCAATTGCATGATCTGGGGAAAGATTATCACATCCCCGTGTGCTTATCCCCTATATAAAGTGTAATGGACCCATCATTTTGTATTAACGGAAACTCACATTAATACCAAATGATGGGGCAATTACTGTTTATGGGCAGGAGAAGAATGGAATAAGCATGTGAGGGTGTGATAAATTAACACAATTTAATGATGGGAGAAGGATTCTTGCATCTTCTGTGTCATAATATCCATAGTTAAAAAGCACAATGGGTCCCCTAGGGTGAAAACACATAAAGAGTTAAAAGAAGGAGGATTCAACATGAATTGGTTTTTGCAGAAGCAAATTATGGAGAGATTTAGAATGGATGTGAATACTGTGGGATTAGAAAAAGAGAGAGTGGAACTGGGAAATGTTATACGAGATAATGGTAGTAAGTAATTGGGACTATTCATAAATTACTGTTAGAGACAGAAATGGAAGAAGGGATAGTCAAAGGTGAAATGGGCTAAAAATGTGGGTTGCCCAATACAGTTATCTCAGTGGGAGAAGATGTGGACGAAAGGAGTTAAATATATGGTGTCACTAAATATTAGCGAGAACCACTACAAGATGTATCTGAGGTGGTATTTGAAGCCTGATAAATTATCAAGAATTTATAAGGCAAAGGACAATGTTGGAAATGCAAAGAGGAACCTGGAACTTTCTACCACTGTTGGTGGTCTTGTAAAGTAATAAAGAAATATTGGGTGGCAGTAAATGATACAATAGAGAAAATACTACATATCAAGCTACAAATGATACCAGAAATGTATTTGCTAGGAATGTTCAAAAGTAAATTAGAGAAAGAATATGAACAAAAAATATTTTATTTAGTCTCACTGGTAAGAACAATACTAGCACCAAAATGGAGAACAGGGTCTATACCCACTCGAGAGGAATGGTTACTTAAGTTATACAGTATGATATAATTGATAGGCTAACACAAGTAGTTAAAAATAAGTCTTTAAGCAATTTTGATATGGAATGGTCTATAGTATATAAATTTTTGAAGGAGAAATGAGGAATAATAGCAGCACCAGATACCTAAAATATGCAAGCAATTTATATGGATGGGACAGAATGATGGAAGAAAGGGGATGATACAAGATGAATATTGAGGTTTGGGGGCATAAACACAAATAATTAGATATTGATTTGAGGGAAATAAGTGGAGGTAGAAGAACAGATGAGTCAAATTGATAATATTTAAGAGAAGTCAAACGATAATTTAAATAAAACCAGTGCTTAAAGGAAGGAGGTTAGAGTGAATAGTAGATAAGTATGGCTAGGATTGAGGGTAAAGTATGTTGTGGAGGGTAGAGAAGGAATATGAGAATGTGGGGAAAGGGTTTGAAAAGAAGGAGAATATGAAGAAGTAGAAGGAAAGGGAAGGCAGGAAGAAAATGTAAAAAGGCAAAAGAATGAGTTTGGATAAGAAAGAGGGAGGGGAATAAAAAGAAGATGGTACAGAGGAATAGAAAGAAGGGGATATGAAGATTGAAGACTAATGATGGAATGCAAGTTGCTTTCACTGGTGAACAGAGTTAGAGTAGGATGGAATAATTATTGTATGTTTATCAAATGCTTATGGTTTGTTTAAAGAAATGTTGATTATATTTATGGTGATGTTTGATGAAATTTAAATGTTTAATAAAAAAATTAAAATGCATTACACACACACACACACACACACACACACACACTTCAGAGTTAGTTTGCACATGCATGTTCGTCACTGCCATACCAAGCAATTGCTTGGATAGAATACCTCTCTGAGCTGAGTTTTTGAGTTATGTCAAACATGGTACCTTTGCAACAGATCCAGTTTATTTGAAAAGCTGTGAGACAAATTGGATGTAGTTGCACGTAGGAATCAGCCTTGAAGTATTTGTTTTTTGTTTTTGTTTTGTTTTTTAAAAGGTTTCTCTTTTGCAGAAATCCCATGGAAGACTGCCCATTTTTGTGAAATTCATTTTTAATGGCACATTGGAGTGTTGTGCAATAGCCCTCATACAGCATTGAACATTCATACCCCAAATTTAATCTATTTATATATTGCATCAGTATGGCCTAAAATAATGTTCAGTCATGTTTCAAACCACATTTCTGTGTCATAGGATGTGGGGGGTAAGGATTACAGTACTGCTGAAGAAATTAGATTTCAGTTACATTCCCTTTTTTGTGTCTATTTTTTGATTTTCAGCAGTTCATCTGCTCACAGTTTATTTCATTTCAGACTTCATGTTTAATTACACAGACCAGAAAGAACCACACTGCCTGCAGAATGTCATAGCTAGTATCTCATCTCTTCTTGGAACATTGCTGTTACCATCATTTTCTTTTTCTAGAATATTCCTAGCCAGAAAGACAAAAAAAGTGTGCCTTCTTGGATTTGCCCCTTCTCACATGCTGCTTCTTACTTTTGGAATCTCCTTCCCATACACCTTCAGACTACCTCCTCTTAAATAATAATAATAATAATAATAGGATTTATTTATATACCGCCCAATCACTGGGAATCCGAGCAGTTTACTCTTTAACCAATTTTAAATTATAAACTTATGGAGATCCTATGAATTTCATAGGGTTTTGTTAGGCAAGGAATGCTCGGAGGAGACTTTGTTAGATCCTTCCTCCAAAATACATCTGACAGTACCTGGCATTTGTTGCAAGTCTCCCATCCAAGTACTAACCAGGGTTTACCCTTCTTAGCTTCCAAGATCAAACTGAATCATGTGCTGTGTGTGTGTTTGTGCCTTCAACTTACCTGCCAACTTATGGTGATCCTATGAATTTCACAAGTTTTTCTCAGGCAAGGATTAATTATCTGAATTAAAAACCATTTTGTTTAGGAAAGCTTTCCAACATACAACCTGATATATAATGGCTAATAATGTGTATTAATGTGTACTGTTTTATAGTTCATTGTTTTAGAGTTATTTTAATGATATGATGTTAATTTTATAATTTTGCCTTTAATCTTAGACTGTACACTGTTGGCTTTTATCTGTATTTTGCTTCTTCACTATGTAAAGTACCATGTAAAACCTACTGTGCTTTAAAAATAACCTTTAAGAAGAAGAGGAAGAAATATACTTTAGTAACAACTTCTAAATCACAAATGGTATTGTTAACAATCACACAATGAAGAACTGCCAGTGAGTCTAGCAGTGGCCAGACAAACCCACCTGTCTGGAGTTCCTGAGTTGTTATTATTGTGGGTAAAACTGATTTTTTCTTTTTCTTTTTGTGGAAACCTGGGGTTTTGTGATATAAGTAGGAATAAGCTGGGAGACTCCCAGAAGAAGTTGTGTGTTCCATACGGGGGTTGGGGGAGTGGTATTTATTTTAATATCATTTGTATTGTGCATGATATCAGTACCACACATAGTGCCAATCCTGGTCTATGCCATTTTTGTCAGTACCATTTCTTCACTTCCATTTGTTGCCTCATAAATGATAGACTCAAGCTGAAGCAAGCCTTTTTCTCAATGTTTCATTACAGTAGTGTTATTTAATTATGCATATATTGACTTTAATTATAAATATTAAGGGATGCTAATCCAATGATGGCTAAACCAAGCTGCATTTGTTCTGCAGAAATAATGCAGTTTGATGCCACTTTAACTGTCATGGCTCAATGCTATGGAATCATGGGATTTGTTATTTGTTGTAGCACTAGAGCTCTCTGATCAAGAAGACTAAATATCTCACCAAACTACAGATCTCAGAATTCCATAGCAATTGAGCAATGGCAGTTACAGCAGTGTCAAACTGCATAATTTCTGCAGTGCAGATTAGATGCTAAACATGCTGTCCAGTAGTGATGTTCCTACTGATAATGAAACAGAACTTCTGGGCAGCCAGTCAAAAGCAGTAATCCTTTAAAATCTCTTTCTTCAAGCAAATCTTGCCCTGTATTTCATAACATTTCATAAAACTCTTTGCAGTTCCTCCTACAGGAAATTTTATAGTATATAAGAAAAAAGAAAAAAGAAAGTGAGCACAGAAGGATTCGATCCTCAGAGTAATACTGGCTTCAGGGTTTGGGTCTCCCCCACTTTAGCATGGCTATGAAATATATAGCATGTAAGACATTATATGGTATATTCTGAGCATTAATTCAAACCAGCAAACAGTAGGGCCTGGGGCATTAGACACTGTGTTTTAATAAAGTTGTTGGAGAGTAGACTGAAGGCGGGTTTTTAAGTTTCCCTTGCTTTCTTTTGAGTAAACAGTAAAACTATTAAATACAGAATTTGTGAAACCAGAAGCTCAGTATGTGGAACCTTGACACTTTCTGGATAAGGAGGGCACTGCTTGAAGCAACAGGGTAAAAATTAGCAGACATGATGTGTAGAGTCAGTCTCATTAAAGTTAGTGGGAGTTATTACTAGATAACATTGACTTGATTTATTACTTGTACCTACTTTTCTGTCTGTGGACACACAAAGTGATTTACAAGATTAAAGCAATAATGGACTGAACAAATAAATAATAACCAACTACCATTAAAAAAGCTTAAAACAGTAGTTGACAAAAATCACTTAACTCTTCACCAGTGAAAAGAGGATTGCATGAATGGCTGTCAGTTACCAATTATGCAGAATCAGTAAACTTATTCAATATACTTTTCTTAAAGAAAGTTCAAATTCTGAACAATGCCGATAGCTGTTACAAAGGAGCACTGTAGTTTCTGCACACTTTTATAGAAAACATGGATTTGTTGTTGCTGTTGTCATTGTTATTGTTATCATTTGCCTTTAAATCAAATTCAAATTATAACAACCTTATCCTTGGGTTGTCTTGGAAAGATTTGCTCAGTGGAGGTTTGCCATTGCCTTCCTCTAAGCTGAAAGAGTATGACAGCGGTATACAAATAAATCATATTATTATTATTATTATTATTATTGCCCATGACCAACCAGGGAGTTTCCATGGCTCAGCAGCAATTTGAATCCTGGTGTCCTGGAATGGTAGTCCAACAGGGAAATCATTAAACCATGCTGGCTCCAAAGCATGGGTGTATGTATCTATATTTATTGACTAATATATTTATTAAGATACATTTAATTATCTAGCCTTCACAACACTGTAACTATTAAATACAGGAATTGTGAAACCAGAAGCTCAAATGCTCTGATTTATATATGGAGGTCTTCTGGAGTGATGGAAATTAAAATGTATACTATTTAAATCAAGGTGCTATATCTATAACAATTACACTGATTGATAAAATCTGGGTCATGTCAGGAATACTTGAATATCTTTAAGGTTATTGTTGCCAAAATTCCTGATTCTCACCACTTGGTGCCTTTAATGCCATTTGCATTGAAACTGCATTATAAAATGGCACCCAGTTGGTAGACACAGAAAGAGTCTAAAGCTTGTATAAAAATACAAGTGTTTCTGAACCTTTCTTCTATGCACATACCATCCAATTCAGATCTTTTCAATTGTGTATGTTGAAATTGGCAAATAAAGTATGAAATAAACTTCAAACAACCCTGCATTGGCCTGGTGTGAAAGTACATTCTGTTTTCCAGAAGTGCCTTATTAAAGTCAGATATGGAAAGCATGCTTACAGACATTGCTTTTTCAGCTCAAAGGCAACTTTGCTCCAATTAATTAAGCAGATAATACTGTTTAGGCTTATTCAGATTGTGCTGGTATTCTCCACCGATCTGACATTAAGTCCCAGTGTAGTATGAGATTTACTTCTGAAGAGGCATAGGATTGCTCTGCTAATATGCCAATGCTAAATTTGTTTCAGATGGATGAGAAAACCCTCTACTTTGGACTGTTGATGTCTTATTTGTCCTTAGATTGTAAGAAGTGTATTATCTCTACATAGCTAGAACAAACACCGAAAAATGTTAGTGACTCTCTGACATTCCACAGCAGAAGAAACAGACAGGGAGAGACTCTTTGGTCCAAGAACGCAAAGCTTAACACAGAAGGGTGGGAAAAGTTACACTCAAAACAAACAAAAAAGTAAGAACAATCCTACCTTAAAAAATTATGAGGATTTTTCTGGAAACAAAATCAAAACAAAATATGACAACAGCAAGGAAACTACCATGGCAAAACATCTGCAATGTATATATGCATGTATACATTTATATTTTTACCTGCAATACATTTTTGTGGTTTCTGTTAATATAAAGGTATCTATGAATCCAATTTGAACTGAAATTAATTTTTATAGCTGTTTTCTTTCATTCCTTGCATCCCTTCTTTACATCAGTTCAGAGAAAGCTGGTTGTATCATTATCCAATATTCAGTTAGGGGAGAAAGAAAGCCTGGAGAGCTGTGCTGGTAGCTTGCATACCTTAATCTATTATTGCAAGCCAAAGGATGTCAGGAAATGTGCCACATGGTATGAACTGAGAACTGTTTGGCTTTTATGGACTGTTTATGATGTGATATAATGATAACAGTATAGTATTAGCTGCTCAAGTGGGTAGCTCCAGGGCATTGTCAACAGTAAAAAAGAAACCATAAAGGAAACCTGTAAAATAACGGAGGTCTCAAAAGTCACCCTTCATAATTAATCTCCACACTTCTTCCTATTCAGTCATTATTCACTCTTTTATTTTTGTGTGCATACATTACAGCTACAGATTCCTGACCTCAACCCCATCTCCCACAAGCTAACCTTAAATATTCTTAAGTATAACTATGAATTTAATGGGTAGACTACAGGATTTGTTTGGGTCTTTTTTTTAAAGGTTAACCTCAGTGGAAGGATGAGTATGATTAGTCTTGGGGCAATTCAAAAAAAGAATCATACAGTGGTGCCTCGGGTTACGAAATTAATTCGTAACGCGGCCGCTTTCGTAACCCGAAAAGCCTTCGTAAGCCGAATTGCCATAGGCGCTAATGGGGAAAAGCCGCGATTCCGTGCGAAAAAGCCGAAAAAAGCACCAAAAGTTTTTTCGTAACCCGAAAAAACATTCGTAACCCGAAACAATAATTCCCTATGGGATTTTTTCGTATCCCGAAAATTTCGTAACCTGGGTATTTCGTATCCCGAGGTACCACTGTATACATAACTTGGAAGGATGTGAGGACCATCATAAAAGTCTTGGTCCATAAGTGATTGTCTGGTGGCACCATGTCTCAGAGGGAAAGACGAAGCAGGACACCTCCACTGTGCCTAGGCCCAGAGGCAGATGACAGGCCCTCCCTCCGTCTTAACTGCCACTACCTGGCCTCAGAGAGCAAAGACAGGCACAGCTCCATTATGCCTAGGCCCAGAGGCAGATGAAAGGCCCTCCCTCCATTGCAGCTGGCACTGCCTTGATCATGAAGGATCATGTCTTTTTAGATTGTAAGCCTGAGAGCAGGGAACTGTCAAATTAACAATTGGTAATCTACTCTGAGAGCCTTTATGGCTGAAGAGTGAGGTATACATACTTTAAATAAACAAACAAACAAACAAACAAATAAATAAAATTTGAAACCAAGAAACTCTCTGTGACATACTTTCAAATGGATGCATCTATTTGCATGATTGTACGGCTTCCCTAAGCCAAGATTGGATACAGTGCAAGCATCATGTAAATCTGCAGTAATGTATGTATGCTAGGGTCCTTTCATAGTACATAATTATAACACTGTGATTTGCAATGGGGGGCGGGGGATACAGAATTCTCTGCCTGAGAATTCTGGTACTTCACAAAAATATAAATCCCAGGATTCCATAGGATGTGCCCAGCGCAGTTGAGGTGGAATTGTTAGTATGTAGTCTGAAAGGGCCCCTGATCAATGGAGTTTATCACATGGGAGAGAAAGTGTCATGCTCCCATTTTTTTCTGTTACCATTGTACAAATGCTCAATATTGGAATAGCAATGAAACAGTAACGGGAGATTATCACACCTAAACCAAAAACGATGCAGTTCCACTTTAATTACAGAATAATAGCACTTTTAGTGTACATACCTGAAGCATTATGATTCCATTTTTGCAGTGTCTGCACACGCGCAGAAAAGACTTTGCTGAATCGTCGCATCTCCCCCCCCCCCATAGGTGTAATTTTGCACTTCCAGTTTACCTCTATTGCAGACTTCCGGTATCCAAGTCCTTAGACAGTGTTGGTGAGGGATGGAGGATATTTTGGGGATTATTTCAGAGATGGATACTGATACTTTTGAGTTATTGGTATGTGTCCTCACGCTAATGATGAATTGTCTGGAAGGGTGAATAAGGAGGGATAGAAAGAGGCAGCACCAAATAGCAAGCTGGGAATGAAAGCGCAATTGCATAATTGCAGAATTGAAATGCTTTGTAAGTACACACCTGTGCTGATAATGTTTTGTTTGCGCTTTTGAGATATTATTAACGATTTAAATAGTTAATACAATCTGACAGTAACATGACACTTTGATGACTTGTTGACAACGTGATCATTCCGACGTCGTGTGATCATCTTCTCCTCAATTGCGCAATAGTAACACAAAACAAAACGGGAGCATGATGCTTTCTTCCCCATGTGATAAACTCCATAGAAAGAAGAGTTTGCACCTTATTTTCTGGCCTTTCCCCTGATGTATAAAAGTAGATGGGTGATCTTGGGGACAGATTCTGTCCATATAGCATAAATTTATTCTGACTGTCTTGGGTACTCAAACAAAGAACAACTAACCAATGGCTGAGGGAATGGAGCTATCATTATGCACCCAGTACAAGGGACATTGCCCAAGGATTTAGTGGGTTCTTCTTTGTGCGATACACCTAAAAGCATATGCAGTCATCCCTTCATATCCACAGATTCTTTATCCATGGATTCAACCATCCACTGCTTGAAAAAAAAATTAATTGTGAAAAAGCAAACCATAATTTTGTCATCTTATATAAGGGACACCATTTTACTATGCCATTGTATTTACTGGGACTTCAGCATCCATGGATTTTGGTATCCATGAAGGGTCCTGGAACTAAACCCCAATGGATACGAAGGGCCCAATGTATGCTAACATAATATGGTTTACATCAGTATATGCCATCAATGGGTTTCTGGACCTAAATGGGTGCTCAGATTGTTCTTATCATGGTAGTTTCATCAACAATTCCTGCAATGAGATGCTTGTTTTTGCAAAGTGTCTGCATGCTATGGAACTGTAGGCCTGTTGAGAACCTCTTCTGCTGTCACCCTCAAAATACCTGTGTGGGTTTCTATTCCATTCATGTGCATACATTTAGTATGTAAGCAAGGAATGATCAAAGCTAAGGAAATAATTTCATTTCATTTTTTTTAGTCAAGTCTATTTCCAAATATATGAGTCCAGTAATTCTAGTTTCTCTGCAAAGTATATGCCAATAGATAGGAAAACTGTTGTCAGTCATATGGCAGCTATGGTGACCCAGCAAAAGACAGAAAGCCACTTGTTCCCTGAAAAGAAGTTAGCACTTAATTGTTGGAAATTTGATTACCTAGCTTTGCTTGATTATGACATAGAACTCCATGACTTTATTAACATCTTGATCCAATGGTACTGGCAAGGTTCAATATTTTACATTAATAGGTACAGTAGGAATACTTGTGTTTTAGCATGCATCATGCTAAATCTAGTGACATCACATTTTGATTCTAGATAAACATACAGCAATATTTGCAATGCTGTAAATAAATCCATTTGGGAGCTAATAAACTAAGCTGTTCCTCATGTGTAATGTGCCACTTTTCCAGCAGTGTCTAAAAGTCATTTATATTCAGATTCCAGAGCTGGAAAGAATGAGGTGACTTGTCCCCCACTGCTGCTTAACTTCAAAGTTGCATTGGTAAAGTGGGGGCAATTAGGTTTTCAGTGAGCCCCATGGAGCAGTAGACCGGTTTAGGCTTTGGCCTTTAAAAATCTATTAAAATAAAATAAATACAGTAAAACCCAGGGAAGTGATGTCTTTGTGGTGAACATGGTTAATTCCCATGACATTTATCCAGATTTCTGGTCATTCTTTATTTCATTTTACAGTGAGTCTGCCACATGCAAGCACAATCAAATCACCTTGTAGCCTTGATTTATTGGCATGTGTGGGAATACCACCATGAATGGCTCTGTTAATATTTCTACTACCACTATTACATGCTGCATGGAGGTATTCTACTCTATTTATTTATGACATGTATATCTTGCTGTTTCTCTAAGAGCTCAAGGCAGTTATCAACAAAAGCATCAAGTATAAACTAGCATAAAAACACCAAACACAAAACTGGTGTGCCAAGCAAGAAATAACAGAAAGCAGCCCTAAGGATAGATGCTCAGGATACTTTTGCATGAAATATAATTGGAGTATTAAAAGTTGGGATATCAATTCTTTTCATTCTCAAAAGAAGCAACAAATAAGTTTAGCCAATTAATCCCAACTTCTATGCAAAAAAATTAGTTCTTTTTTTGCACAGATAACAGCATTTTCTTTCCTTTGCAGAAAAAATGACTGGCATCCTGTGAGCTCTTTGATGTAAATTGATTTACCATCTTATAATGGTGAACTTCTATTTCTCACAGTGACAGCAGAGACATAGCTAGTTCTCTGGGACTATTATGCAAAGAGCACCAGCAATATGGTCATTGAGCAATGGTCCCAATGCATAACATGACTCATTCCCTCATCAGGACACATTGTGCAATGGGCACTGCCTTTGAGCAATGGGACATCTCCCACAGTGCACTGTTGTACATCAATGCAATTTACTGTTATGGTTCTGTATCTCAGCAGTGATGTAGTTCCATTATCAAAACGTTATGCACTGTAGCTTCTGATGCAGGATGAAAGCTGTTTCCTGCACAGAAAATGCTGGTTTCTGTGCAAAAACAACCACAGACAAATTTTGTGCAGTAAAAGTACCAAACTGACTATTCTTATCAGACCAGGATTCTCCTCATCTTTCTTTCTGATTAAAGTATTAAAACAGAATGGTACCTGTACCAGAATTTTCTTCTGTATTTAGTTTAAATATTTGGTGTATGTATAGGATTTTTAAAATTAGTATTTCTGGTACAGGATCTTGAAGTTTTCTTCCCAGACCTTAGGTCTGTCTTCTACTGCCTTCCTAGTAGTAGTAGGAGTAGTAATTTTAAAAGTATTGTATAGTTCCATTCAGGAAAAATAATCATTAATTGCTTTCTGCCTACTGTTATCCCTATTTCCATCTTGCATTGTTAAAATGAGATTTTTACAAGTTTCTCATTTTTACTGAATTTGGGGATGAACCTTTGACTTACTTTAATTCAGAGCTTGGAAAACAAATTTTTTTGACCTATAACTTTCAGAATTCGTCAACCAATACTACCTTTGGTGCTTGTAGGAGTTGTGGTTCAAAAAGTAACTTTCTAAGTGCCAGCAAGCATCCTATTCAGTATTTACGATGGTGTAAGCAAGATTTATGACATCATAAATTTTGGAATTCACATTTATGGGTGTTGCACCATTTCTCAAATACAAGACTGGCAACTGGAAAAAGTGTATCCCCATTGAGTGACATTACAAAAATTATTTGCACATTTTTGTAAGATTTGTCACATTTTAGGACTTTTTGTGAAAAAATCATTTATGGAAAAAACAGGGGTTTGTGTAGAAAATAATGCCTTTTACACACACAAAAACCAGTCTATATTTGATATTCCCAACCTTCCTTTCTTGATGTAGCATCTCAAAGGTGAGAAAATGTCCACTTATTCTTGACATCCCTAAGTGGTGTCTGCATCCCTAAGTCCAGATTTCTGAAGTGGGGAACCTCATCTACTTGTGGAAGCTCTTCATGTGAACTAGAGTCTTGCATAACCAGTTTTTTAAACCATGCTCCAGAGGATCACTCTTCAAATCACTAAGGGCAACAAATGGACATACTCATGAGAGAGTGGGAGTTGCTAATATCCCTCAGCATCCATTATATTTTTTCCTGAGACAAAAACAGGGATGCCTTAATAGAGTTGATGGCTAACACTCAATTGGAACATGCTAAATTTCTCTTAATATAGGACCAGACAGATACATCTTGTTTTTCCACACAGGTGTGAGATGCAGATGATATAGTGAATGAAAGAAATGCAATCCAAATTTGGTTTCGTTTGGGAATGGTTTCTCTGCCATTTCCGCCGTGCTTGTTAATAGCTTTAAAATGACAGAAATAAATGCTCTACACACAGAGATCTTTTAAGACACGTTAAACTGCTTCATGTAGTGAGAGTTGGCATGCTGTAATGGCTTGAGCCTTGGTCTGTGACTCTGGAGGCCAGGGTTTGAATCCCTGCTCAGCCATGGAAACCCACAGCATGACTTTGGGCAGTTCACATTCTCTCATCCTCAGAGGATGGCAATGGCAAATCCCCTCTCAACAAATCTTGCCAAGAAAACCCCATGATAGGGTCACCAAAAGTCAGAAACTATTTGAAGGCACACAATAACAAACTGCTTCACAGGGTTGCTACACTGACCACAGGAAGATGTTGGCTAGAGTCTAAAGCAAACATACCAAGGAAGTTTTAACAATGGTAGAAATGTCAGTGACAACTTTTTAAAGTTAATTTTTTTAAAAAAAATTCCAAGGGAACTTGTTGCTTTTAAATTCTTTCTGAATATGAAATTTAAATTTTTGAAGTTAGACAACAGGCTTTGATATGAGCAGAGAAGTTTGAGATCATTCCAGGAAGTTTGTTAACACATTAGTGAACTCTCTGATATCAGGCCATTTCCAACTTGAAACTGTTTAGTTGTTCTCTGCACAGTTGTTGTGACTTTCTGTACATTTGGATAGCATTCCTAGTGAGCTGTAATTAAGATGCATGACCTTGGTATTACCATTCATCCATCCTTGCTAGGCATTCAGGCTAATGCTTGGGATTATTTTGTACAAAGTTCCTGTCTCCTGGATAATCCTTATCAGTTTTTAAACCCCTTTGTAATTGGTGAAAGGCCAAGTGTGATTAGCTAATGTGATTTGCATAGCTCAGAGGAGGCTCTTCCGCCCTCACGGCTCTTTATATTGAGTGACAGGGGGCTCTCCCCCCATGCCCCCCATCACTGCAGTGGAAACGTCTGATCCATGCTGGGAGGCAAAATCCCAGAAGCTGCTTTCTGTCAATTTGTTGATGTCTTCTTTCTTTGCTGAACTGCAGGCAGAACCTGCTTTTGTTAGTTTTCCTTTCAGTAAAACATGTGCACTTCAGCATGAGGTCTGGCAACCTTTGCCCTTCAGGGGTGACACATTCCCCTTTACAAGTCCACTACAAAATCCATCAGATCAAACCCATCAAGATCCAGGAAACCACTGACTGGAGAGGCCAGCAAGCACTTCTCTTAACTTGTACTGTGTGACAGAGACTTCTCTGTTGGTCATGATTTGTCATTATAAGGCTGAAGGGAAATAGTATTTCAAAAACAATGGATTTTTAAAAAAGTTTCTCTTTTCATATCTGCCTCGATGTCTGCAATAACAGGGTGGTCATTCAGCAAAGCAAATTGTAACAAAGGGGGTTGAATTATACTTTTCATTTGCAAAGACTTAATGTGTAATCCTATATGTGTCTACTCAGTAATAAACCCCACTTTCATCTACTTACATTTGTACAACATTGCAGCCTTAGAAGGTTCATTGGTTCTAGAACTTTTAATGAATGAAAACAGTTCAGATTATTCTTGAGACATAAGACATTTTAGGCAGTCTGTTAAGAGACAAAACTGCTCAGATGAAAACTGAGAAAGTATTATTAATGGAGGAGCCATGAAATAATACGACTGTGACCAGGCTGGACTTAATATATGTAGTTCTTATTTTTCAAGGAATGATTTCTTATCTTTCCAACACCCTCCCTGACCTTATTTTTTAAAAATAACAGTTGTTTCTTTTCTGTGGTTATATTTTATATATCCACTTAGAACCAATAAATATCTTAGGAAAACATTTCTGGCATAAATTTAGGGTTGGTGCTAGCCACAGACATATGACTGATGAACTTTGATTTACATACCAGTGGTCAAAATATAGCTGGTTGGTTTTTGCTTCATTATTTTCAGACTTTAAACCATTCAGCTGTTCCACTGGAATTTAATGAAAACAAACAAATAGGAAATAGGCAGCATTATGTATGGTTTATTTGAAAGCTACAAGTAAAATGGATTTCCAATCCTGAATAATATATTTGGGGAAATTACCATTCCAAATGTCTTGAAATATTTTATAGTATTTGAGGAGACATGGGTGTCCTAAATAGATATTTAGCTTTCTTTTCAGTATACAAAGCCTGAATGAACCTAAAGTCATTTTTGGGAAAGCAAATCCTTAGTATTATCCTTTGATTCCAAAGTTTAATCTCTGAACATTTCAAATTTCAGCATCAGAATAACTCCTAGGAGAGGGTTTTTTGTTTTTAACAAGAGGCAATGACAGGAAGTCATTTCCTTTTTTTTTAAAAAAATGACCTCTCCTGGGACTACATTTTTGACAAGAGTGCCACTGAAAATTGTGGGGGCACAAAAACAGCCATGCGAGTTGCATGCAACCCATCAACACAGATTTTACAACTTTGGTGTTTAATTTTTAACCTACAAATCACAGTGATGGCCACAAGCTAGGATGGTTTTAAAAGAGAATGAGCATATTTGTGGAGGTTATCAATATTCCAATTGACAAGGGTGTCAGGCAAGACTATAGTCTATCACCCTATGTGTTTAACTTGTATGCCAAAAACATCATATGAAAAGCAGGAATAGACTAGGAAGGACGAGGGGGAAGGAACATCAGCAGTCTTAATATACACAGATGACTCCATGCTACTAGCAGAAAATATCAAAGATTTGGAAAGATTATTGAAGAAAGTCAAGGCGGAAAGGCAGGTTTAGAGCTGAATATTAAGGAAAAAAATAATGAATACTGATGATCTACATAATTGAAATAGTTCAAAATTTTCCATACTTGGAAAATACAGTCCAGAAATCAGAAGAAGACTAGGACTTGGAAGGAAAGCTATGAAAGAACTAGACAAGATCCTGAAGTATAAAGGTATATCACTAAATACCAAAGCTAGGAATATCTGTGCCATCGTATACCCCATTTCTCTAAATGGCTGTGAACGCTGGACAGTGAAAAAAGCAGATAAGAAGCGAATCAACTAATCTGTAGTACTGAAGAATAGTTCTGTGAATACTGTGGACTGTTAAAAAGGCCAATAGAAGGGTCCTGGAGCAAATCAATCCCAAACTCTTCCTAGAAGCAAAGACGACTACACTGAGGTTGTCATCTTCTGGCCATATCATGAGAAGACATGACTCTCTGGAAAAAAACAATAATACATGGTAAAGTGAGGACAATACGAAAAGAGAAAGGCAAAATAACAGATGGATGGGTTCAATCAGAGAAGCCACGACCATGAATCTTCAAGAGCAGGGCAGGACAGTTGAGGCTAGGGTGACTTGTAGATCTCACATTCATAGGGTCATCATAGATGGAAGTCAACTTGAAGAGAGTTAAAAACAACAACAAATGGATATTATTGGTTACTAGTCATGATAGGAGTATATTATGTCTAGTATCAGAGACAGATTGACTTTGAATATCAGCAGCTATGAAACATGGTGCAATTCTATGCTTAATGTCCTAATTTTTTAACAGAGGAAGGAAAGAAAAGGCACAAAGCAGCTGTGGAGATTATAGCACTGCCAATACAGCAAATTGGTTGCAAAGAAGATGAACAAGCTGAGATATTAAGCTGTTTGCCTCCTGAAAAGTCTTCTTTTGAACTTAGCTTCATTACCTCACCATCAAAATAGGTGTTATGAAATGCTGCTGTATATTTTTATAATATCAGCACATCATTACCTGCAAGTAATTTAGGGTGATTGTGCCAAAGGATATGAGAGGAAACATGGCTTGGAATAGGCAACTTCTGGCAGAGGGAGATTTGTGTTCTATAAGCCAATTCTCTTTCCTTTTTAAGTGTTAGAGCAAAGGAAAGAAAGTAGAAGGCCTTAGTTTTCTCTGTCTTATGCAATATGCAGTTTGAAAGAGTTTTATGTTCCTTTATGTCCTTTCCTGATTCATATGCAATTTCCATATGCATATTGATAAAAAAAATACAGGAAAAAACAGTGTTGTGTGATCACATGTATAAATGTATCAATATTTCCCTTATGGTTTTCCCCTTCTAAGTTGTTTTGTATACTTGTATACAAAATGACTACAGGAAAAATGTTGTTGTGATCCAATAGTTGTAGTAAGAGACTTCATGTTTTACCTGTATGCAGGAATAGTGTATGCGTGTGTGAAAGAGAGCAGAACACCAAGTAAAAGGATTCTCTAAGTGGTCATATACTGGATCAATCATATCAACTGAACATATGTTTTTGTTTGTGTAGATTTTGTTTGTTTTGCAGAGTAAAACACTCAGGGGAATGCTGTCTTAGAAATTCCAGGGTTCGGAGGTTCAGAACTATAAAGGATTAATTTTAGGGGGGAAATCTGATGAAACTCAGGTACTGAAGGATCTATGGAAAGTGATAGATTAATAAAAGAACTGAAAAGAACTGAAAAGGGCAAAGCCTCTCACCTTAGCTTTAATTGAAAAATATCAATTAATTCAGGGTAATAATAAAGAGGAGGTGTTTATTGTTTGGAATGCTATCTTCATTTTTCCATTCTTTATACTGAATTTTTTTAAAATTAAACACAGGAGTTCAGAAATTCAGTGTTATAAAGGAATAATTTGTATATGAAAAAGAAAGGGGTCTATTTCACAGAGGTTTGATGCTCCCTTGGGGAACTGGCAGTAGCTGCTTGTGCATTTTGGGGTCACACACACACCAATCATACATTTTGCTCCCACTTAGGAAACCCCTACTTTTTAAACTTTTTAATAGCCACAGGTTTTTGATTGTGGCAATAAAATGTGAAGGGCATATTTGTAGAGTTCACATTAAAAAGAAATCACAGAAACATCAAATGACTATTGGCCCTTTTTTAATGTCGCTAAAATAGAGCCTATAAATTTCCATGCTTTCCCTCACTGAATGGTTGCTTGTTCACTGGCATTTAATTATTTATATAAGTTTTTATGCTGACAACTTTTATTTTAAGTGAGTGCAATTTTTCAATTAACTCATTGGATTGACTGACTCTTGCTCCTTGTTTACTTTCCCTTCACTTCCTGCTGTTTCGTTAAAAAATGTAACATGAGAAACCCATGGCTATTTCATGGGTGTTGTCACAGAGAGAGTACTTTCATACCTGGAACTGTGAAGAGAAAAAAACAATAAAAATTACTGCACATTCCCCTTCTTAAAATAAAGAAATCAAAACAGTGGGAGCAATGGGGTATCCGCTACAATATCTAAAGAAAAATCACACAGGAAAGATGGTTAATGGAGAATAGTGAATACAATTTGCTTGGGAATCATGATCATAGAGAGTTTATCACACTTGCTCTTAAAGAGGTACTTTCCAGTGTGACTCCTCTAGCGCATCCCTGTTGCATGCTGGGATTGGCAGTTTTAGGAGGGGTATTTAGATTTCAGGCAGAGAAGTTCAGCTCCTTAAAACAGCCAATCCCAGCATGCACAGAGGCAGCTAGAGGAGTCACACTGGAATAGTACCTCTTAAGAGAATAGTGTGATAAACATCATAGAGTTGGAAAAGACCACAAGGCCATCCAGCCCAACCCTGCCACACACTTTAATCCCTCTTGTTTCACCTGGTGATGATTGAGCGGACAAAGAAAACTTATTGCCTAAGGCAAAGCTTAAACACACAGGTCAAGGCACATAGTCCCCAAAGCATTTTAAGTTATTTTGACACATGAAGTGAAAAACACCCCAAGCACCTCTTTCCACTGATAGCAGTAATATACAATAATGGCAACATAAAGAAATAATAATTTGCTTACCTTCCTTGAGATTCCAAACCCCACCTCACTCTGGCTAATGGCAAGGCTGGCTCTGAAGGCGATCACTCCTACATTGTTAGCAAGTTTACAAATGAAAACATGATAAGGGAAAGACATGATGTAAGCTAAATTCAATAGACAAGAACGAGGATGCCTTCCATTTTTTATTTCTATATTTAATGTAGATCTTACATAAGTGTGCTGATATATAATTTGTATTTATTTAGCCTGGCTCACAGAAGCTGTTGCAGTCATTAAAAATGTGTGTTGACTTTTTGCTGCCCTCAACACAAGCAATATATATATGCAACTGCTTCAGGTCAGGTTTTCCCTTGCTACACTGTCTCCTGTTGATTTACTGCATGATTTTCAGTTGGCAGAGGCACAAGAGTTTTGGTCTTGTTCAAAAAGTGGTACTTCTAACAAACTGATGAAAGGAAAGGAGAGAGAGAAAAAGTAGAGAAAATTGGTGGTTTGGCACAGGTGCCATTAGCATTGGGAAAAATTATTAGGTGGGTCTGTCAATAAGAATAGGAGATGGGGAGAAGAAGGACCCATATTCACAAACCTATGCCTGGGAATACATGTGAGAAAAAGTGACAATAGGGTTTGTAGATAATGGGTATATTACTTTATATATAACATTTCCAGCCCTATTTGTCTTGAACTGTCAAAACAGGATCCAGCTTTTCTCACATCATTGCTCACTTTCAAAATGATTTATGATGTGGTGCCAAAACCCAATTTCCAACCAAATCCAACACATACTGCATGCCTCTTTTATTTCTCACACAAGGATTTTATTTATTTATTTATTTAATTTCTATGCTGCCTTTCTCCCAGAAGGGATTCAAGGTGGCTCACAAACAAAAGGATGATTGGGCTGAGCATCTTTTTCTGTTTCAGCTGTTGTAAGCGTCCACCAGTTTTGTATTACTGAATACGCTCATGCATAAGTCTAGAAATTTTTGTAAAAAATTGACCCCAAAAAACCTGGGTCAGTTTATCCACAGGTCAATGTAAGTACTGTATTTTAACTCTTATTTAAAAAGGAAGCATCCTCTGGTGAAAGGCAAGAATGTAGTCTGTTCTGGAAGCACTGACTTCCCCCAGCTCTCTCATCCATCCAGCCTTTAGTGAGAGCACAAACAGCAATGACTGCTGGAATATTGTAATTTCTTTAGCATTATTTTCCTTTGCTTCATCCTTTGTTGTACGATCCTAAGTTTTACCCTCAACTTATCCATGTGTCATATCAAAATCCATAATTTTGGCTCCAAAATCTACCCTCGGCTTATACATGAAAGCAATGTATACTCGAGTATATATGATATTTTTTTTTCTTAAGAGATTTTGAAAATCCTTTAGTATTTCCTTCCCAGTACAACACCTGTTCAGACACACACATTACTGATATTTCAGAGCAATCATGTTTAAAATATATAATTGGAGACTTCTGGACTGTGTGAATGTCAGCAACTCATCTGAGCCATATAGCCAATGCTGGCATACAACAGAGTATGACTGGCAAATTCAGAAATGTGGTTCTCAGCTCCCAGTTGAGATAACAGCAGCTGGATGTCTTCCAGGAACTGAAGAATGCAGAGGCTTCGGGAACTCTCCAGCAAATGCTGACTCTGGCTCCTGCTGATAAACGACCAGACAAGCTGAGTCTCCCGAAGTGCTATCTTTATTTACAGTGCTACAAATCACTAACGCTATATTACAGATCACACACAAATACCAACTCTACTACAACCCACAAGCAATCACTGGAAGCCCCTGAGTTTATATAGTCTTCAGACCATGTGGTCTCCCAAACTCAGTTACTTCCTGTCCCACAGTGTAAAGTGTCCCACTGTGCAATACAGACAGATGTTTCATCATCCAGGCATAGGTGCACACAGGCACCAGGGTGTCCTTGAGCCTATGAGCATCAGCTGTGCTTGATCAGCCTTGTCCTTCCCAGTATTAGATGCTCATGGTCACACACACACACATCTAAGCATTTCCACTGTGCTGACTTTAACCCCTGACAGTGAAATGCTTCCAGAGTGAGTCCAAGGCCAAACTTTTTACTCAGCTGTTGCTGAGGAGTACAGTTGGATTCATGCTTATCTCTACCTGAACAGTAGGGAAGCAATTCTGGAAACTAACCACTAATATATTCTATGCCTGCCTGTGTGTGGTCACTGATACTTCAGTTCTCTATCTTTTCTTCTTCTGTCAATGACATGTTATTCAGTCATAAGGCCTAATTCTTATGTCAACATCAGATTATGTTTCATGGAATGCTGAATGAGGAAGGAATGCTCAAGTCTACATTTGTATGTAGGGAAGGGGAGGAGGAGGACAGAGAGAAAGAGAAGTGTTTGTATGTGTAACAGCACACAGATTTTACTAAACGCTCTTCTGTCATCTCAGCAGGCAATGAATTAAACCAAGAGCTTGACTAGACCATTATGTACAAAACATGCGCGCACACACCCTTTCCTTATACATACACCCAGGTACAGACTTCAATTTTTACCTATCTTTTACACACTGAGAAAGTTTCTACCTAGTACATTACCATTTGGCGAAATGCAGTTCCTCACAATCCTAATGTTTTTAAATGAATAGAGAGGATTACGTGTAATGTCATGGATTAAAATTAGCTTCACTCATATTTTTATCTTTCCTCTTCTGAAGAAATATTATTATATTTTTTAAAAAATGAACTTGGCTATAATTGATTCAGCACAGCCTCAAATGAGGGAAAGCTATGTATTACAGAAATTGTGTTCCTAGTTGAAGTAACCTGTCTAAATACATAATTATTCAACTGGTATCGATCATTTTAACAAAATAAATCATACATACTATTTTTATCCATAATTTTATCTTCATAAACAAAGTTGTTATTTTAGTGTACAGTTAGCTCTCTCCATGCATTTTTATCCATGGATTGAAGCATCCACGGCTTGAAAATATATATATATTCCAAAAATCAAACCTTGTAAAGGGGACACCATTTTACTATACCATTGTATTTAATAGGACTTGAGCGTCCATGGATTTTGGTATCTATGGGGAGATAGGGGGTCCTGAAACCAAATCCCAAAAGATACCAAGGGCCCACTGTATTAAAGGTTAAATTAAGACCATCTCAATAACAAAAGGGTAAGTAATATAGATTCATGAGAAAAGTTACAGTTTTGAAAATGAGAAGCATTTACTGTAGTTGTTAACCATCCTCAAGTCAATCTCGACTAATGGAGACCTTGTGGATGAGACATCTCCAAAACCCCTATCCTCCACTACTCTTCCCAGTTTCTGCTGATTCATACCCAAGATCTCCTTAATTGAATCCATCCATCTAATATGTGGTCTTCCTCTCTTCCTAATTCTTTCCACTTTCCCCAACATTATTGTATTTATAGCTTTTTGTGGGGCTTTTGGGCTATGTGGCCATGTTCTAGAAGAGTTTCTTCCTGACGTTTCGCCAGCATCTGTGGCTGGCATCTTCAGAGAATGCTTGCCTGGAAAGGAGTTGGGTATGTATACTGTGTGACCTGGAAAGGCAGGAGTGATTTGCATGTGTATTGTTCTGTTGCTAATGGCAGGCCTCAGGGTAGGAGGGTCTGCAAAAGAGGATTAGTGTCTGCTTGATTAGTGCTCATTGTCTGCTGGGAAACCCCTGACCCTTGGAGATTTCTCATTTGCATTTGTTGAGTCTTCATCTTGCTATTTTTCAGGACTGGTAGCCAAACCTTGTTTACTTTAAGGGTTTCCTCTTTCCTGTTGAAATTGTCCAGGTGTTTGTGTAGAAGAAACTCTTCTAGAACATGGCCACATAGCCCAAAAAATCCGCAAAAAACTATGAATGCCGGCCATGAATGCCTTCAACTTCACATTATTGTATTTTCTAATGAGTCATGTCTTCTCATGATGTGACCAAAGTACAGCGGCCTCAGTTTAGACATCTTTGCTGCTAGGGAAATTTCAGGCTTTATCTGCCCCACCTATTTGTTCTTTTTGCTTTCCGTGGTATCCTAAGCACTCTTCTCCAGCCCACATCTCAAATGAAATTATTTTCTTTTTCTCCATTTTCTTAATTGTCCAGCTCTCACATCCATACATGGTAATGGGGAATACAGTTGCTTGTACGATTCTAACTTTGATGCTTAGTTGTATATCTTTCCTCTTTAGGACATTTTCTGGTTCTTTCATAGCTTCCCTCCCCATTTTTAGTCTTCTTCTAATTTCTTGACTGCAGTCCCCATTCTGATCTATGTTTGATCCCAGGTATAGGACGTTTTTTTCTATTTCTATTTCCTCATTATCTAGATTGAACTTTTGAAGATCCTCTGTAGTCATTATTTTTGTTTTCTTTATGTTCAACAGTAAGCCTGCCTTTGAACTTTCTTCCGTGACCTTTCTCAGTAATTGCTCTAGATCTCCAATGTTTTCTGCTAAAAGTATGGTGTCTTCTGCATATCTTAGATTATTGATGTTCCTTCCTCCTATTTTCACTCCTCCTTCTTCTGTGTCCAAGCCTGCTCTTCATATAATATGATGAAAAGATGAGAAGCATACTTGTTTTTAATTCTCACATTTGAAAGCCCAGGATATGTCACAGTCAAACTGCCACAAATAGCAATTTAATTCACCTACATCCAGTTCTTTGTCCCAGCTAAAGTAGATCCATTAAATCCATGGAAACTTGTTAAGTAAACACTTATCACATTTTTCTGATTCAGCAATCTGCCACAATTGGGTAAATAATTATATTTAAGCTATAAATACAGTTTAGATTCCCCCTTCCCCACTGCCATTCCCTTCTCCTTTTGTGTCTTGTCTCTTTAGATTGTAAGCCTGAGAGCAGGGAAATGTCTAATTAACTAACAATTTGTAAGGCACTCTGATAGCCTTTTGGCTGAAGAGCAGGGTATAAATAAATAAATATTATTATTAGTAGTAGTAGTAGCAGCAGCAGCCAAACATTAAAAGACACATGGGTCAATGCTTTGCTCAAGACTTGTCATTTTTGCTACTTGACAACAGTATCAATAAGCTGAAGTAGTAAAGACCAAATTATTAATGGATTAGATCAAAACTGATAACTGAAGGAGAAAATCTAATGAAAATGACAGATAAAAGATGAGTATTTCCAAAAGTGACATGATAATGAAATCACTTCATCAACATCTGTGCAAGAAGAGACATACCTAGACAAATTGTTCAAGCACATAATAATTGTAGTCAAAATGTTTCTTGACAAAACTTATATTTTAAATGTTCAGTTGTCCCAAAGTAAAAGAACTAATGTTGGATAAGTGGTATAGTGTAGAAGAAATGTTTGGATAAAACACTGAGATTAATGCATATGCTAATTTAAGGGACTGTGCACACTGTCCATAAAGGCTGGCCTGGGGGCGGAGTTGAAGCATGGCGTCCACATGATGCACACCCCAACTCCACCCCTAGGGCAGTGTGGTGCTGTGCACTGCTACACATGACATGTAGCATCAACGCACTCCTCTGGCACTGCATCCACATGATGCAATGCCAAAGGAGCATTTTAAAGCCACAGTGCCACGGCTATCGCACCCTTTCCAGGATGCAGCTTTTTGCAGCTCTTTTTTGCACCTTGGAAAGGCCAGACTGGGCCTGCAGCGTGTGGTTGCTGTGGCCCCGATCTGGGGAAAATGGAGGTGGCTGCAGGCCACCCCTTCAGGGGCAGTCTGCACAGCCCCTTAATACTTCAGAAATTTCACAGAATAAAAAATAATAACCATATTTAGATGAATGGCTGAGTTAGGAAGATCCAGGTGATTCCTGCTAGTTATTGATCTTTTGCCAGCTTTTGTCAGTTTGGACAAAAACAGCATTCTGAGTATTTACAAGTACTCAGCACAAACTGCTGCATTTATAAATAAAGCTGCCAGAAAGGAATGTAAATTTGTTTGGTGAAAGTGAACATGGGGTCAAGAAAGATTACCGAAACACACAATAAATGAGTCAAAGCTATTAGTTACCTCAGACCCTTAACTATATGATCCATTAGTGGCTGAGCTGTTGCAGCCTAAGCAGTTTCATTGTTCGCAAGAGAGATGAGCAAAAAATTGAAAACAGATTCTAGAAACTGCATTTATCATTTGTTTAACTCAGTTTTTCCCAAGGATTCAAAATCACTGAATTAGGTTATAACTGTGTGTATATATACCTAACAGTAAGTCCCAGTGAACTCAGTGTTACATACCTCTATGTAGACAAGTACATCTTCCATACTTTAAATCTTGATTTGTAAAAACTTTGATACACAAACCTGATATATAGTCTGATTATGCACAAATTTTATGTGATTTTGCTCAATATGACTTGTGTCCATAGGATTGTTTTTGGTTAGCCCAACATTTGGGAAATGTTGGGCTAACCAAAGCAACTACAGACATTGCTTGCAAGTAACTTTTCAGATTCAGATCCATAGTGGCTCATTCCTACATGCAAGACACCATTTTGTTCTATATTGGCTGAACATGTGTGAGGAGGCTTTCAGCCTAGTGTCTAAAGGTGAACAAAACCTCACTTTACTTGTTGTGTATTGAGCTCCATTGCTGCTACTATTCAAGGAAAAGCTTAAAACCATTGTATATAATGTCCACCCTCCCCACATGCGGGGGGTCCATTCTGGAACACCCCCCCTGCATACAGAGAAAAGAGCATAAGCTCAAGACCCATAGAAAATAATGGGGTGCATGCTCGCAGCGGCACATAGGGTGTGCGACATGAGTACGCGCCCCATTATTTCTGCTGGGGCTTACCTTCTGCGCAAGCTCAAAGTTGCAGGGCAAGCCCACCTATAAGGAGGGCCGACTGTATTAAACAGATTTCTTAAATGTATCAGTTTTCAAAATACTGCCATTGAAACAATTTAAGAAGCATGAGGTATAGTTTTCAAGATATAATAGATTATTTGCCTGCCTTGGGGTGGACCCTACAGATATCTTGGACTACCATCCCCAGAACCCCAGGTTATTGGAAATTCCTGCTAGAGTATCCAGAACATCTGGACAGTGCAATATGCTCTAGCCCAAGACATCTGAAACAACAGCCAACTACTGCTGTTCAGAGATTGCTGTTATCATATTCTAGGACAGCTAATGGGAGTGTTCCTAATTCAAACAATAATCCTGGCAGACTATGATTAAGAAAAGAAGATAGTGATTAAGACTATGAATAAGAAATGCCAAGCTAATTGTGTTTATCAGATGAAGGATTCTTTCTGATCTCCATAAAGAAACACAAGATTATTATAGGAATAATGTAGAGTATTTCTTTGTGAATTAGTATGAAATTATATTGTATATTCATGTGAAACTTGCAACAAAACACTGAAATGTGGTGTGCTTCTATTGAGCACTGAAGCCATATCCATTTTCAACATACTCAACTGGAGTTATCTTCTCCTTGTTTTATTATCCATTTCCCCCTCATCATTCTAAGGAGATTATCACACAGAAGGAAAGTGTTCTTCTCCTGTACTTAAATCACACTAATCGCATAATCGGGGGAAAGAGTATCACACAGCTGTGCACTTATCCCGTTCTTCTACTGTCTGTCAGCAGTAATGGACCCATCATTGGATATTAATGGGAACTTCCATTAATACCCAATGATGGGCCCATAACTGGTTACAGACAGAAGAATAATGGGATAAGTGCATGTGGGCATGATAATCTTCTCCCCAATTAACACCATTTAAGCACAGGAGAAGGAAGCTTTCCTTTCCCATGTGGTAATCTCCTAAGGCTCCTGAGCATACTCTGTCTTCAGTGGGTTCTCATCCATTACAGATTTTTTTCTTGTTTTGTTTTGTCTTTACTCTAAAGGCTATTTGTACTTCTGTAAAGTGTGGAGTTCCCTCAAGCCTGCTGACACTTTCCACTTATGTGACTTGAGTGCATAAGGATCCACTCAGAACATGAATGTGCTATCAGTATATAGAGGGCATAGTTATTTCAGAGGTAGATGAAAGAACAGGTGGAGGGAGAAAAAACACAAGAGTTTTGACATTCCAGAGATACACCTCTGTGCCATAAAACCATCAAAACCATTCTGTTCCATAGCTCCTTCTTCATCTTTTCCTAATACTTTTCCAAACACAAAGCAGCCTACAGCTGGAAGATTTTGCTGGAGTATTTCCTGCATGCACAGCTGTAGAAGAAGCAGACTGGTTAGAATTTATGAAGTGTTTCTGAGAATGGCAGTATGTGCCAATTTGCTGCCACATGTGTACGTATTTACAGAACATCAATATTAATTAGTCAAGGAATCAGAAAAGATAGAGAATAGTCTTTTCAGCAGCAGACACTGAAGATACATTTTATCTTAGAGTGAGGTATGGCCAAAGAGAGAAAAGGAGAAAGAAAGGGATAGAAAGCAGCTGGGAAACTATGTGAGTAATCAGATTGCTACTTGAAAAATGATCTATCACCTTGAATATATAAATTATTTTCACACATCTCAGAACTGGTCCAGTGTGCAGAGGCTAATCTTTTGACAAGTACCTAATAATAAGTGAATGTAAAGTGAGCACTTAACAGTTCTCTATATCTATTTTTAATTTCCCCCCTCCAAGCAATTTATTAGGTTTGTCATTGCTCAGTGGCTATTTTAAAGAAACTCCAACATTTAGAATAAGTGGGAATTGGAGCAGAGAACAGAATAGGGGAATTTCAGCACAGAATAAGTAAAGAGATAGTAGAGGAACACCTTATTAATCTAAATGAATTTAAGTCTCCGGGACCAGATGAACTACATCCAAGGGTATTAAAAGAACTGGCAAATGTAATATCGGAGCCATGGCAATAATCTTTGAAAACTCCTGGAAAACAGGAGAAATCCCAGCAGACTGGCGGAGGGCAAACGTTGTCCCCATCTTCAAAAAGGGGAAAAAAGAGGATCCCAACAATTATCGTCCAGTTAGTCTGACATCAGTACTAGGAAAGATTCTGGAGCAGATCATTAAACAGAGAGTCTGTGAACATCTAGAAGGCAATGCCATAATCACAAAAAGTCAACATGGGTTTCAGAGAAACAAGTCATGCCAGACAAACCTAATCTCTTTCTTTGATAAAATTACCAGCTTGGTAGATGAAGGGAATGCTGTGGATATAGTATATCTTGATTTCACTAAGACCTTTGACAAGGTTTCCCATGACATTCTTGCAAACAAGCTTGTAAAATGTGGGCTAGACAAAGGAACTGTTAAATGGATCTGTAATTGGTTGACCGGCCGAACCCAAAGGGTGCTCAACAATGGCTCCTTTTCATCCTAGAGAGAAGTGACCAGTGGGGTCCCACAGGGCTCTGTCCTGGGACCAGTGCTATTCAACATCTTTATCAATGACCTGGATGACAGAATTGGGAGCATACTTATCAAATTTGCAGATGACACCAAATTAGGGGGAATAGCTAATACCCCAGAGGACAGGATCAAGATTCAAAATGACCTGAATAGACTAGAAAGCTGGGCCAAAGCTAACAAAATGAAATTCAACACGGAGAAATGTAAGGTATTGCACTTAGGGCGGAAAAATAAAATGCACAGATGGGTGACACCTGGCTGAATGAAACTACGTGTGAAAGGGATCTAGGAGTCCAAGTAGACCACAAGTTGAACATGAGTGAACAGTGTGATGCGGCAGCTAAAAAGGCCAATGCTATTTTAGGCTGCATCAATAGAAGTATAGTGTCTAGATCAAGAGAAATAATAGTGCCACTGTATTCTGCTTTGGTCAGGCCCCACCTAGAATATTGTGTCCAGTTCTGGGCGCCACAATTCAGAAAGGACATTGAGAAACTGGAGCGTGTCCAAAGGAGGGCAACAAAAATGGTGAAGGGTCTGGAAACCATGCCCTATGAGGAACGACTTAGGGAGCTGGGGATGTTTAGCCTGGAGAAAAGAAGGTTAAGAGGTGATATGATAGCCCTGTTTAAATATTTGAAAGGATGTCTTGTTGAAGAGGGAGCAAGCTTGTTTTCTGCTGCTCCAGAGAACAGGACCCGGAACAATGGATGCAAGCTACAGGAAAAAAGATTCCACCTCAACATTAGGAGGAACTTCCTGACAGTAAGGGCTGTTCGGCAGTGGAATGCACTCCCTCGGAGGGTGATAGAGTCTCCTTTCTTGGAGGTCTTTAAACAGAGGCTGGATGACCATCTGTCAGGGATGCTTTGATTTGGATTTCCTACATGGCAGGGGGTTGGACTGGATGGCCGTAGTGGTCTCTTCCAACTCTACGATTCTATGATTCTATGATTCTATGAATTTTTAGGATCTGTTCAAGATATTTTAAGGCAGAGCAGGGGATTCATATAGACAAGAAGTTGGTAAGCAAGGCACCATGTAAGCGTAATAAAGTCTAATTTCATATTTAGTTGGGCAAAGGAGAGATTCCTAAATCAAGGCTGGAATTCTGTTGGTGAACTAGTCATGGAAGCAGGAGGAAAAAACTTGCAGGGGGTGGGTGGGGGTGGAGACCATGAAGCATATAAGGTATCAAGTAGGCTGCTCGAAAGTGGCAGATTTTGTAAGCCACCGCTGTGCAGCTCTGAGAAAAGAGTAGTCACTAGTGTAGTGTATTAAAAGGGTTTGTCCCCAAGTCTACCAAAAATATCGTCAAATTTCAAGACTGCCAGTTCACGGAGCACTAAAGGGTTCATGGTTGAAGATTTTAAAAATGGCAAGAATATCCAGATTTTACTTCCCAAGGAAGTAAGATCTTTAGCAAGGTACATTAAAGAAAGAAAACAGAGCTTCATACTACGTAGGGCTAGATAAACTGGAAACGAGCCAAAACAGTGGTTGGAAACATTTGGTTTACTAGATGTATTTGGACTAGAGGTCTTATTGTCCCTCACCACTACATCCCTTGATGAGAATTAAAGATGTAGTAAAACAATTTTTCACTGCAAGAGACAGAGTCAAAAATTGGAGTGGAGTTTCTGCAGGAAAATATTTTCAATGTGAAGTTGAAGGCTTTCATGGCCGGCATCCATAGTTTTTTATGGGTTTTTCGGGCTACATAGCCCGAAAAACCCACAATATTTTCATTGACAAAACAAAATTGACAAAACAATAGGGCCCAATTGTATTGACAAAATAATAGGGCCTAATGAATGCATTTTAATTAGAAAGCATCTTGTGAAGTTTCCAAAGTATATAATTAATTTAAAATCAAATATTTTCCACATGTAAAATACCTGTGTCAGATAAATAACAGTGCTGCTATAATGGACTGAAAAATGTCTGAAGTGCCATTATTACTCTCTACTTACTGTTAGGCTGTTACAGAGAAAACAAACTGTCAGCTTGAAATTCCTTCAACTCTGT
Source organism: Sceloporus undulatus (assembly GCF_019175285.1). NCBI lineage: Eukaryota > Metazoa > Chordata > Lepidosauria > Squamata > Phrynosomatidae > Sceloporus > Sceloporus undulatus. The sequence continues at coordinate 78,404,798 of NC_056525.1, read as the reverse complement.
TACTTTCAAAAGTCAATCTTATTATATTTTTCTCTCTCTGATGAAACATTGAATGCCTGCATGGTGTCGACATGTGTGTCCAACTTGAAAATTATTTTTCTCAGACAGCAGTCGATGTACCAAAAGCATACATTCATATAAAAGGCTTTCTTGTGCATGTACAATGTTTTAATAAGTTAATTAAGTGTTTGTGTTGGGGTATTGCAGGATTCTACATCCTTTTCTTGGGTGCTTAAACTCTTCAATCAGTCTTCAACTGGCATGGTTCAGGGATGCAAGAGCCCCACAAAAGTGGAAAAGCCACAAATATCTCTACTTTCCCCAAACCATATTTAACACACACACAAAAAAGTACCTGTAGTTGTGGGGTGGCTGGATCTGGCTGTGCATCTGTTCTTTCACTCGTTCACACACTCAGGCAGGATGGGGGTCAGAAAGAGGGAGAAAGTGGACACCCCTCTCATCTCCCTACCCCCACCCACATGCATGAGCAAGGGAATGTGTGCAACCTCCCTTCTTGTATTTCACCATCCTGTCCCCTTTCCCAGCATGCCTGCCTGAGCATGTGAGATAGTGAACTATGCACCCTCCCTCCCTACACTCCCCCTGTCTCATCATCTTCCACTTGCCTGCTTGCAATGCATGCAATGAGGCCAAGCCACCCCACCAATTAGATTTCCTGAGAGACACTGGTGTTATCAACATCTCTGTTAAAAGTGTCATGGGGCAACAGTGGAGTTGGTGGCAACTACAGTAACCTGTGAATAATCAAACCTGTGAATACTGTTATCCTTTTTGTATGGAGCTGATAGCCTCCATTAACATTTACAATCTCCCTTTAATTACTGTATATAGTGGCTATACCGACGGGCAGCTCCAAGCTTCCCATTTTGCCCCAGAAAGAGTCCATGGCAACCAGACACCATGGCCTCCAGAAGGACCGAAAGAACCCATATCTGGGTGTGCCCTTTCTGTGTCCCGACAGGGACGCCATTGGTGCACTTGCACGCCATGATGACGCCCCTTGTGCACCATGATGACGCCCCTTGCGCACAGCGCCATTTTGGTGTTGCGCTGCATGGACATCGTCATGGCACACACAGTATGGTTGGGCACACACCATAATGGCACACAGGTGGCGGAACAAGAGCTTGGAGCATGTGCGCGCTCAATCCTAGCGCATGTGCAAACCGGCACAATATGCTGATCTGTACAGCCTCGTATTCATGTATAAGTCTAGAAATTTAGATTTAAAAAATTGACCTAAAAAACCTGAGTTGACTTATCCATGGGTCAATGTATGTATTGTACTTTAAGTCTCATTTTTTTTTAAAAAAAGGAACCATCCCCTGTTAAAAGACAAAAGTGTCATCTGCCCTAGAGACACTGAACCCCCTGTATTTTCTCATCCATCTAGCCTTTTGTATGGCACAAACAGCTATGCTTGTTGGAATTTTGTAAGTTCGTTGGCATTGTTTTCCTTTGTTTCATCCTTTACATCTTTTGTTAGATGCCCCTAAATTCTACCCCCGACTTATCCATGAGTCATATCAAAATCCATAATTTTAGTCCTAAAACCTGCCCTCAATTTATACACAAGGTCAACTTATAGTCGAGTATATACGGTAATTTGGGGAAATACTCAACTTGGCTGTGCAAGAGGGGGGTAACATCATATGCAGGCTCCATCACCAACTATACTTTTACTCACTATGGAAACCCCAGGCATGGAAAACTATATATCTGTATATGAAGAAAAATAGAAAATAGAACACACAACGATATCTCATTCAAATATACAGCATACAGAGCTAACTGAACACAGAAATGTGAAATAGTGGAGGCTGGGGAGTGGATGAAGTGATAGCTATCTGTTCTTGAAGACAAACGTCCATGGAAAGCCAGAAAGTATAAGGATGCAAGCCATGAGGCTTGGATGAGCAAATTTCAGGAGTAAAGGATCCAAACAAAACCTGAGGATGACATGCATATGAGAGAATGCCAAGTGCTGCAACTGTAGCAAAAAGGTTTCACTTTGGGGGTGATATTTATAACTTTTTATACATGAGAGTTTCGTGGGAAACTAAAAGTGTGATTGCCCCACAATGAAACCTGGAAAGTTTTAAAATGTAGAATTTGTTTTGATGCCTGGAAGATAAGAGGGATTGGCTGTGATCAATGATGATCCATGTATTTTATGTCACCTAGACAAGATCTAGAATCCCCAGTAATTGGTGGCAGGAAGATGGTGTTTAGGGAAATGCAAGAGATGAAAGGGGGACTCTGGTTTTGTTTGATTTGGCAGAACTTATTCTTTGGCTTTTTGGTGTTCATTTGAAAGGTTCATTTGAACCTTAACGAACTAGGTGAATGGAGAACACACTCCCCTCTATGTATTTCCAACATTATTATAATATACATTTTTATACAACTTGCTACAATAAGTCTAGAAAAATCTGTTTAATACAGCCGGCCCTCAGTATCCACAAGGGGATTCATTTTGGATCCGTTGCAGATACCAAAATCCACAGATGCTCAAGTCTCATTGTCTTCAATGGTGGTACAGCTATGTAGCCTTGCCACCATTGGGGACAATGACACTTTGACCTGCAGTCCTCCTGAAGCCTGCTCCACAGCGGATGGCAGGGGGCTGCTTCTTCTTCCTCTTGGTCCTCCCTCTGCCTCTTCGCTCTACCAGCTCTTTCCTTCTCCCTGGTCTTCTCTCCTCCTCTACTTTTCACCTCTGCTGCTTTTCCCAACCCCTTCATCAACTCTTCCTCCTCCCTTCTCCTGATTCCTCCTCTGCTGCCACTGCTCTTTCTCCTCCTCCTCCTCCTCCTCTTCTTCTTCTTTCCTCCTCCTCTTCCTCCTTGCTTTCTCCACTCTTCCTCCTCCTCCTCCCTCCTCCTCCTCATACCCCCCATTGCTGCCACCACTCTCCTTCCTCTGTCTTCCTCTTCCTTATCCTCTTCCCTGCCACCACTGCTCTTCCTCTTTCCACCTCCCCCTCTTCCCCTTTCTCCCTACTGCTGACACTCTTCCTTCTCCTCTGCTGCCCTTCCCACAGGCTTGTCATCCATGGATGCTGAAATCCGTGGACAGCACGTCCGTGGATATGGAGGGCCCACTGTACCCTGATCATGAAAAGGTTTTGTTATCCTTTTTATTTAACATCAGTTTCCAAATAACTACAGTTAAGGTTGGGGTTTAAAATCTCTGTCACCATTAAACACTAAGTTGTGTTGTACAAAAGCATCTACAGGCCAAATAGATCTAAGGCAAATTGCATCATCACAATTAAAACATTAATCATTATAATTCTTAAATAGTTTAGGGTAAAATAAGTACAAGATAAAATAACTGCAGCATGAAAGCAAATCCATGTCTACTGTGAGCTTTGGTGCAATCAAAATAAATGGAACAATTATAGTGACGGTGTCCAAGCTAGGTAAAAAGCTTGTAGTACATTAAGGCATTTTTGAAGACAATTTCCCTACTTACTCAAATTATTTTGGCTACCTTAAATGTAATAGATTTGATCTTCTCAGACAACATATTTCTCATCTTTTGGAAGATCTGCTGAGAATTTATGTTGTGTTGCTAGGGTTAAGGACTGAGGAGGTTCATTTCTGTTCCTGAAGAGATATTCATCAGCTTTTGGCCACAGAAAGATTGCTTTTATCCTTTTTATTTTTATAACAAGAAATATGAGTTCCAAGGGAGAAAAGCTTTCATCAAAGTTTTACAGACTTAACAGATGCTCTAGGCTGTAGTTGTGCCTTCCCTAAAGGATTCAGTTAGAAAGTGCAGTGGTGCAACTTTATCTGTCAAGAAGATGAGACATCCACGAGGAGAGGTGGATGTTTTGCATCTAGCTGATTTTTATTTGAATTATGATTGTTCCCATTAGTTGTCCTAGAGGCTGATAAAAACAATATTTTAATTACAGTGGCTGGGTGCTGTAAGAGAGGTCATGTAAGGTCTCTCTCATTAGCCTTTTAACAGGTTTTCTCTCTGCTCTGAAAAGCTGAGGCAACCTAGTGCCCTCCAGATGTTCTGATTACATCTCCCACTGGCCCTAAACTGTGTAGCCAATGATCAGGAATTCTGGGATTTTGTATTCTAACACATCTGGAGGGCTAATAATAGTTTTTGTTTTAAGTTTTTCTATGCAGTTAACACTGGTTTGTCACAGTACAACTTGTGAGCCACCAAGCTAGGCATAGCCCACTTCAGTCTGTGTGTGTATTCTCAAGATCTATCTCCCTAGTATCTGAGGAGGGAGAAGGTATCAAAAACCTTGGGTGACCACCATATGTTCCTCATGAATTGCATTTGATTTAATAAACATGGTGCAGGGTTTTTAATATAACCACTGCTCACTGTGTTTTCCCCTGTTTCTTTTTTCCCATCTGTATGGATACTAGGCCAGTTTAGGCAGTAGCCTCTCACTTTTCTTCATACTTACTTTGGTTTGTCACCAAGCCAATGTAGTTTCTGTTCGGTCATTTTGTTGGGGTGGAACTCTGGGAGAGGCATACCTTAGGTTTTAAAGGCTGAAAAGACCTTCATGGTAGACTGCAAATTATTTCAGGATGGCCTTGAAAATCCTTATGGTTATGATTTTAGCAGCATGGTGCATGGACTGATTTATTTAGACTTATTAGACTAAACAGACTTATTTAGTTCATTATCTTTTTGTATACAAATAAAATGGCATTTTTGTGCTGCTTAGATTAAAAAAAACCAGAGTTCTATACACACACAAAAAACATAAACTATATACATATATACATAGTATAAAATTTAAAAAACAATGTATATGTGGTCCATTACATTCATGTAAGGTTGAAATAAACCAGTTTGCATAAATAAAGATGTTTTTAACATGTGACTAAATCTAAGGATAGTGAGAGCATGTGGAATATATAGGAGAAGAACATTCCACAGAAGTTGTATCTCTGCAGCAGAATTAATGCAGGTGACACCACATTAACTATCCTGGCTCAATACTATGTAATTCTGGGATTTGTAGTTCTGTGAGATATTTAACCTTCTCTGTCAGAAATCTCCAATGCTTTCTGCATTAATTCTGCAGGTGCCAACATATTAAACGTTCTGCTCTGAACAACTGTAGAGTTGTTGGAGGGGCATGGCACTAATAGATATGCCTTTCCAGACGACCTATAAGTCTATAAGGAAGGAGACAGTCTCTCAGGTAAGATGAAAGCCAGGGGAGAAGGTACTTATTGATTCTCCTTCCACTAGCTACCCCTTGAAACACCTATTAGGATTTGTGAAAAACTATGTGAGATAGCAACCAACAATTTTCTTAATGAAGACAGATAATTTATCCCCCTCTCCCAGTGCAGTTCAATCCATTTGGTCCTCCTCTTCCTCCGTCTCATATGTTTCATGTCTCAGTGGCATGTGTTTACTTCAGAGTCCCCTAAATATGTGCAGCCGATGCCATATGAGGGAGCATTTACATAAGAAAATAAACCCTATGAAGTTTTGCATTTCTAGTCTGTCCCTGTTCCAGGAAGAATAACAACATCAGGTGGGCTTCCTCTCTTGCTTTTCTGCAGTTATTCAGTCCTTCTGCTTCCTTCCACAAAGAGATGGATTTACTTTGTATTTCCCCCACAGGAAACATCAAGAGAGAATTTAGCCTTGATCGCTGCAGGTGTGTAGGAACCTTTACTTATCTAATGAGGCTAAGAAAAACATGTGTGCTGTATAGAATGTACCATGTAGCATGGTTATGCAAAGCACTGTAACACTCTTTTCTGTTTCATTTCCCCTTCAGTATGAATTATAATGAATTTTAATATATTATCAAATCTAAGATAAGATACAGTTCTTTGTATAGTCAAACCCTGCAATCACCTCAGTAACTAAATAGTCTGAGGGGGATGGAATGTAGTGCCCTCAGTCCTGTGATTCAGGTCATGTCTGGTTGCTCCTTAAAAGCATATGATGTTTCTAGTTTTATTCTGTGGCATTATAAAACTGTATCCTCCAAAAGTCCTCATTTGTCAGGAACAGCCCAAGTTAATCCTCTGCCATCCCATTTTTAAGATGCTTTTGAAATGTTTCAGTTTCTCTGTCCTCCTCCCACTCTCTCCTTTTATCCTCAGCTTATTTTGATTGCTGCAAACTGAGATCAATGCACAAAAGTAGTCTGCACTCATTTAACTCATTGGGAGCAAAGAGAGGAGTGGTAGAATCCCATTCTTCCCTGTAAACTCAGGCCAAATCAAAATGTTACAGCCTATCCAAGCTTGCATATTCTCCCTTATTAATAACTCTGACCATCCTGATCACAGTTTGATGTTGCTTGATCACATGTGCCCCAGTTTTCAACTGTGAAACATTGTGCAGTAGGTAAAACAGGCATAAGTCTTAAATATATGTTAATGAGTCTTGAATGTATTCAGGAGGAGGCTTTTAACTCTTGCTTTGAATATTTGTCCCTCCTCTCTTGCTTGAATCTCTTTCACTAAAACCTGAAATAGCACCCTTGATAAACAGTTGTCTAAATTTGATCATCAATATCAGTGGAAACTTGTAGTTGAAACCACCATACTCCCCAGAATTATTATACCAGCTGGTACACAAAAGTATGTGCAGTGATATTTGTTGTTACAAACATTAATAGATTGGAAGGTGAGAATGATCATGATCTTGATGAGTTGGATATGATGGTTTTACTATTTGTCTTAATATCAAAAGAGATAACTTGTATTGGTATGCAGCCAGAATTTAATGGTTATAAGGACATCAAGAACAATGGAAATAAGGCATACTCTTCAGAGAAGATGACATTCCAATTTTTCCTCTGTTACATTTGTAGGAAGAAAACTAAACAAATCAACAAAACAAAAGTAACAAATTTTACAGTTGGCCCTCCATATCAACGAATTCTTTGTCCATGGATTCAAGCATCTGTGGCTTGGAAATATTCAAAAAATATATACATTCTATAAAGTACAGCTTGATTTTGCCATTTTATATAAGGGATGTCATTTTACTATGCTATTGCATTTAACAGGACTTGAACATCCACTGATTTTGATATCCTCAGAGGTTCCTGGAACCAAACCCCAGCAGATATGAAAGGCCACTGTACTGCAAGCAGCTCATAAAAATGTGATTTGAGGGTCTTGGGAATTCCTTCAATTGCTGTGTTTGACAGTGTTCTTTTGCACTGTGACAGTGCACACATTTAAAGTGAAGGAGGAATCTGATCATTGGCATAGCTGTTCTTGTTCCTAGGCAGCCTGCCAAAGAGGGCTTCTTGGTGACGGATGTTTCAACAACAGGCTTAACTGACTAATTGGTTTGTCTCATGGGGCTTTCAGGCAAAATCTGTTCTACTTAGATGAGTCAACTAGGTATTGATAAAAGTGGATGATAGATCAAGTATGGTATAAAGGTTAAAGGAAATGAAGGAATATATCAAGAGCATAACGATATGACTGAACTCTGATTCCTATTCATTTTATTTCTAATTTGTATCTACAATCCTTTTTATTACTTTCTTCTTTCAGATAATGTTTTCACAGATTGCAGGCAATGATACTTTTTGGAACCCCAAGAGCTGTGGTCAGTTTATAAAAAGAGAAATTCCATAATTTACGAACAATCTCTGAACTGAAAGGAAGTCTTAATCCCTAATCGATCTGTGAGTGGGTTGTGGATGTTAAAGAAAGTACACTAAATAGATGAATTACCTAAGCATTGATTGAAGAAACCTTTTGTAAATTGGTCACATGCCAGTTAGTTGCTTACTCAGGAAGATTGCACATTTAATTAAACAATGAAAGAGGTCTGTCTTCTAGCATCCTTCAGTATCATTTTGCCAAGTCAGAACAGAGGAGATTTTTGTGTGGCATTATACTAGGACTGAATGTCACAAAAGTTCAACTCATTTTGGATTTGAAACTGCAGCATAGTTAACAAGAGAAAACTATTAACTCACAAACATTAATTCATTAGTATGTTGAGATTTCTAACATCAGGCATGCTGCAAGACCTCGGAAATCATTCTGATACCTTTCAATGGGAATAAAACAAGCTAGGTATTGTGCTATTTCAGTTGAGAAGAAGTGATATGCTACAGGATGAAACTGACATTGGACAAGATAAAGTTGCTCACTGTTGCTGTCATAGGATTTAATGTGTTAATAATATTTGAACTACTACTTTGGGCTTGCCTGTTTAAAATTTGTCATATGATGTGTCAAGTTTTAAACTTAATGCATCTGTGGCCTTTTTAAAAATCAGATAAGTGTGAAACAACTGTTAAAAAAGTGGGTAACGGATACTATTATGTTTACATTATTATCTCAACAGGTGCAATTTTTATAAGCAATACAATTTTGAAAGTTTTTAAAGTGTTAGAATGCACACACACCTGCCTTCAAATCTCTCTTATTTAAAAGGATACACTTGTGGCTCTTTAACTGATTACATTTCTGTATGCATATATGGATATACTGATACTGTATGTCAGTACAAATACACTGATACACATCTCTGTACCATTTCATAATTGAAAATTTCATTGCCTTTGTCTCTGGTCCTCACATGACCAAGAATATCAGCCTGCACTGATATTCCTCTAGACCAGTGGTCCCCAATCTTTTTGGGGCTACTAACACATTTCCACTTGGGCAACAACCCTACCCCCCATGCCTATTTCTTGATGTTATGTTTGCTGTTTGAGCAGCAGGCAGCTGGCCAGTGACATCTATCTCAGCCACACTCAGCTTGTCACCACCTTTTCCTCTCTCTTCCCCTCATGTGCAAATAAATCAGCAACAATAGATAAGGCCTCTTCCTGCTGGTCTAACAAAAAAAAGGAGGGCAGGTGGCTGGCTGCTCAGTCATTGCTCCCACAGTGACCAGCTGCAAAGCAAGCAGCAACTGAGCACCTGGTTGAGCCATGACCAAGAGGCCTCTTGCCTGTGCCACCTTGCAGCAAAGACTGGCACAGGTGAAAGGCTTATCGCTCACTGCTTGACTGGCTGCTCAGTTGCTGCTCTCAAGGTGACCAGGTACAAAGGAAGAAGCTTCTCTCCAGCAAGAAATAACTCTCAGCCCTTCTTTGCTAGTATGGAAAGGGGAAAAGGCAGCTTCCCACTTTTCCCCCCAGTAAGTGAGAATTTTCAATCTGAGAGAAGTGAGAGAGGTGAAAGATTATTTTGAAGAATCAATTGCTCCTTCTCCTTCCCCAGAGACGTGCCTTCCCCACATAGCTTCAAGTTGTCCCTGCCTTAAAGGGCTATATTTTGTTTTTTAATAATACAGGAAAAGGTTGGATGTGATCCACTGAAACCTTTAGGTGGATATTTGCAAGAGGCTGTTCAGCCATATTTCATTTCCCCTAACATTTCAAAATAATTGTAGTAAAATTAGTATGAAGAGGTGTTGTGTGTTACCTCCTAATACAATATAACATGGCATTATAAGAATGTTTATTTCACTTTACCTGCAAGGCAAAAGAGAGTCACTTCTCCCCCCCACCCACCCCTTACCCTGTTTATTCTGGATTTTCTCTTGTACTTTTGTACTTTTGATTTTGTTGTTTCAGTTGTAAATCTTAGATTCTTTGAAATCTGTAAAATATGGTGGTATGGTCTTATCCTCAAAACAAAATATAGGCGCGTTACAGACCGCTCAAAAGTGGGCAGTCTGCCACCGCCATCATTAGTTGCACCGAGAAGCCCCAGCAGCCAGACCACAAGGCTTCCCAGCGCAGCTAAAAAGAAGCGCCAAAATGGGGCTTCTTCTTGGCACCCGGAAGTGGCGCCGCGAGGCGCAAGGTGCGCATTTGCGGTGTCACTTCCGCTGTGCCATGTCCAGATGCTATGCGTCCAAGACGTAAAGATGGCGGCACCCGTGTGGACGGGCGCCGCCATTTACTACGTGCTCCGCGCGTACTAGGGACAGGGCCAGTTAGCAAGGTAAAACCCTTCCTAACCCTAGCACGCCCCTTTCTAACCCTAGTACGCGCAGAGCGTGTACTAAATGGCAGTTTGTAACGCACCTAAGCAAACAAAATTTAAGATCTGTGTTGAGCTGCTGATACTGCACTGTGTAAGAACACATAAGTAGTTTAAAGAATACCACAACTTACTGCTAACTTATACTGTACCATGACATTTTTGTGTTGCAATTTCTATTTGGCCATAAGATTGGCCTTGGAATCTATCTAGCTCAGCCATCTATGACGAGTACACCAACTGCACCCTTCCCTGTGAAGGCATATTTGGCCAGTGATCCATATTTTAATTATCACTTGATTAAATAACTGTGATATATAGGACTGTTCTTGAAACATGTTCACTAGCCACAGCTAGTTCAAAACGTGGCAGCAAGATTATTGTCTATCATGCAATATAGAGATCATGTGTTATCATTCTTAAACCAATTGTGAAGCCTTTCAACTTGCTTTGAAGTTCAGTTTAAACTGCTGCTTTTAACCCGCATAGCCCTAAAAGGGTTAGGGGTAGAATGTCTAAAAGATTGCTGCCACCCTACCACATCCACATGAGTCTGCCTGGAGTGAGATCTTCATCAGAGGCCTTGTTGAAAGTCCCATCATTATACTGTTTGTGAGTATACATAATTGTGCTTACTCTGAAACAGCACTCTGGTTGTGATATTCACTCCTAAGGGAAGTTGGGCTAGCTCCATCTCTTTTGAGCTTGGGGGTGGGGGGGTGGGGAGGATGAATCTATATTATTTCATATGTAATTTGGTCTTTGAAACTATTGTTTAAAAATGGCTTTAAGATTTGTTTGAAATATGTTTTTAAAAACACCTTCATTTAATTGTTTTCTCTGGGGCAAAACAGACCACCCATTTCCGCCACCGTCTGGAAGGCTTCAGAGTGCGGTGTTTTGACTCAGCATGCTTTGAAGCTGCTCAGAAGCCAACTTTCAGCTGCCTGGGTGCACACATGCGGGCCGGCTTCTGGGCATCTTGTAGGCATGCCGTGAGCCCTCAACATGCTGGGAAGCTGCCGCAGGGCTGCAGGAGAGCCACTAAAGGTGGCTTTTCTGTGGCCAAAAAAGGAGCGGTTGAAAACTATTCCTTTTTTGGCTGGTGCCATGGCAGATTAGTGCCGTGGCATGTCACTGCCATGGCCCCAATCCAGCTTTGTCAGAGGTTGGCCTGTTTCACTCCTCTGTGATCCCTAAAAGGTAAAAAAGCAATAAAAATAAAATACTATAAATGTATAAAGGTACATAGATAGGAATGAAGGAAGGAAGATAAAGAGATGCATAAAGTGATCTCCCCTCCCCCCTCCCCAAGATTTAATAGGGTCACTTTGGGTAATTCAGTATGTCACTTTCAATTTGAAGTGAATTTGGGAATGGTAGAAATGATATACAAATAAACAAGCATAACAATTAGGTAAGAGGCATCATTATTAGAATACAAAGTTCAGTGCTATATCTTCTACAATCTTGAAACCATCTGTTCCCATCCCCCATGTCATTCAAGTTCAGCAGGAACTGGCTCAGTCAAAAACAGCACAGGATAAATCAGGGTAGAAGACATGTTTGTTGTAAAGCTGTTTGTGTTGTTGCCTACAAATTAGTAATTGTTTTGTGGTCAAAGAATCTTGTTGTTTAACCCCAAAAATATTTCTCCATGCTCCCTAGAAATTTCATACCAATTTGACTAATGGAAACAAGAAACACTGACTTTGGAGTCTTATTTCGGGGGGTTGGGCTGTTGGAGTCCCTTTTTTGGGTTTCCCACAGACTTTTCCTGTCAAGGCTGTGGAATGCAAAGAAATGAGGAACGTCTGTGCCTTTTCCCTTTCAGCAGATGTTTCCTCGGTGATGGAAAGGCTGGTTAGTCTTTCTGTACATCTGATTTGCCCAGGAGAACATCAGCAATAAGAAGTTTAGGATTACAATTCTATACCCTCTTTCTTAGCTCCATTGTTCTGGTTGACTATAAAACAGAAACTCTCCACACATTTGCTTGAAAAGGATTCTGATTCCTTAATCCTACTGTTCAAACAGGGCAGAAAAAAAACATGAGAATGAATTGAGGAGAGAGCAAGCTTGTTTTCTGCTGCTCTAAAGATTAGGACCTGGAACAATGGATGCAAGCTCCAGGAAAAGAGATTGCACCTCAACATTAGGAGAAACTTTGAGACAGTAAGGGCTGTTCAACAGTGGAAAAAACTCCCTGGAGAGTGGTGGAATCTCCCTCCTTGGAGGTCTTTAAGCAGAGGCTGGATGGCCATCTGTTGGGGATACTTTGATTGAGATTTCCTGCATGGCAGGGGGGTTGAACTGTATGGCCCTTGTGGTCTCTTTCAACTCTACTATTCTATTATTCTATGAGTCTATGCTTCTATGCTTCTAACTTTTCTTTGAAATGTATTCTTAAAATCATCATTGATGAGCCCTGGGGAGAACTGTGGAGACAGGGGTTTAATTCAAAATCATCATGAGGGGTGTGTGGGGAACCAGGCCATACCAGATAACACCCTAAGGGAGAGTGACACACTGCTCTCCAGACAGCCTTTTGGCAGGAACAGGCTGTGATGTTCACCTGTGTCCCTTTAAAACACTGGAATTCAATGGAAGAGATGGTGTGAGTGGGTCAACATTCAGTGGTATTCAGTGGAAAAAGGAGAGGTCTCAGGATTGTTGTTGTTGTTTTTTTTAAATAAATTTAATATTTTTAAAAAATATATTCTTTTTAAAATTTTCTTTAAAACATTACAGAAATTATATGCAAACACATCTAGGCTGTGCATATGATATTGTAAATTAAAGGTATAATTTTAATTTTGCTAGTTGTCCATGTCACAACATAATGATATACAGGAATTACAATTTATGAGTAACCTGAGAACAAAAACGTTACTAAGGATTCTGTATAGGAGAAGTTATGGTATGGGGCATATGGTATGGGAGGAGATCAAGCAGAAGTGAACCATGAGTTACCGCGCCAGGTGAAATCAAACTTAGTGACATCAATGATTTAACTGTTTCCACTCATGCCACAACCCCAGTGAAAATTATGTCCTGGAAGCCATTATTTTCCCCAGAAGGTAAAGTTACCTGAAGTGGCTTTTAGTCTGCCCTAGGAAGTAAATTTATTTATATACAATGGGACCAACATCTCAGTCAACAGTCTTTGAGTACCGAGGAAGTGGACAAGATCCTTCAAAGTGTTAGGAAGACAACGTGCTCTCTCGATCCCTGTCCCTCTTGGCTAGCAGGGGGGGGGGGGGGGGGGTCGGTTGTAGCTGTTATGTTGCGCCGCATAATTAATTCATCTTATAGGGAAGGGCGTTTTCCATCCAGCTTGAAATTGGCCATTGTAAAACTGCTGTTAAAAAAGCCCTCCCTAGACCCCCTGATTCGAAGTAATTATCAGCCTGTTTCCCAGCTGCCTTTTTTGGGGAAGGTGATCGAGAGGGCAGTTGCCTTTCAACTTCAGTCGGTCTTGGATGAAACAGATTTTCTAGACCCATTTGAAACTGGCTTCTGGGCGGGCTATGGAGTCGAGACTGCCATGGTCTCCCTGGTCGATGATCTCCGTCTGGGCATGGACAGGGGTAGCGTGTCCCTGTTAGTGCTTTTAGACATCCCAGTGGCTTTCGATACCATTGACCATGGTATCCTTCTGGAACGCCTGAGGGAGTTAGGTATCGGGGGCACTGCGCTCCAGTGGTTCCGTTCCTACCTCTCGGGTAGATTCCAGATGGTGCAGCTGGGGGACGTGTGCTCCGATAAGAGGGCACTTACATCTGGTGTCCCTCAAGGAGCCATTCTGTCCCCCATGCTATTCAACATTTACATGAAACCTCTGGGGGAGATTATCCGGAGACACAGGGAGCTGATGACACCCAAATATGTTTCTCTGTGTCTCCGACTGATGCAGTGACCAGGGATGGCATCTCTCCTCTAGATGCCTGTCTGGAGTCAGTAATGGGCTAGATGAGGGAAAACAGACTCAGCTTGAATCCAGAGAAAACGGAAGTACTCGTGATAGGTTCCCCGGGCCCGGGGATGGAGATTTGTCCACCTGTCCTGAATGGGGTCACGCTTCCCCTAAAGGACTCAGTTCGCAGTCTGGGGGTGCTTCTGGACTCGTCGCTCCACCTTATATCTCAGGTGGATGCGACAGTCAGGAGTACCTGTTATCAGCTGCGACCCTACTTGGGTCGGGGGGGCCTTGAAACGGTGGTACATGCTCTGGTGACCTCTCGGTTGGATTTCTGTAACACGCTCTACATGGTACCAAACCTGGAAGCTTCAATTGGTGCAGAATATGGCAGCAAGGTTGGTCACTGGATGTTCCAGGACCAGCCATATAACTCCTGTCTTATACGATCTGCATTGGCTGCCCATTCGCTTCCGGGCGCAATACAAGGTGTTGGTTATTACCTATAAAGCCTTAAATGGCTTGGGCCCAGGGTACTTGAAGGACCGCCTCTCCCCATATAATCCACCCCACGCTCTCAGGTCGGCCGGGAAGCAACTCTTGAGGGTTCCTGACACGAGATATTCCGTGACTGCATAGAGGGCATTTTTCTAGCTCTGCCCCGCAGCTTTGTAACTCTCTTCCTGGTGAGCTCCGCTTGGTTACCTCCCTTGACCTGTTCAGGAAGAAGTTAAACACTTTCCTCTTCCAACAGGCTTTCCCCCAGATGTTATGAGATTTGCTCTCTCCCCGTTGCACCAGCACTTTATGCTAGTTTGTTCGGTTTTATCTTGTAAATTTTTACTCTGTTTTTAAGTAATCTGATGTATTGTTGTGGTTTTTATATGAATACAGTTTGTAAATTGTACATTGTGTAGTACTCTGTTATAACCCAATTTGATCTCCCAGGAAAAGCGGGCTATAAATGAACAGTTTATTATTATTTATTATTACTATTAACATGCATACATTTCCTGTGAAGCCACAATGCTACACCAAATTCTAGACCAAATCACTTTAGAGTAAATTGCCATAAGATGATGCTAAAGTGAAGAACCATGAAGCTTCTTCAGAGGTGGATAAACAAACATGCCACAAAGTGCTAGGCAATACGTTTTCCTTGAAACAGCACAGAGAGGGAAGTATATAAAGCAGGCATCAGTAATGGGTGGAGACCAGGAAGGATCCTTTCTTCCTCCATGCTAGAAAGCCTCAGGACATGGCTCACATATGCCTCCTTCTATCTATGGCCAAGGTCAAAAAAGGGACTAGAATGGACTGTTGTGAACAGTACGTAGGTAGATTAAGGGTTTTGACATAGTGGCCATTAAGGCTGACCTGGGGGCGGAGTTGGGGCATGGCATCCAGATGACGCATTACCCAACTCTTCCCAAGGCCAGCGTGATGCCGTTCACTGTTCCACATGGCACGCAGTGTCACGGCACTCCTCTGGTGCTGCGCCTACATGATGCAGTGCCAAAGGAGTGTGGAAAAGCTGTGCACTGGCAGCTATGGTGCCCTTTCCAGGGTGCAAAAAGGAGGGATTGGAGCCATGGCATGTAGTTGCCGCAGCCCCAATCTGGTGCTAAAAGGGGCGGCTGCAGCCCACCTCTTAGGTGTGGTCTGTCAAGCCCCTAAGTGTCTGTGTGGAGATAAATCTGATTCTCCCCTTCAAAACTGGTGTCTTTTCTGAGTACCAGGATATTCGTTTTGTGGGAGGTGGACATATGTTGTTATCAAGTTGTTGTTTTTTGTACTTGTTACACAGGTTGGAGTCCTGTTCTTTAAAACAGCCATCCCCCTCAAACTTCTTTGGATATGAACAAGAGTGTGCATGTGTAGGATGCAGGGTTTGTCACCCCTCTTTCATGAAACCTTCTCTTGCTCAAACACAATATTTAGAAACTCAGCTAAAATCTCATGGCTGCATTTTGCTGGCATAAACATATAATTCCAAGCTTCATAACCAGTCATACTGTAGAATGCATAGTGGTTAAAGAGAGTTCTTTGGTCAGATTCAAACCATTTTATTAAACTGGTTAATTAGCAATTTGAAAGGGAAAAATCAAGGTCTTAAGGTCTCCCCGGGTCACTGCCAAACCACAGCCTATTAACTACTCCTGCCTTTCAGCAGCAATAATGATGAGGTTTTGAGAACATATGGAACCAACTAGGAAAAAGGCTTTTATGAAGAACTTTAACAGGGGGCATGATTTTGCTAACAGAAATTCTAGCAGACGATTTCATGGTTTTGCTTCCTTAACTGTCCCTTTAAAGAAACTAAACTCTTTCCTCATTGTGGGATGTCAGATTCAGACAGGCTTTCTCTCTGACACTGGGGGAGTCTTTTAAGTGGCTCCCTCTGGACCTGTTTTTCTGAGTTTGTTTCCTTGACACTGACCTCATCTAGATGGCTTTCACAGCTCGTCAACCCCCTGTCATAGCATACAGCAAGCTAGAGATGATGAGAGAAAGCTAACCTCCTTCAGGAAGCTAATGGAATTATTGGATTTTCACAAACACATAACTAACTTGGGTTTTTTCTGCAATGCTTTGCATTTTGATTGACCCAAGAATGGATTTAAGGTGCTTCCCCTGTGCCTTCATGGCTTGTGGAAGCCTAAATGCCACCTGTTTTCACACCATGACTTCATGAATCCATGACTAGATGAAGCTTAAATCTCCCCCGCCCCTTTTCACTGCATTTGAAGAACATGTATCAGTACATATGATCCCAGTTTTGTTCTGAATTCAACAAGGAGGTACTCTTCCCCACCACTGTTCAAACTTTCTAATGGCCACCATGGAAGACAGTCATGACATTTTTTCATCTGGCATCACACACTCGCTTATCCAAAGGTAATCCATATTCATATGGGATGAGAGGCCACTGGACTCAAAGGCAAAGGTTTCAACACTGTTCTTTGATTGCAGCAGGAAAATATGTTCTTCAAGGCTGTTTTTCCTGCTGTGGCAAGGTAGTGGCGGTCCTGTTACTAATTACAGAGTCTCTCCAGAGCTCACCCCAATGACTCTTTGAGAAAGATGCTAACCTTCCTAAAATATGAAAACCTAGGTTGGGATTTCAGGGCATGGACCATTTACACTTGTTTTCCATAGCAGAGGGTTGGACTGGATGGCCCTTGTGGTCTCTTTCAACTTTATCATTCAATGATTCTGATTCACTTTCAGTCCTGTCCACATGATGCAGAGCCAAACCCCTAATTCAGCTATGGACTGTCTTCATGAAGGAAGGCCAATTCCACATTGAATCCAAGCCATTCTTATGTTAAAGCATGTTTTAAATACTCATCCTTTGCCTCAGATTTTCCAGGAAAACCCACAGCATTCCAGAGAGATGCTGGATGGCTGTATACACTTGCATGCCATAGTGTCACCCAGTGTTGCTGCTGGTGGTGTGAATCACTCCCTTTGATGTCATAATGATGTACCCAGCCATATTATCAATGCTGAGCATCTCATTTTCGACCTTAGAGGGATTGACTCACAGTAACCAGCAGTGGCAGGTGGCACAACAGGACGTGCATGTAGACAACTGACTGGCATAACTCCAGAGTACAGAGGTAACACAGAGAATTTGAGGCAGTTTTGGGGCCAAAATACTCAGGAACAGCCCAGAGTATTCTGACCAGTGTCGACACACCTAAGAGGACCCTAACTCCTGTGCTGCTAGAAATACCAATCCACAGTGCTGATTACAGAAGGTTGTAGATGGCAAATGCTGGGTGGTAAGGCAGCAAAGAATGATTAGTGGTAGGTAGATGCCTTCTTTTCCCTTTTCATAAACCTGCTAGTGTCCACTATTATTAATAAAACTGTTCAAAAACATAGGGTCCAGGTCAGGATCCCTTGGCATTCCACTTGTCATTTCTCTCTCAGATGACTAAGAACATCTTTAAAGAAACCAAATTCAGGTTTCTTTTCTATCTGGAGCTGCAGATTTTGTGGTTGAATAAAACAATGATTTATGGATGGCTTTGCATGGTTCTTTAGAACAGGTGGCATTCTGAATAGCCGTGTATTTATTTACTAGGGGTTAGCATGCTCTAAATTTGCTAAAGACTTGACCTTTATTGAAAAGTCTCATAACAAAGCCCATGTTCACATGCACATGTTTCTGTGCCTCTTTCTAATTGGGAAAGGCAGTAATTCTGTGTGAAGTGCTGTGTTCTTTGAATGCATTTTGATCAAATTGAAATCCCAAATCCCCATTATAATTTCAAGGCCAAACAAGCAAGGGCTGGAGTTAGCAATCCTTTTAACTATGAAGTGGTCCTGTTGGTTTTATTGGGAGTATTCTGAAAGCAGGTGACTATGGAGTGTAGCCAAAAAGCACTTTCCTTCTCAGCAGCTGCCCTGTTAGAAAAGGGCAAGACAAATCACAGTAGCATGGTTTTCCACAGGTGCCCCGTCTATTATTTCATATGAACTCCCTAACAACATCAATCCACTGTGAAGATAAAATTATGATCCAATGCATATTTCTTCTGTAGAAGGAATTCTCCACAACAGCAAAATTGTTTTTGTTTCTGTGTGCTTTGTTTGTTTGTTCTTTGAAGTTCTTTGAAATCATCACAGACAAAAACATTTGCAATGGTATAGATAGAACTTCTGTATTTATGTAGAAATAAGCCCCTATGAGTTTAGAGTGGCTTACTTAAAAAAAAAATGAGCACAGGATTGCGGTTTTGGATGGATAGCATTGACATACTTGTATTTACATCTATTATGTACTGGGCTTTTAAATGGCAAATTACAGGAAAGATTGTTTACTATGGCTGCATCCACACTGCAGAAATAATCCAGTTTGAAACCACTTTAATTGCCATGGCTCAATGCTATGGAATTTTGGGATACATTTAGCTTTATCTGGCAGGGAGCTCTGCTGCCACAGCAAACCACAGTTTCCAGATTCCATAGATTTGAGCCATGACAGTTAAAATGGTGTCAAACTGGACTATTTCTGAAGTGTGGATGGCCCCTGTATTTCATATCTTGAAATCAGCATGGTTTATGATTTGCTTTAAGAGAAATGAGTAATAGTGCTGAGCAGTTAAAGATGTGGTCTTGCACAGGTGGTGCTTTCTTCTGCTTCCGAGGTTAGAATGTTTGTTTGGACTATAGCTCCCAGAATCCTGCAGCCATTAATGTAGTCCCAGAGGTAGCTACCAAAGTTACAACTTCTCTTTATATTAAACAGAAAATAACTCCAGTGTAACATCCAATTATTCTCCCTAAAGATTAGTAGAGAATATCCATTTTGTTCAAGAATCATAATTGCTAAAACAATAAAAATGTGGGTTTCTTTTAAATAAATAGCAAAGATGTTGCTGGAGTTATGCTGGTGTTATGCTCTGTACTTTGTACTGTGGAGTTATGCTTCATTTTGTATAGGATTTTTTTTTTTAAGAAAATTGAAAAAGAGAGAGAGTGATTAAATTTAAGAATCACGGCAAAACCTGTGATTTTTGTTACATTGGTGACATAGTGTTTTTATCTCCTAAAATGTATTGCCTTTTCCCCAGCAATAAATCTCCCCTTTTCTATATTTTCCCTTTGTGAGATATATCTTGTTTAATGCTTATGAGAAAAAAATCTTAGGACGTTATCACACCAGCCTCCTGTTCTGCCACAATCATGTTCATTTAAGAATAGAAGCATACCATTTTGGCATCATTTTTATCACACTTTCTGCCATATAGTGCTTTCTGGTCCATCATTGTGTGATCTGTTTTCTGCATTGACAAAAATCTTCATCCAGGAGGAAGGGGAGGAACACAATTTATACTAGCTGCCAACACCTTTCTGAACCCAATTGCTGTGTGATTGTGGACACAGCAGACAGCTTCAGGTAGGTACTGGCAGACACAATTGCTGTGAGGGGCTGGAAGAACAGAGGAGCAGAATCATGCCCACTCACACCATGTGACTGCCTGAGAAGTAAAATTGCAATGGAAGGGATCTATTGCACTGAGGCAGTTATGGAATAGCTGCAAGATTGAGAGCCTATTGATGGGGTTTGCCCATCAATGAAAAGGTGCACTACTGTAATAAATGGAATGCAAGGAAGCAGGAGGATGGACATGACATCATGTGATAAGTACCAGTTAAAAAGACTTTTATTCTGCTAAAATTCTACTTTTTAGCCTCATGTGACAATCTCCTTAGTAGTTCTAGAAAGTAAGAGTCAGAGGTATAGCTATGGGGAAAGGACAAAATGAGGGCATTGTCCTCTCCCCATTAAAAATTCTGCTCCACCTCGTGAAATTTTCTTGCAGTCAGCAAATTTCTAGCATTGCAGCATCTTTAAATTTCAGGTGACATTTAGAAATAAAATTTAGGCATCCAAAGAAAAGGAGAAGATGAAGTAATCAAAGGAATGAGAACATAGCATATATAAGAGTTCTAGGCCCGATACAGACCGGCACTTTGTGCCGGCCTGTGGGTGGAGTTAGGGCACAGCATCTGCATGCTGGATGCCCTAACCCCACCCCCAGAGCACAATTTTGGCATGCACTGGTCCACATGGTGCATGCCATCATGATGCCCCTCTGGTGCTGCATCCACATGATGCAGCACCAAAGGGGCGTCATAAAGCTGTGCCGCCACTCGCAACATTTGCCCAGCGACCCAAAAAGAACCAATTTTTCCAGGTTCTTTTTACTCCGGAAGGGCTCCATGCAGTTTAGCGGCTGCGTTGTCCCTCCAGAGGGAGACAGGCCGCATCAAATCCAGCCTTTTTAAAAGGTATGTACTGGGCCTAAAAAAGGTTAAATCTGCCTTTATCTTAAACATGTAATTAATCTTGGCCAACACCTAAAAAGGAGCAAAAATGTCTGAAGCCTGTTTGGGACCAGAGTCTGGAAACATAGTTTGGAACTGCCACTACTGGAAGGTCAGTGCCTGAATAGATCTGTCGTTCTGAAGTCAAACTAACTAATAACTCCAGTCTTGCCCCACTCAGATGTCCAAAACTTTCCCCATGTGTCTCAGGCTAGGCATTAACATTTTCTATGACCCATAAAAAGTGAGATTAGCATCTCTCTAATTTAAACAGGCTGCAAAAACCATAGGTTTAAAGGATTTCTTACCTTCTGAGGCTTGTAGGTTGAAGAGGAAACAACTCATCCCAGGATTTCCTGTGGATTCTGAATATTCAACTAATAAAAATAAAAGCTCAGCAAAAGATTGTGATCTGGGGAAAAATGAATTAAAATGCTTACGTCTTGGAGCTATCTTCCTGACACTGTTGCTTACTATTTAAAAATATGCACTTTTCTTATTCTGGCTAACCTTGAATGTATTTAACTTTGGATGCCTGTTGGATTTTCAGGATGGTCTTCCACCTATGCATGTGACAGCTTTCAGAGTTTGATTCTCAGCTTGGCCATGAAGTCCATTGGGCATGTCACATGCTCTCAGACTCAGGAGAAAGCAGTAGAAAACCTTCTCTGAACAGATCTTGCCAGAAAAAAAAACATAATAGGTTCACCGAAGGGCTTCTATAAGTCAGAAACGGTATGAAGACACAACAACAACAACAACAACAACAACAACAAAATTTTCCACTATAGCTGACATGATAAGGAGCCCTGGTGGCGCTGTGGGTAAATGCCTGTACTGCAGCCATTCACTCGAAACCACAAGGTTGCGAGTTCAAGACCAGCAAAAGGGCCCAAGCTCGATTCAGGCTTGCATCCTTCCGAGGTCGCTAAAATGAGTACCCAGACTGTTGGGGGCAAATTAGCTTACTTGCTAATTAGCTTACTTGCTGTTCACCGCTATGATCTTTGGAATAGCGGTATATAAATAAAACAAATTATTATTATTAATTATTATTATTATTATTTTCTATCTTTCTTTTTACCGTCATTGCCTTCCTCCATTCCCTCTACATACTGCCACTGCTGCCTCCTTCATCTCTCCCCAACTTCCACCCTACTTTTCTCTCTCTCTTGAAAGAAGGAAGAAGTGAAAGAGGAAAGAAAGAAACACACACATCCCATTGTTATCATCAAATATGGCTCTTTGCAGTGCCATCTGCTTCCTGTCTGTGAGTGTTCACTGAGTCTGGACAAGACTGACTTGGGGAATCACCTGTGCTGCAGAATCTGTACATATATTTTGGGTGTGGGTCCAAAAATTACATGAACCAACCAATCTTGTTACACTGTTTGAGTCTGATCATCAAAATATAAGAACATTTCTGAATGTTTCAGAAAATGAAGCAATCATTTTGAGAGGCTATTTCCTGACAGTCCACTTAACTAA
This sequence comes from Sceloporus undulatus, assembly GCF_019175285.1. Classification (NCBI taxonomy): domain Eukaryota; kingdom Metazoa; phylum Chordata; class Lepidosauria; order Squamata; family Phrynosomatidae; genus Sceloporus; species Sceloporus undulatus. Next base: position 78,382,538 of record NC_056525.1, on the reverse strand, counting down.
CAAGAACAGGACGTGATTAAGTTTTGCTAAAAAAAAGGAGAACATATGCTTTATTTTTTAACAGTGGGAACTTTCGTGATTTGTTTTAAAGTTGTACTGAAGAAACATAAATAAATACTAAAGTTGTTTAAAATATATTTAACAGATATTAAGGAGGAAATTATCTAAAATTCCTGAGGTTGACATTATTCTCACAAATTTTACAATGCTAAGTGGGAAGATGAATAACTGAAAAAAATACCTATGTTGAATGTCCTGTTTTGAGTTGAAAACCATCAATTACTTTATATGTTTGTATCAGAAGAGAGAAAATGGGCACATGTATGACACATATGTTCATGCCCTGTAACAAGTGCTGAAATAGTAAATTGAGGCCTTGTGTCCTTCTATAATTAATGTTTCTGGGCCTACTTTACACCCTGCTGTCACCTAGTCATGTGTATATTTTATTCTTCACTTTACATCTTCTCACCTAAATGGACTATATTTATTTTCAATGTGTGTACAGGTGCTGTTCGCTTTGAACCAAACACTGTTACAGCATGAAAGTCTTCGAGCTGGCAGTTTGCAGGCTCCTTACACAACTGAAGATCTTATCAAGCACTACAACTGTGGAGACCTCAATGCTGTCATATTCAATCATGATACTTCACAGGTATGCTGCTTTCATGATCTCCCTATATGTAGGAAAGCTGTAAATAGGTATCAGTTTAACTATAATCTAGAGATATAATCTAGAAATGTCTGGCCAAAACTGACTGCTTCATCCTTTTTCACAGTCCAAGTTTGCTTTGTCTGACCAGAAAATTGTTAGACAGAGAAACAGCTGAAAGCATTTCAGAAGTTTCACTCTTTGCCAAATCATAACCTTCTAAAAACTGTAGCAAAAGGGGTTCTTAGGAAAGGTGAAGGGACCAGGTAGCTTTGACACACATATATACACACATTAAATTAAGCACTATAAAAATTTACTGCTGCCTTTAAACCAATAGATGCACAAAGACAACTCTGTGCATCCTTTTCATTATTTTCATGATCTTGACAATCTAACTACAGCATTATATTCTTCTGAGGTAGCCTAACACCAAGGGAAATGTACTATGGCTTCATCTGCACTGTAAAAATAATGCAGTTTGACACTGCTTTAACTGCAATGGCTCAATGTAATGGAATTCTGGAATTTGTAGTTTTGTGATATTTAGCTTTCTCTATGAGAGTGATCTGGTGCCACAACAAACTAAAAATCCCAGAATTCCATAGCATGGAGCTATGGCAGTTAAAGTGGTACCAAACCACATGAATTCTGCAGAACAGATGCAGCCTAAAAGTACAGGGATGGAGAAAATATTCAGAAATATTTGTAAAATGGTTAAAAGGCATATTTTTTCAAGTATCAAGAAATCCAGATGAGAAAAATCATGGAATGGTGAGAATCTTCACAGTTTGGGACATTCTATGCAAAATTCATATATGGTTCTTTTGCACAGAAACCAACATTTCCTACACAAGAAGCAGCTCTTTCTGCATAGAAAATATTTTTCTACAGAAATACTTTGGAAATTTTGGAATTTTCTAGAAAGGCTAGATGAGCTCTCTTCATGGCCTTTTTCCAACAGCAGATAAAGATTTTCTTATTTTGACTGATATCTGGGAAATAAGGAGATTGTGCTTTTAATAATTATGTTGTAATGTCTGATTTCTTGGTTTTTAATGGAAATGTTTTTAAATGTGTTGATAATTTAGTGGTATTTCAATGTTTGTATTGGTGAGACCTTTTACCTCAGTCTAATGTCATAAGCCACATTGAATCCTAGAGCTAGGGAAAAATAATAAATGAATAAAATATGATACCCAGTAGAAGATCCTGACATTTCCAGTAAAAAGAACAAAGGCAGCAGGTCCAGAAGAGATAAATGTCTGCCAGAGATCTTGAAGCACGTCAGAATAAACAATTTCCAGAAGGGCAGTCTTGCTTAGTTTGTAGCAGATGGAGAGTATTGTGACACCTGAGCACAAGGTCGCTCCTATTATTGCAATTGTAGTTCCACTAGTGACCACAGAGCCTTGAGGTTTTATTGCATGAAATATGGCACCAATTAGAGCAGATGTAGAAGGGAGCTAAAATGTGCCAAAAGGTACCATCTGTGACAAGGATCAAGCTGAATTATGTTGCCTTGCCAACCTCCTTCTCCTTTTCTTATGATCCCAAGCCTTTTCTTTGTCCTCCCTGCACCTTGGAAACCCTCACATGTCTTCTGTTTGCTTGAGAGACAATGAGATATTACCACTGTTTTTCTAGAGTAGCTGTGTGTGTGTTTTGGCTTGGAGAGTGACTGAAAAGCTTTGAAAGGAATGTGTGCATAAATGAAAGTTAATTGCAAGTACTTGGAACGCCTTTGAACATAATTCCCCCTCATTAGGACAAAAGACTTTGTAATAATTGAGTTTGTATTTGAAGAGGAAGTAAGCTTTATGTAAATAGGATATGAGGCCAAATAACTTCCCATACATGCCATAATCCAATAATAATCTATGTGTCACATGAGTTTAGGCAGAACCCTTTGTTTTCTCTTAGATCTTCAGTATCATACAGAACTTGTAAAGACTTCTGTGGTTTGTAAGTTCCATTCTGATCAAGCTATGAACACACGTTCCTCTTGTATGAATACAACTTTGGCTGAGTATCTGGCAAGACCAAAAGGTAAAATATAAGCAAATATGATCCACTTACTTGGACATCATTGCTACAGTAACTTCCTTTTAAGCCAATAATACTTAACCTTAGATAGGTTGTTTTGAAGACTAAAACCTTTCACTTTGTTTTTCAGCCTACTGAAATTTATAGTGGTATATAGAGAGAGCCAGCATGTATAGTGGTTTGTAGTGGTTTGAGCATTGAACTACAACTCTGGACACCAGGGTACAAATCCCTGTTCAGCCATGGAAACCCACTGGGGAAGCCTGGGGAAGCCACACTCTCTTAGCCTCTGAACAAATCTTGTGAAGAAAGCCTCATGATCAGGTTGCCTTAGAGTTTCCATAAGTCAAAAACCACTTGAATGCATACAAAAATATTAGCATGCAATAAACCTACCTATTTGCTTATTTAGAATATTTTATATCTCCTGTTAGCTCAACAATTCCCATTTGATATTCAAATAAAATATAATCAAGATAAAATAGTTCAATATGAAATTATCAGATTAAATAAGTTCATAATCAGATGTCAAAATACTTTAAATGTCATTGAAAATAAAAAAAGTTACTTGTCAGCACTAAAAAGAGAAGAAAGTCTCTCTGAGTCTCTCTGAGGAGGAAGTTCCATAAGATGGGTACTACTATTAAGAAGGCACTTTCCTCAGTTACCATGAACTTCATACATGATGGTGTGGGTATCAAGAGCAGCATCTCTCTATTTTATTGTGTGACATAAGCCCTACTCACTAATGTACAAAATATGCTAAATCAACATGTAAAGGGAGAGTGCATTAGCTCATCTGTCTCCAGTTCTATTGCTCTCCCGGGCCTCATTCCCACTACAGAATAAACCATTTTTTGAGTCAAATCAATGAAGCAGTTTAGCGCTGAATAGATGTTTACACTGTTCAATCAATGACTGAACCTTATCGGTTTCAATTTAATCCACTTCACATTCACATTAACCAATGAATCAATTCAACATGGAGTCACGTCATAAGGCTGACTGTGTCACAGGGAACCAATTCACACCTGCAGCTCATTCACACTAGCACTGAATTGATTCATTGCAAAAGACATGGGTAATTCAGCAGATCGCTTTAAATGGGTTTAGCACTGGGGACCCCTTACCAAACAGTGCCAGGGAATTGACACAAGTGTAAACAAGAGCCATTTAAACCAGTTCAGATCCGCATGCAAACTGGTTTATTATGTAGTGCAAATGAGGCCCTTGACTACTTAAAGGATAGTCAAATGAGATATAATTAATGAAAGTAAAGGAGAAAAGTAAAGGGTTAGAAAGGAAAAAGAGAAAGGAAAGCTCACCTGTAAGATAAGAAGGATTTGTTTTTAAAGAAGTGAAGAATAAGTGATTGTAGAAAAAGGAAAAGAAAGAAGATAGCGTGTAGTTTAGGCAAAAGATAGAACAAGAATTATTGCCTTACGCAGGAATCCATTCTGGCCCCTTCCGTGTAAGGTAAATCACACGTATGCTCGAACCCCATTGAAAATAATGGTGTGTGTGCATGGCACGTGTGCCATTTCTCTCCCATCACACGGCTTTCAGTATGAAAGCTGCGTAAAAGGTGCCCGCGTATGACGTGGGCGCACTGTATTCTGATCCAAATGTAGAGAATAAGAGGAATTTTAGTAAGTGTAAAAGTGTAAAAGAAAGTAGAAGAGGAGATGAAGAGGAAGGGGTAAGAGAGATAAGGAAATGAAGAGAAGGAGGAAAAGAAAAGCTAGCAAGGTAGAGAGAGAAGGAAAGGAGGAAATAAGGAAAGGAGAAAATAAAAAGAAAGAATTATAAGAAGAAAGAATAGTAATGATAGTAGAAATATGAAATAGTTTTTCATCTAGTTTTAGATGTGTAGAGATTTCTATGTGTTAAGTTGGTTAGTAATGTTTTGTCTGTAATGTTATGTATGTTCGTAGTGTAATACACACACACACACACACACACACACACACACGTAGTAAATCAATTTTAAAAAGTAAACAAAAAAAAGTAATAAGGCCCTGAAGGTGAATGACTATCAACCAGAACGCTGTGTCTGTGCATGGATGCTGTCTGCATGTTTGGGAACTCTAGGCTCCCAATTATGTGGTGAACATCTATTACTGGAGGACAGTCGTTAGTTCTTCACTTGCCACATGAAGAGAGTGACAAAATGGAGATCCAGCGATGGAGCTAGTGCACTTCATAGAATCATATAGTTGGAAGAAACCACAAGAGCCATTCAGTCTTATCCCCTGCCATCCAGGAACTCTCAATCAAAGCATCCCGACAGATGGCCATCCAGCCTCTTTTTAAAGACCAAGGAGGGAGATTCCACCACACTCTGAGGGAGTATGTTCCATTGTCGAACAGCTCTTACTGTCAGGAAGTTCCTCCTCATGTTTAGGTCAAATTTCTTTTCCAGTAGTTTGTATCCATTGTTCCGGGTCTTGTTCTCTAGAGCAGCAGAAAATAAGTTTGCTCCATTTTAATATGACATGCCTTCAAATATTTAAACAAGGCTATCATATCATTTGTTAACCTTCTCTTCTCCAGGCTAAACATACCTAGCTCCCTAAGTCTCTCCTCATAGGGCATGGTTTCCAGACCCTTCACCAATTTGGTTGCCCTCCTCTGGACACGCTGGGGATGTTTATCCTGGAGAAGAGAAGGTTAAGAGATGATGTGATAGCCCTGTTTAAATACTTGAAGGGATGTCATTCTGAGGAGGGAGCTGACTTGTTTTCAGCTGCTCCAGAGACTAGGACCTGGAGCAATCGATGCAAGCTACAGGAAAAGAGATTCCACCTCAACATTAGGAAGAACTTCCTGACAGTAAGGGTTGTTTGACAGTGGAACACACTCCCTCAGAGGGTAGTGGAGTCTCCTTCCTTGGAGATCTTTATGCAGAGGCTGGATGGCCCTCTGTTGGGGATGCTTTGATGAGAGTTCCTGCATGGCAGGGAGTTGGACTGGAGGGCCCTTGTGGTCTCTTCCAACTCTATGATTCTATGATCCTTTTTGAATTGTGGTGCCCAGAACTGGACACAATTCCTTCCATCTTTGAATTTTAATTGAACATTATAAGCAAGTAAATAGAAATATTCTCTGGAATAAGGGGAAGACGTAAGGAATTTTAAGACTGCAATCCTACAGCTCCAGAAGCACATCTCAAAGGGCATGAGGCCAATGATGCTTGATAGTGTTTCAAATTCAAAAGAAAAATCCAACATGAGTTGTGGTTTCTACGGTAGCCACTCCAACTCAGGTTGGAATTCTGGACTGAAAGTTCTAGATCAAGTGGACTCTCAGACCCTGACCATGCCCCCAACACAGAGACATTTAGGTGCATTTTTCTCTCTTACTGTTTCATGGATATTTTTTTCTCTACCAGCAAGAACCTGCGGATGAAATGGAACATTCTGTCTCTCAAGCTCCTTGTCCTTATAATTTCTCCCTAAGCCAATGGGGCTTCTTTCCTACAATGTTCAACAATACAATGTTAAATGCAAGACAAGGGCACAAAGATGACACTTTAAAAAAGAGAGAAGCAATTTAGGTCAACAAGACTCTTATGAGAAAACTATTCAGATAAATTAAAATATGTGGGAAAATGTGTTCATGGAAAATTAAACTATTTTATTTTCCATCAAACTCTGTGGGAATCCTAGTATTGTCTTTGTCAAAACCCTTAACAGTTTGGTCCTGGTATTTTTTAAATCACTATCAGATTTCCAGAGATTTCAAGGTTAACCTAAATTATATGGGTAAAGGTATTACTATTTCTGTTTAAAGTAGCTTCAGATTTTGTTATGCTTTTGAAGCAGAAATGCATGCTATCACATTACTTTCACAGATTTAAATGGAACGAAATGTGTATAAAATAGATCCCTTTGCCAATACCCACAGGGCTATTCATAAATGATCATAAATCTATTTTCATAAATTATCATAAATCACAGGGCTATTCATAAATGATCATAAATCTCTTTGCTTAGGGTTAGACCTAACCCTAAGCAAAGAGATTTATGATCACTCATCTCTTGTTGCAAATCCTCACAAAATGTTTTATTCAAAATATAACAGACGAGAAGTAAAAGAAATCTATACATCTAATAACAAAAACCAACTCTTTAATTTCAAGACAAATGCAATATTTGTTAATCCCAAGTGATAAATCTGCCAGACAAAGTTAATATGGCAATCCTGTGCTTTTATAATCTTGGACTTTACAGTTGACCTTCTGTATCCTTGGATTCAAACATCCATGGCTTCAAATATTCCCCCCAAAATATAAATTCCAAAAAACAAACCTTGATTTTGCTATTTTATATAAGGGACACCATTTTACTATGCCATTGTATTTAATGGAACTTGAATATCCACAGATTTTGGGATCCATGGGAGGTCCTGGAGCCAAACCTCAGTGGATACCAATATAATAATAATAATAATAATAATAATAATAATAATAATAATAATAATAATAATTTATTTATTTATAACCCACTCTTCAGCCAAAAGGCTATCAGAGCAGCTTACAAATTGTTAATTAGACATGTCCCTGTTCTTAGGCTTACAATCTAAAACGGACCCATTGTATTTTTGTATTGCAGACACTGATGTTGTCAAGGCACTTTGTAGAGGATACACATCAAATCCTTGTTCATATAACTGCTCCATTCATTTCATACCAAGCAATGAATGGGCAACATTAATTCTCAGCCTGCAAAGGTGTGCCTGTGCAGAGCTAGTCTTCCATTGAAGTGGATGAGGAAGAACCTAATACTGTTTCTCCCCCTTGCACCTTAATCACATAGTCTGGACTCATCATAATGGAGTCTTTTTATAGAAATCCATATCTGCATGTATTTTGCTTTCCATGGCACTTTGTGAATGGCTGCATTATGTACAAAATCCATAACAACATGAGTAGCATGACTTGCGTGGGACTTTCTCATTTGACTGGTGGTGTTTCTTGGTATAATACTAATTGGGTGGGAAAGGCACTCATGGATAAAATATTTTATAGATTTATTGCAGCCATATAAAACCAAGAAGAGATTGATAAAATAATTCGAACAAGAATGGAAACCATGGATAAATTATCTGAATGAAGAAAAAGGAACGTATACTAGTATTATTTTCAGTTAATTTCTGAGTTAAAGAAATCAGTTCACTTGATAACAGATAGCAATGTATAGAATAAAATGCATCAGGAAAGATATTACCAAGATTGAAAAGAAAAATGGAATATTATTTGTTGTATAAGAAATATACATGTGAAGAATAATCAGAAACTGCAATGATAATAGAAAGTGACAATATACTAATGCAACAAATACAGAATTGATAGAGATGAAAGGAAGGAACAAAAAGTGTAAATAAGTAAACTTAAATAGGAGTTAATATTATGTATCATAATAAAATTTATTTTATTATGTAAACATTTAATAAAATATTATATACCAAAAAAAACCCAAGAAGACCTGTGGCTGACATACAGGTGCATATGTGTGTGCATTTATGGCTGAGGGGAAGAGACGCAAGGGAAGAGACTGTGTGCTTTTACTCTTGTTGTGTGCCTTCAAGTCATTTACAAGTTATGGCATCCCTAAGGTGAATCTATGGTGGGATTTTCTTGGCAAGCTTTATTTAGGGGAGGTTTGCCATATCCTTTCTCTTAGGACTTTATCACACGGGGCTCCTGGGGCGCGACGAGAATGTTTCCAAAGGAGCCAGGAAGGGAGCAGAATGAGTGGGGGATGCATTTTACTGCACACAGTCCCTCACTCATTCTCTTCCCTGCTCTTTCGTTCCCAGTCCGTTCCAGAGAGGAGGAGATTTTTGAGAACTGTTCAAAACAGTTCTCAAAAATCTCCTCCTTTGGAACGGATGAGGAATAGATGGGGAACGTAACGGAAGGAGTGAGGGACATTAGTGTGCAATAAAATGCACCCCCACTTGTCCTTCACTCATTCCAGGCCCCTTCCGTTCTGAGAGTGGTCCCTGGGAGCCCTGTGTAATAAAGTTCTTAGACTGAAAGAGAGTGTGACTTGGCCAGTGGGTTTCCATGGCTGAGTGGTCTCCTGGTCTCCTGGAGTCCTCTTCCAATGGTCAAAACACTATATCATGCTGGTATAGTACCTTATCAAGTAGTCTCCAAATCAGAATTTTTTCTAAGATATCTAAATATAGGTGGTTATGACTTACTAAATAGACTAATCTTGCAAATAAAGTGCAAGTACAGTGTGCCTGCATTTGGTGCAGGCGCACTATACGTGGCTTCAAGCTTATGCTGCAGCTGCGAGATGAGTAAACAAATGATGTTGTGAGCATGTGCCCCATTGTTTACAATTGGGTGTGAGACTACACAGAATTTGCCTTAAGGGAAGAGCCCACTGTAACTGAATAGCCACGCTGTTTCCTTTCGCTAACACAACAATAGTAATAAACAATTTGTCTACATCAAGAGATGTGGGAAACCTTACACCACCATGGCAAATGGATGGACAAAACTTATATTTTGCTAAATAAATAAATAAATACTAGCTTACTGTTTAATTTCAACCAGGAAAAAGTTGTTTAGAGATATTGTACCAAATAAACAAAAACCTGCACATACTGTTTCTGTTACATTCTTTTCATCGTGCTTTCCTGAAGTTACTTAAGTCCTTATTTAAACTGAGAAAGACTAAGCAAAGCAAAATGTATTCAATTGGGTCATATCAGTGGAATACAACAGGAAGCAGATCACTTTCTTATACACACCTCTGCAAATACCTGATCTTGTATGTTTGCTCCAGTTGATAGATTTATTGCAGACTTTCTGGGCAAGCAGTCAAAATGATATGGAACTGAACATTCTTTAAAATAAAGATAGCAAAGGAATGCCTACAGTGCCATACAAGACTGTAGTTCTAATCCCAAAATACATAGGCTGTAGGAAGTTAGGATTAAGTACAGCCCTGTTCTACTGGCAGAACCCTCTTCTACTAAGGAATCTCAGAGATTTGATAAAAGAATAATGCATCCTGCTGGCCTAAATTCTATTAGTAGGAGAAGGAGTTGATTAAGGGAGCAGCCAAGCTTGGATTTAGCTTTATCTGATCTAAATCTACCCTAGCCCAGGGAAACATCCAGAGTGCCAACACACTGTGGCACTGGTGGCCAGGGGGAAGATAGCCCTAATTCCTAAACTTAGAATCATAGAATCATAGAATAATAGAGTTGGAAAGGACCTCAAGGGCCATCCAGTCCAACCCCCGCCATACAGGAAATCCAAATCAAAGCATCCCCGACAGATGGCCATCCAGCCTCTGTTTAAAGACCTCCAAGGAAGGAGACTCCTCTACACTCTAAGGGAGTATGTTCCACTGTCAGACAGCCCTTACTGTCAGGAAGTTCTTCCTAATGTTGAGGTGAAATCTCTTTTGCTGTAGCTTGCATCCATTGTTCTGGGTCCTAGTCTCTGGAGCAGCAGAAAACAAGCTTGCTCCCTCTTCAATATGACATCCCTTCAAATATTTAAACAGGGCTATCATATCACCTCTTAACCTTTTCGTCTCCAGGTTAAACATCCCCAGCTCCCTAACTCGTTCCTCGTAGGGAATGGCTTCCAGACCCTTCACCATTTAAGTCGCTCTCCTTTGGACATACTCCAGTTTCTCGACATCCTTTTTAAATTGTGGTGCCCAGAACTGGACACAATATTCCAGGTGGGGCCTGACCAGAGCAAAATATAGTGGTACTATTACTTCCCTTGATCTAGACACTATACTTTTATTGATGCAGCCTAAAATTGCATTGGCCTTTTTAGCTGCTGCGTTGCACTGTTGACTCATGTTCAACTTGTGGTCTACTTGGACTCCCACATCCCTTTCACATGTAGTTTCATTCAGCCAGATGTTGCCCATCCTATATCTGGTAGCCCTCTTGGAGGAGAAAGTGCAACAGTTGGAGTCCAGAGTAGCTACACTTCAGCATATTAGGGAGCAGGAGGATTTCCTGGACACAACAAAACTAACTATCCTGGACGAATACAACGCAGAGGAAGATGTTGGAGCCGAGGAGGTCATTTCACATACACAGGAGGCAGACAGCTGGAGGAATGTCACACAGAGAAGTAGGCCAAGAAGGGATTGTTCTGGGAGCTTGCAGCTAGAGAATCGATTCGAAGCTCTTTCCCTTATCAAGGAGGATGAAGAAGAGCAGCATGGACAGACTTCAGGGACAGAGCAGGCAAGCCTGAGAGTCCCACCCAAGGGAACAGCCACTGCTAAACCTCGTAGGAGGCGTGTGGTCATAGTGGGGGACTCCTTGCTGAGGGGTACAGAAACAGTGATTTGTAGGCCTGACAAGATGTCTCGAGAGGTGTGTTGTCTTCCAGGGGCAAAGATCCGTGATGTGACAGAGAGGCTGACAAGACTGGTCAAGCCTACTGACCAATACCCCTTCCTTTTGGACCACGTGGGAACCAACGATACTGCAAGACACAGCCTGCAGAACATCAAAAGGGATTATGAGGCGCTTGGTAGGAAGCTGAAAGGAATGGATGTACAGGTTGTCATCTCGTCTCTTCTGCCAGTTGAAGGGCACGGTCCAGGAAGGGAGAGGAAAATAGAGGATGTGAACAACTGGCTTCGCAGATGGTACCGCCGAGAACGATTTGGATTCTTTGATCATGGGATGAGGTTCCATGAGGTGGGGCTTCTTGCAACAGACGGGCTGCATCTCACGCCAGTTGGAAGAAATGTTTTTGCCAACAGTCTCAAGAACTTGATCAGGAGGGCTTTAAACTGAGTTCCGTGGGGAAGGGAGACAATATTAAGGAAGGCAAAAGGGCTGGAGAAAATAGTCAGACATAGATGAAACAAGAAAAAAGTGCAAGGACACAACAGTGGGAGGCAAATAAACTTGCACAAGCAACAAGTAAATGGGACCCGTGGTCTGCGATGCCTCTATACTAATGCACAGAGCATGGGAAATAAGCAAGATGAACTTGAACTCCTAGTACAGCAAAGCAAATATGATATATGTCAGGGATGATGGGAGTTGTAGCTCTTCACCTCTGGCTCGAACTCACCACCTGGTTGTGCACCGCGCTGACCAGTTTTGGCCAGTGGTTATAGCTTAGCAGAGTTACAGAGAATAGGCTGAAGACCCTGACAAATTCTCCAAGCCTTCTCACTCTTGCTTCCACAGAAGTCTTCACCCTTCTTCAGGATCCAGCTGGTTCTTGTAGCTTCACCCAAGACACCAGACAACTCAGTAGTCTTATATAAAAGATCTACTTTATTCTACTATATACAGCTCCAAACTATCCAACACAATAATACTCTACTCCTCACTCCTACTACTACTACTACAACCCACTACTACAACCCACAAAATACATTGGGATCTATAGTCATTATTATAGTCAATGCATGGTACCACCCACTGTTGTCTGTTTCCACCCAGTAGGCGTGTACACCATTTTCATTGGTTCTCTCGGTTCATCCCACAATTAATGATTTCATCATCTCAGCCTTGACCACTTAACAATTGTCAGGTGTGTCCAATTATCCACTTTACATTTCTGTCCTTGGCAGTTAGGACTTGTTAATTGTATTACCATTTACACCTGTGTGGTTCCCAATTGGCTTCTGCTGAGTCATCCTGACTCTCACATACATGTTTTATTTCATTTACTGTATATCCCATGTTGCTTTTTCCTTAACAATATAATAGGCATCACTGAAACCTGGTGGGATGAGTCCCATGATTGGAATGTGGAAATAGAGGGGTATAACCTTTTTAAGAGAAATAGGCCAAACAGGAAAGGAGGAGGAATAGCACTATATGTGAGAGATATTTACACCAGTGAAGAGACCCAGGACATCAATCATGGAAGCCAGGTGGAGAGCATCTGGATAAAAATCAAAGGGGAGGCAAACAACAAGGATGTTACGGTGGGAGTCTACTACAGACCCCCAAGTCAGACTGAGGAATTGGATGATATCTTTCTAGAACAGATGACCAAACAATCAGAAAAGAGAGATGTAGTAGTGATGGGCGACTTCAACTACCCTGATATTTGCTGGAAGTCAAACTCAGCCAAATCCACAAGGTCTAGCAAATCCCTCACTTGCCTGGAAGACTATTTCATGGTCCAAAAGGTGGAAGAGGAAACAAGGGGGTCAGCTATTTTGGATCTGATCCTAACCAACAAGGATGACTTGGTTAATGGGGTGCAAGTGGTGGGATGATTAGGTGGAAGTGACCATGTTCTCCTGGAGTTTGGTATACAATGGAAAGGAGAAGCCAGGCATAGTCAGACACACATTCTAGACTTTAGGAAAGTGGATTTCAGTAAACTTAGAGAAGTATTGAGGGTGATCCCGTGGTCAGAAATACTAAAAGGGAAGGCAGTTCAGGCCGGATGGGAGTTTCTCAAAAGACAGATACTGAAGGCACAATTTCAAACAGTTCCAGTGAGAAAGAAAAATCGGAGGTGTCTCAAGAAACCAGGATGGATGACTAAGGAACTTTCAACTGAGCTGAGTTTGAAACGGAACATGTATAAGAAATGGAAAAAGGGGGAAATCACAAAAAAGGAATTCAAAGAAATAGCAGGCATGTGCAGGGGTAAAGTCAGAAAAGCTAAAGCGCAGAATGAACTCAGGCTTGCTAGAGAGGTTAAGAACAACAAAAAGGGCTTTTTTGGATATGTCCGCAGCAAAAGGAAGAAGAAGGAAACGGTAGGGCCACTCCGTGGAGAAGATGGCAAAATGCTAACAGAGAACAGGCAGAATTACTCAACACCTTCTTTGCCTCAGTCTTCTCAGAAAAGGCAAAGGGAACTCAACCTGAGGATAATGGAGCAGAGGACAGAATAGGGGAATTTTAGCACAGAATAAGTAAAGAGATAGTAGAGGAACACCTTATTAATCTAAATGAATTTAAGTCTCCAGGACCAGATGAACTACATCCAAGGGTACTAAAAGAACTGGCAAATGTAATATCGGAGCCATTGGCAATCATATTTGAAAACTCCTGGAAAACAGGAGAAATCCCAGCAGACTGGAGGAGGGCAAACATTGTCCCCATCTTCAAAAAGGGGAAAAAAGAGGATTCCAACAATTATCGTCCAGTTAGTCTGACATCAATACCAGGAAAGATTCTGGAGCAGATCATTAAACAGAGAATCTGTGAACATCTAGAAGGCAATGCCATAATCACAAAAAGTCAACACAGGTTTCAGAGAAACAAGTCATGCCAGACTAATCTAATCTCTTTCTTTGATAAAATTACCAGCTTGTTAGATGAAGGGAATGCTGTGGATATAGTATATCTTGATTTCAGTAAGGCCTTTGACAAGGTTTCCCATGATATTCTCGCAAACAAGCTTGTAAAATGTGGGCTAGACAAAGTAACTGTTAAATGGATCTGTAATTGGTTGACTGGCCGAACCCAAAGGGTGCTCAACAATGGCTCTTTTTCATCCTGGAGAGAAGTGACCAGTGGGGTCCCACAGGGCTCTGTCCTGGGCCCAGTGTTATTCAACATCTTTATCAATGACCTGAACGACAGAATTGGGAGCATACTTATCAAATTTGCAGATGACACCAAATTAGGAGGAATAGCTAATACTCCAGAGCAGGGGTAGGCAACCTGCGGCCCGCGGGCCGGATGCGGCCCGGCAAGGCCTTGGGACCGGCCCCAGCCCGGTCCTGCCGCTGATTGCCGCCGGGGCCTTTGGGGGGCAATTGTCTATAGAAGCCTCAGAAACATGCATTTATATTAACATTTTTTTAAAAATCAGCAAATTTTTTCGCGTGTCCTCCATTTTTTAAAAAAAAAGTGTCTTCCATTTGAAAATTTTGTCCTACATTTGTCCTGGGTTATTTATATATTTAATTTTTTAAAAAATATATTTAATTATTTATTTTTTGGCTTCGGCCCCCCAGTTGTCTGAGGGACAGCAACCCGGCCCCCGGCTCAAAAAGGTTGCCTACCCCTGCTCCAGAGGACAGGATCAACATTCAAAATGATCTGAATAGACTAGAAAGCTGGGCCAAAGCTAACAAAATGAAATTCAACACAGAGAAATGTAAGGTACTGCACTTAGGGTGGAAAAATGAAATGCACATATATAGGATGGGAGACACATGGCTGAATGAAAGTACATGTGAAAGGGATCTAGGAGTCCAAGTAGACGATAAGTTGAACATGAGTCAACATGAGTCTGGAAACCTTGCCCTATGAGGAACGACTCAGGGAGCTGGGGATGTTTAACCTGGAGAAGAGAAGGTTAAGAGGTGATATGATAGCCCTGTTTAAATATTTGAAAGGATGTCATATTGAGGAGGGAGCAAGCTTGTTTTCTGCTGCTCCAGAGAACAGGACCCGAAACAATGGATGCAAGCTACAGGAAAAGAGATTCCACCTCAACATTAGGAAGAACTTCCTGACAGTAAGGACTGTTCGACAGTGGAACACATTCCCTCGGAGTGTAGTGAAGTCTCCTTCCTTGGAGGTCTTTAAGCAGAGGCTGGATGACCATCTTTATCAATGACTTGGATGAAGGAATAGAATGCATGCTTATCAAATTTGTGGATGACACCAAATTAGGAGGTGGTGGATCCTCCTTCCTTGGAGCTCTTTAAACAGAGGCTGGATGGCCATCTGTAGGGGATGCTTTGATTTGGATTTCCTGCATGGCAGGGGGTTGGACTGGATGTCCCTTGTGGTTTCTTCCAACTCTATGATTTTATGATTCTATGATAATTATTTAAAGGCCCATTGTAGAAAGAAAACAGCTCCTGTCTATTTGTCTACCTTTAAAGGAAAGCATTTGTATTTCGTTATAGTGTGCTCACTGAATGATAAATTAGAAAACTGTTGCTACATACCCCATAGAAATATTTTATCAGAGCATCCTGGTTTCAGATCTGTCCTTAATGATTTAAGGTTCTCGATAAGCCTTAATTGCACCATTCATTTGCTTCCATTCCAGCACTGGATAAAACTGTAGTTGAATATCTGGACAATTTCCAAATCTTTGGAATTCTCTTGTTACAACAAATATGAAACTATAGCCAAGACTCTTTAGGTATAGTGTTGAGTGATAAGCAAAACCCTCACTTATCCAAGGAATGATATACTTGTTTGTGGACTGTTAAATATATATAGGAGTATATTACCTTATTGCCTTCAAATTTATAAATAATACCAGGGAAGGTTGCTGGCATAGAGCTTTGTCCCTAAAGTGAAACAGACCCATGTTTCCAGAGAATGGGGTGTAAAACAGCTGCAACCAAAGAGAGGCTTTTTGTATGTTTTATGGAGCTACTGAAATAACCAGCTGGCTGAACTGTCTCTAGGACTGCTGAGTTTATACTTTGAAGACAATAACTCCCCAACTGGGAACAATTTCACTTTTCCCCCCCAAGGTAGACAGAACAGATGACCTTAAATTTAAGTCCAAGGCACTTTGGGACTTAAGTCTAGGGTGCTGGTGTGCTGTTATAAGGCATACTGATCAAGAACATTTTGACATATGGTTTATAAAACCAGGTAGTCAAATCTCATAGACAGTTAAGTCATAGGCATCTATTACAGCAGGTGAAATACATAAGACACAAATTGTTTCTGTAAATCAAATATCAAATAAGTGTGAAATATGTATTTAGAAGCGAGCTTGATACATGCCAAAAAAAAAAAAAAGTTGCTTGGTAGCTTCAGTGATTCCCAATAGGAGGGCTGTGGTTATTTTCCAGTACCACACATAAGAATCTATGATTCAAGATAATGACCCTGTGTAAAACGGCCATTAAGGACAGCCTAGGGGCAGAGTAGGAGCATGGCGTCCGCATAATGGGCACCCGACTCTGGTCCCAGGATGCTGTGATGCCGCATGTTGTTCCACACGGCGCACAGCATCACAGTGCTCCTCTGGCATTGCATCCACATGATGCAGCACCAAAGGTGCGTCTTAAAGTCATGGCTATTGCACCCTTTTCAGGAATGGCCAGATCGGGGCTGCACTCTGGAAAGGCCAGATTGGTGCTGCACTATGCGGTTGCTGCAGCCCCGATCCAGTACAGCTGAAGGTGGTTGCAGGCACTGCTTAGGGGTAGTCTACACAGTCCCAATGTCCTCAGAATGTTTGAAATTATTCAATGTACTGACTAGCAGGCTGGACAATTTGCCTTGTTTTATGAGCTTTGAGAAATTAATACAATAAACAAAAAGTACTTTCCAAAAGCAACATGATAATTCCTAATAATTATCAATATTAACAGAAAATGGAAAATTTTCAGTCTTTTCAGTGACATTCTGGCTTCTTCCTGAGGAATGTTGGTATTATAAAGACAATACATCCTGTATAATTAAAACCATATTCTGATAAACCACATGAACTTCTCCTTTGTTAATAAAATCTTTTGTGCCTCTTATATAAGAAATATGTTAGTGCACAAAATAGTGAATAAAAGAATCCACATATTGCAATAATGGTTCTAATACAGAACCTGACCCCAATAATATAATTGTTCCAGGTGGTCTGTCTCCTGGTTTGTGGATGGTACACTGTAGAAATACCTTTATTTAGTGGGGCTACATTATCACTGATAAAGCCCTTAAAAATGTAACTGCTAGAATAAATCAAGCCTAAGACCATGCTTGTCCATGAGAAAGAAAAATACATGTCCACTAGATGATTGGCATTAAATATTTACAGTACTTTTTAGGAATTCTTATTCTAATTATAAAAATATTTTTCTCATTTTCTGTAAAATGCTTTTCACTGCTGGAATATTGCATTCTTCTGCAGATTTTTCTTTTTTATCAAACTATATAAAGATTTTTAAAATCAGTGTTTAAACATCCTTTTCAGCCATAGATATCAGGGCAGGAGAGGGGAAAAGAGCAATTCACAAAAGATGTTGAGAGGAACACACCAATTTCCTGACTAATTAAACTCCATTCTTACCTAGGAAACATTCCCTCTCCTTTTGACTTACCCCATCTATTCAAAGCCTACTCTCATTTAATGGGGAAAAGGTTCAATGACAGAAAACTCTTTGGAAATGGATTTTCATTTTTCCTGGTTCATATAAAAATAAAAATAACTTTCCGGTCACAAGGTCTCCCCCTTATCGCCACATTCTCTCTTTGATCAGCATCTTATGCTCCAATGTTCTGACAGCTTGAATATAAGTATTTTTTAGTGCTAGAACTGCAGGAAACCTTTAGGAAAACAAGAGAAGGTTAAAAAAGTAGAGATTTGAACTTTTTCCCACAAGTTCCAAATCATCTTCAAACACCACAGCTACATATTTCATCATTTGTACATAACTCTGCACTTTCAAAAAGTTTAAACTTTTTAAACTTTTAATTTATGTTTTCCCAAATACAAATATGACTCTTCAGGGGAAGGAAGCTAGGTACATAAGACTTAAACCCAATGAGATCAATGGAAATTTAAATTTAGTAAATTTTTATCCTGCTCCATTGGTGGGCCATGGTCTTAGTGGGAGGACAGGCGGACAGTTCTTGAAGTCACATTTGGTTATAAGTAGCCCTTGCTCAATAAAGCCCAAAATATCTAACATGACAATCTGTGATTGATACAGTAGACCAATGCACAGAACTCAGACATTCCCCCCCTTACTTTTTTAAAGTGGAACATAGGAAAAACTATTTGAAGACTGGTCACAAGCATTTCCCCTCCTCTGTTTTGGTAAGATATTCTTATTTAATCAAAGGCTAATTCAAATCCAGAAGGTGAGCTGCATATATGCTTGGGCAAAAGAATGTTGTTGCTTACACTGCATTTAAGTGCTTGGGAGGCAACTATTTTATAAAGCATAGGTATCATGTTGTTGTTGCTGTTGTTGCTGCTGCTGCTATGTGCCTTCAATCATTTCCAACTTATGGCAAACCTAAAACAAGCCGATTGCAGGGTTTTCTGAGACTGAGAGTGTGCAACTTGCTCACAGTCATCCAGTGGGTTTCCATGGCTCAGTGGGGATTCAAACCCTGGTCTCCAGATTCCAATGCCCAAGCCACAACACCACACTGGCTCATTCATACTTATTAGACTTTCCAGTGTTTCACAGATAAAACTAGTATCCCTATGGCCAAGCAACATCAATGTGGTCAAGATGACAGAAGTTATTAATGGGGAAGAACACATAAGAAAGGAGAGGCTTCAACAGATTGCTTTTGCATGAATCTAATGGGAAGGACAAGATTTTACCTCTCTTCTTTCCTTTCTGCTGGATTAATTGATTGCAAACTATTTTTGTACTTTGAACTCAGTTGTATCAATGGAAATAAGCTGAGGATAAAATAACAAAGGAGGGAGACACTGGGAGATTTTAAAAGCAGCTGAAAAAGTGGGATGACAGAGACTAATCAGAACTGTCTCTCCCAAATTGGGACATTTCGAGGATATGGCAAGGAAGTTATACTTTTACTGAAGTTTGCTGAATGTTTCTAACATAAAGAAGTTCTTTCTCCACAAGATATTCAAAAGATGTTAGTCTTTAAGGTGTCACAGGACTCTGTGCACAAGAGGAACTGGAACGCACCTGATTGGTGCCCTCCATCTGCTGGCGTGCACCCAGAGCATGGAGAGTTGTGAAAGGAACTAACAGATACCTCCTTATTCCATGTATCCAAAAGTGCATATACTGGCATAAGTAGAGTTGCTAAATCTCAGGTCGAGTTCAGGCTTACAGGACTGGCCCCTCATCTCCAGATATCAGGGCAAGGGGAAGGAATCTTAAGTTGAGAACACTTTCTTGAAAAGTGTGTATAGGTATATTTTTTTCTCATTTGTTAGATATGATGTTTTTTAATTGTGCCTGTTACTTCATGTATCATGCTTAGTGAAACCACAAGGGCTGCTCCTTGTAACATGATCAGAGTCCATCTCCTATGACATCATGAGGGATTGTTACTTGATTTCCAGTTTTAGCCCCAAATTCTCAGGGCCTGGGAGAGTCCTGACCTGGCAAGCCTAGCTATAACTGAGGGTTATAGCAGTAATGTAACAAAAAGAATTTTAACCTAAATATCATCATTGTTGTTAACTGCCTCCAAGTTGACTTCAACTCATTGTGTCCCTGTGAATGAGAGACCTCCAAGATACCCTATCCTCAACTACTCTGTTCAGGTCCTGTAGACTCAGGACCATGTCCTCCATGATTAAGTCTATCTATCTGGAATCCAGTCTTATCTTTCTACTGCCTTCTACCTTTCCAAGTATTATTGTCTTTTCTAGTGAGTCATGCCATCTCATGATGTTGCCAAAGTATGACAGCCTCAATTTAGTTAACTTGGCTTCTATGCTTAATTTGTTCTAGATTTCATTTGTTTGTCTTTTTAGCCATCCATAGTATCTGCAGAACTCTACTCTAGTACCACAGCTCAAATGAGTTGATTCTCTTCCTATCAGCTTTTTTACTCTCACACCCTACATAATGATGGAAAATACGACAGCATGAACAACCATAACTTTAGTATTTAGTTGTATATCTTTGCACTTCAGGGTCTTGTCTAGTTATTCGATAGTTGCCCTTCCCAGTAGTCTTCTCCTGATTTCTTGACTACATTCTCCATTCTGATCAGTGACTGAACCAAGATATGGGAAATCTTTAACTGTTTCAATTTCCTCATAATCTACACTGAATTTGTAAAAAATCTCCTGTGGTCATTATTTTTGTTTGCTTAGTGTTCAACAGTAATCCTGCACTTTCTTCCTTGAATATCTTTAGTATTTGTTCCAAGTCTTTGTTATTTTCTGTTAGTAGTATGGTGCTATCTGTTTATCTTAGATTGTTGATATTCCTTCCTCAGATCTTTGCACCTCCCTCCTCTGAATCTAAACCTGTTCTGCATATGATATTTTCAGCATAAAAATTGAACAAATAGGGTGATAGAATACAGCCTTATCTGATCCCCCTTAGATATCTCCACGTGTTTCCTAATATAACTATTTGCCACTATAATAGTTTACAAGAAATAAGACCTATCATGTGAATGTAATTCTCTGGAAATCATTGTAAATATAAGCAATGCACTTATTCATAGTTATGACAATTTTTTCCTTTATCTGCTCATCAAACAAACTGCTATAAAAATTTGAAAACTGAATAAAAGTTATTGAACTAAGAAATATTCACTGTCAGAGATTTAATTTAAAAGGAGGGGGAAAGAGGGGGAAACATTAAGATAAATTGCTTCAAAACTGAATTCAGAGTGCAAAAATAATTAGCACAGTTATCTCAGCAAGAAGAAAATCGAAGAGAGGTGAGGAGAGGAGAGGAGACAGTGGACTTTTGCGTTTTCACTAAGTTCAGACAAAAGCTAACTGGTACAGCTTCTCCTAGTTTGTTTGTCCTTCCTAATTAACAATCTTTGCTATCTTGATCATAATCTGATGTTGCTTAGCCGCATATTCTTTGGTTTACATCTGAAAAATATTGGAGAGTATGCTGATGGGCCCAAGTCATATCCTGATTATTGAGGAATAGCAAAATGACAATAAAACCCAAGAAAAGTATGAGGATGGCATCTTTAGCCCTAATCCAATACAGCGAAAATCTTAAATTTAATCCCATCATTTCTTGTTCCTACAGTTCCATAATGATAAACAAAACACAACTATATGTATGTTAACTAAACAGTGCACAGCTGTACACACAATTTGTAACCTGTTATTATATAAGATTCTTGTACATGTACATCACACAGGTAATAAAATATTTTATAGCCAGATTCATACAACTACCTAGATGGGTGAAAATACAGAATGAATACAGGTTCATTTTAGTGTCTCACAAGCATTTTTATTAATGAATCATTGGCGTAAAACAAACCACCCCAAAAGGGCGGGCTGGAGGCAGCCAGTTTTCCTCTGGAGGGACACCACAGCAACCAAACTGTGTGGCATTCCTCCGCCCCAAAAAGAACCCGGAAAAACTGGGTTCTTCTTCAGACGCCGCATGACACGTCTATATGTTACACTTCACTTACATCATGATGGCAGCTCCTGTATGGATGGGAGGCCACCATTATGATAACACTCTGGCGTGCTAGGGTTAGGAACCATGCAGTTGGTGTGTGGTCCCTAACCCTAGAATCGCCGCCTAGATGCCACTTCTTGGCGGTATGTACTGGGCCATAGTTACATTGCACAGTTCTGTTTCCAATACTTACTGGAGATGATTTGCCTACTTTTATATTTACTTGAGGTTGTTTTACTCAGAATAAATCATTAGCTAGTAGTGTATCAGTGTTTGTCCTGCTCATGGTAGATCCTTACCTTTAGCTTAGTGTCATCAGATCATTTTCCACAGGCAACATCTGGAATTTCTTGAATCATTGTTTAGCCCTGTGAAAGTGAGTGTGGTAGCATGGAATATTGCACATTATTTTTGTGATTGCTTGAAAGAGCAGGAAGCTGTTGTACACAGTTAGGAAAGTATCCAACTTCTTCCAGTCCTCCAGAGATCTTAGGTGTACTGTCAGATGGTAACAACATTTCCCTCCTCCAGAATGGTGTTTATATTGACTTTTATGTTTGCCTTCCATTTTAGCTTCCTAACTTCATCAACACAACCCTCCCTCCCCATGAGCAAGTGACAGCACAAGAAATTGACAGCTATTTCCGGCAGGAACTCATCTACAAAAGAAATGAAAGAATGGGGAAAAGAGTGATGGCCCTCTTAAGAGAAAACAGTGACAAGAGTTTCTTCTTTGCCTTTGGAGCAGGTAGGTGTTTAAATACATTGTTTTGTTGACTTCCTTAACCACACACAAATACAATTTGAACTAGCTCTATTTGTTCTCCATAGACAGTCACACTTTGAAATTCCACCTCAGGATTGTGCATTATCTCCCCCTTTCTTCTCACTCCCAAAGCACTCCTCTGCTAGCCATCTCACTTCTCAAGCACTCTTCTTTATTTGTTGTCAAGGTTCTTTGCAAACTTAGGGGCTTTGCACACCAGCTATTAAAGCTGACCTGGGACCAGAGTTGGGGCATGGTGTCCATGTCTGCCCCCAGGGTGATGTGATGCTGCACACTGTTTCATATGGTGGCATCACGGGGCTCCTCTGGTGCTGTGTCCACACAACACAGTGCCAAAGGAATGCTTTAAAGCTGCAGCTATCATGCCCTTTCCATTTTTTGTGGCTCCTTTTTGTGCCCTAGAAAGGCCAGATCAGGCTACAACATACGGTCTGTTAGTGTTTCTTCTTCAGTTTAGAATTTTAACCAAGCCAAAGAAGAATTCAGGGCCTTGTAAGGCTCATGCTTCTTTTTGAGATGACATTTCAAGTCCCTGAATATTGTTTTCAGAGCCAGAATTTGTGTGTTTCTTTGCTATTTGTACAAAATTGAGTTTTAAGCTGTGTTGATTTCAGTCTGGTCAAGAGGACAAAAACTTGAGCTTGTATTTATGTGATCTGAGCTCAGTGTTCAGTGCAGTATGTGCCATAGGCCTTGGGTTAATCACTATCTCTCTTCCATAATCCTTCACCTATCAGTTGGAGTGCTAATGAATTTGAACTAGCTCTGAATGGAAAAAAAAATAGCCACTGAGGATTGCTAATGATTTCACTCTTGCCGTGAAGTGTGTAGAAGTCATGAACAGTAATAATAACTTATTCCTTGTAGATATTTATTTAGATTTTAGTGAACTAATCCCAGTATTTAAATAGTAAATTATTTGCAGTGGCATCTTGTGAAAAGAAAGTTGAAACAAATGTAACCTACTATCCTTAACAAACAATGCAATGTTATTTTAAAAAATGATATTGTGTGCAGGGGATGGATTTGCAATGAACAGGATGCTTTCAGAAGAAGTCATCCATGTTTCCTAACCTTTTGTTGGAACATCCACTCTGTGCCCATCTGAGTTGTGTAAAAGCTCTGTGTAATCATTTTAAGGAGTGTCACCACAGACAGGCCTCTTATGCCATGGCAACATTCTAACACAGAGTTTCTGTAGTATTCCCAGTTATCATCAGCTGGTGTAGAAGACATCATGTCCTCACACTATTTTGCTGGCATAATGAACCATAAAGCTGAGTTTTTAAACTTAAAAGACCTAGACTTAAATTGACTTCTGTAAAAATTAAAAGCTGTTAAAATTACTGTAACCATTTTGCTGCCAAGAGAAACAACTATTATCTTGCCTTTCCCGTAGGCTATACATACACAATTTCTTTCAGCCTTCCTATGGTGTTTTAGGAGAGAAAGCATTAGCCACTATTTGTAACAGTGTTTGCTACATAATAAGATGGTTGCCTGCCTATGCACTAATTTGCAGCAGACGTATGAAGCACAGTGTTGTAAAACACATCCCATTAGCTTAAAGTGGATTCAGGTTTAAATCTAGAAATACGTCTTTTGTTAATTTTGTTTCTGAGGAAGGATTTGGAATGCCATACTAGAACAGCATCCAGCATTTCACGGCTAGCAAGTGTGTTTCCATTGAACTGAAGCAAAACAAGCAATCTCATGTTTAGAATATTGACAGAAAATTGGATCTAAATCCAGCCGTTTAGACCTCTCATTTTGCAAAGACCTTAAAATGAACTCCAACCATTATTCATTTCTTAGAGAAGGGGAGCAAGCAGGAAAATTAGGTGGGGGGATATTTTGGAACAATATATGTATTGCATGTGGGAATACACACTAGTCCCCTGTATGTATTCTGGACTCAGTCCAGTATTGGAGTTTCCAATTTATTATTTGCCTCCCATAGAGCCAACATGTTTCTACAATAGGTACAAGCCTACTTCATGCATATCCACTTAAGAGTGTCAGGTTTCTGCGATCTGCTCTGCCCTGGGAGAATGAGATGATCACAAACACTTGGAGTGATCCTCCCTCCTCCTTTCTAAACCGAAAACAGATGCTGTTTATTGAGCAGCATCATTTCAATAAAGTGTAGAAAAGAAAGCTGTGCAAAAAGTTTGTTCTTCTTTGGTCACAGTTAATGTAAGCCATGTTGTAAAGAAAACAAATGGTAATTCTATCATCTCTTTATTGCCAGGGTATGGCATGAAAGACAAAAGGGACCCAGTGGTATGGGATCATTGATTTATCGGTTCAATAGTCCGTCTCATTCTCTGCAGTTACCAGCATTTCAGCCTTCAGCTAGTGAAACAGGAGGAGCATCATCCATTTAATTGTGGGGTTATTTTCAAAACATTAATAATTAACAGCTGTGAAGATGGGAGGTTAGTGAGTAAGACATAAATCTTAATATGGATTTGCAACACATAAATAACATTGTTAGATTATGTTTGTATCTGCCCTCTTGGGTTATTGCAGTGGGCTACTTTAAGGGGAGGGGGTCCTAAAGGTGTCATGCATAGGAACTCTGGGGAGAATCAAGACCAATACAGGTATTTTCAGTAACTATGGACTCGAGGAACAAATTCTGGGAATCATCTTTCTTGTTTTAATCCTTGTTTTAATTATTCTTTTGATGTTTCATCTACAACTGCGTCTTCCAAATACAGTGAGAGTTCTCATAAAATTTTGCATCCACTCTGCTTTAAAATGTCTATGGGAAGAGCTATTAAGGAGATCTCTCTTAACTTTGAAATGACAGGAGCATTACCAAACTTTTGGCTTAAGAAACAGTCTTAATTTGAAGAAATTATAGATACCATAGACAGACAACCATACATATTCTTGCTGTGAAGGTATTTCATGGCATTTAATCCTTGGTAGCATCTACTGTAGATCTGCAAGAGAGCTTAATTGAAGGGGGATGGGTCAGTGTGGGGGTGGCTAAAACCTCTGTATTATGGTTAAGTGCCTTCAAATGTGCCATATTAAGTTGTTGTTATGTGCCTTTGACTTATGGCAGCCCAAAAGCAAATCTATCACATGGCAAGATTTGTTCAAAAGAAATTTTCCTTTGCCTTCCTCTCATGCTGAGAGAGTGGTCAAGTAGCAATTCAAACCCTGGTCTCCAGAGTTGTTATCCAGTTTTCAAACCACCATACCATTCTGGCTGTCATTTTGTATTAAGTAGCACATCCAAAACTGCCAGTCTGAATCATAGAATCATAGAGTTGGAAGAGACTGCAAGAGACATCCAGTCCAATCCCCTGCCATGCAGGAACTCTCAATTAAAGCACATGCGATAGATGGCCCATCCAGCCTCTGCTTAAAGACCTCCAAGGAAGTGTGTTCCACTGTCGAACAGCCCTTACCATCAGGAAGTTCCTCCTAATGTTGAGGTGGAATCTCTTTTCCTGTAGCTTGCATCCATTGCTCCGTGTCCTGTTTTCTGGAGCAGCAGAAAACAAGCTTGCTCCCTCCTCAATATGACATCCCTTCAAATATTTTAACAGGGCTATCATATCACCCCTTAACTTTGTCTTCTCCAGGCTAAAAATACCCAGCTACCTAAGTCGTTCCTCATAGGGCATGGTTTCCAGACCCTTCACCATTTTAGTCGCCCTCCTTTGGACATGCTCTAGTTTCTCAATGTCCTTTTTGAATTGTGGTTCCCAGAACTGGACATAGTATTCTAGGTGGGGTCTGACCAAAGCAGAATACAGTAGCACTATTACTTCCCTTGATCTAGACACTATACTTTTATTGATGCAGCCTAAAATTGCATTGGTCTTTTTAACTACCGCATCTCAATGTTGACTCATGTTCAATTTGTGGTCTACTTGGACTCCTAGATCCCTTTCACGCATAGTTTCATTCCCCTATCCTATACTGTGCATTTCATTTTTCTGTCCTAAGTGCAGTACCTTATATTTCTCCTTGTTGAATTTCATTTTGTTAGCTTTGGCCCAGTTTTCCCGTCTATTCAGGTCATTTTGAATTTTGATCCTGTCATCTGGGGTATTATCTACTCCTAATTTGGTGTTAGCTGCAAATTTGATAAATATGCCCCCAATTCTGTCATCCATGGCTACATTGCCAGATCGTACACATATTAATGCTGTAGTTGTGATCTTTTTCATTTCTAGTAACATAACTCATCTGCTGGTAATTATTGACAGGACTTAAGCTATAGGTATGGGAAGTCATGGCAGAATGATGTCTCAACTGATAGAGAGTGTTAGCAGGATTGGATCTCCAGAACCAGTAAGTTTTAACTGGTTATAATCTCCACCAGTATTATCAGGACTGGAGCTCCACAGGTGACAAGCCTTAACAGGATCACAACTCTCTCCCTATTCTCCCTGTAGCAGGTTCCTCCTGCCTTGGATCACCATCTAAAATTACACTTGAATTTCCATAGAAGATCCATGGATCTGATGAGGTTGTGAACAAAGTTGCAAAGCTGGATCCTGGACAGGAGTCCTGTAACTTTAATTCTTATAGGATCTTAGAGCAGGATAAAGTACTGTAAAGCTCCATGGGATGAAGATATCTAGTGGATACTAGGGTTGGTGTCACCCAGTGCAGAAACTCATTGTGTCATCCCCCCCTTGACCTCCTCCCATACCATACCATATAAAATCTTTAGTAATATTTTTTTTGTACTAATGTTGCTCATAAATCGTAATTCCCATATACCACTAAATGTAACTGTAATAGTTGTGACATAAACAACTAGTAAAAGTAAAAGTACACCTTTACATTACAAATTACAGCCTGAATGTATTTCCATCTACATAGTTTCATGCAGTTAAAGTGAAAATTTGATGTGATTTTTTAAAAAAAAAACAAGGGTGAGACCTGATGTGGTGCACACCTCGATGGTGACACCACTGTCCTCCTTCACTTTTCAAACCCCAACTTTCAGTTGCAGCCATCTCCTCCCAACATAGCTCTTGCCTTGCTGATGGAAAACAAGGAGATCTTTTTGCAAAGGCATTGAGTGGGGACCTAGTTCTTTTCTTTTCACTAGATGGATCCTCTGTCAGTACAGCCCCATTGAAGAAGGCCAAGTTTTGCGTACAGAGATGAGAGTCTGCTACTACTATATCCTGTTAACAGAAATGTCTTTCGTTTACATCCTTCTTTTGTCTCTGAAATAACAAGATAATAAGATCCATTGCCACATTTAGATGTTGTGGTATAATTGTTACTGTTTCTTTACCTTTAAGAAAGAAGCTGTAACTGCATAGGTAAAAGCTATAACTTGCAGAGGGTAGCATTTTTCAGCAGAGACAGAAGAATATTCAGCTTTAATTTTATTTCAGATTATTACCAATAGCTTCATTGGAGGTGTATATGAGATTCTTGTCAAATAAACTTTTTGTGTAATGAATAACCCTGGACTGGTGTGTCTGAAGTGTATTCTTGTGGATGAACAGAGAACAGGATTGAATCTGAACCTTAAACATGTATCCAAGATGATGACTCAATTATGGCAGTAGGCTTCACTGCTTTTGATAGTTCCTGTAAATTTCTGGCCAAACCCCGGAATGAATTGATCACTCTATTGGTACTTAGGCCACAAGCTTCCATTGGCCCTAGCAGCACTTTATTTTCTCTAATTTGAAAGAAGGAGAGCTATGATACTTCACATTGTCATAAATTCACTGCAGCAGCTCAAGATAGCTTGTAGTAATGTACCACAATAATTTCTTTAAAATAAGATTAAAAGGTTTGCATGACAAGTAGAGCAAAACAGAATCCACATCAGAAGGCCCTACAGTCAGCTGTTAATACTGGTTCCAGACAAGGGACAATTTGCTAGGTTAATGCAGCAAAATGTTCAGCTGCAAAACCATTGCAGCAGCTATAGCCATGAAGCAGCTGAATCACATATTATGTTGTCTACATGAAGGTAGTCCAGGCTTACTAGAAAGCATCATATGGAGAGGGATGTCCTCACAGTCTGAGTTGGCTCAATCGCATAATGCTAAAAAAAGCAAAATGAAAAACACCTTTCTATATTTGTAAGATTGTAATCATTACCATCATTATAATCGGTAGCTGCTGGAGGAGGAGGAAGAGTAACTGAAATGTGATCTGCAATATTATATAAAATTAATGAAAAATTATAGGTAAGCGACATAGACTATAGGAATAAACAGAACACTCTTACTACTATCCAAGCAATAGCTT
This sequence comes from Sceloporus undulatus, assembly GCF_019175285.1. NCBI lineage: Eukaryota > Metazoa > Chordata > Lepidosauria > Squamata > Phrynosomatidae > Sceloporus > Sceloporus undulatus. The sequence continues at coordinate 78,353,785 of NC_056525.1, read as the reverse complement.
ACACTTGTCTGTTTTCACTGTTAACTGCTTCCAATGTTTAATTGTACTTTATATTAGCATGTCCATTCAGATGCAAGTAAACATTGCACTCATATTATTTCTATAATCATTGTGCTCCTGTGCAGCATGCTAGCATTATTTTCTGCATGGGGCAGATTGAAAGCTGAGGTTGAGGAAATATGGATTTTCCTAAAACCATCTCTTCAGTTTGTGACAGTGGTTAGATTTAAAATCAGTTTTCAGTTTTGCCCACCATGCTATAACAGCAGACAGTGCTTTAGTAACTCATGGTTACATCTTGGACAATCCCAGGTGTGAGTACTTTTTTTATTTTCCAGTCAGCTGCAATGCAAACCATTATTGAACTTCCATCTTCTGCTCTAAAATGCCTCTATTCCCCATAGCCATGTATTACATGACTCCAGTGCTAAACCATCATTACAGCTGAGCTCAATTTTCATTTATTGGACACCCTTAGGATTGCTTTCCAAAACCAAACTCTGCACTGAAGTATACCACATTCTCATGCTCACACAAAAATTGACAAGTATCCAGAAATATCAAAAAAAATGAGTCAGGATCTGAAAATCATCTGGTATGGCAAGAGATGTGTGATTGGATCTGGGCTATACTATTAGCAAAGGGGGCACATGTGAATGTCTTGGACTGCTCAGCCAGTTGGAAACTGTTCTATATTCCATTTAGATAAAAGTAGTTGTAAGATTATTTAGCTCCACTGGATCCAATCAGATTGAACAAGCTCTGGGTTTATCTAAGGGCTTTTGCAGATATTATTTTAGTAGTGTAGTGGGATAAAGAAATGTTATTTTATTTTCACCCTGCCTACCCTCATATTTTAATTGGAAGGGGGAGAAGATAAGATGATAATGTTTTGGCCATTTCTTCTTAGTTTGCTTCACTATTTTTTTTTATCACCCATGCCATGTTACTGCCATACAATCTTATAGTTTAACACATTGTGTTAAGGACTGTCCATGTTCAGTGGGATTCCAAAATGTCAATAAATTATAGCTGTAAGTAACAGGCACTTGATGGGATAGCCATCAGTCTGCTTTACTATTAAATGACATGATGAAGTGACATGAAATCTTTGTGGTTTCTTTTTTATGCTAGAAATGTCTTCTTTACAGTTAGCTTCAAATATAGATATGTTATGTTTCCTGTCTGCTGTCCTATCTGCTGTCTGCTTCTCTAGTGTTTTGGGGCTGGATAGTTGTTAGTGTCAGAATACTGGGCCTTAATCACACTTTCTCTGTTCATAGACACATGGAACCTGCAACCCAAACTTTTATGCAACTACAACTATTTTTCATGTTATCAATACACAGCTATCAACCAATGGGACAGTTGGAAGAATGGGAAAGTTGGAAACTGTTGGAAATGGTATCCAAGGCCCTATAATATAGCACTCTATTTTCATTCTGTACACCTATGACATCTCCAACAGTGTACCAGAATTTGGTTGCACTTGTTCCTTAGTCTTAAAAGAGATTTTTTTAAATTAAAATGTTGAAGATTTTATCTGGATGTACAATGTAGCTATAAGGGGTAGAATGTTTGTCACTTAGCTGAGTTTACAGTCCTGTCCACTGATCTTCAGTTCACAGATATATAGCAAACATAGAGATTATGAAGCAGGACCATGCCCTTTGGTCATGTGGGTGTATGGCAACAGTGAGTGCTACCCTTACAGATGTTTTGCAGATGTTTTAGCATAAGAGTGAGGTGCAGTTCTTTATCCATGTATTTGTGCTATTTGCCTGATATGAACAAGACTCATGCATCTTTCCTTTGTGTAACAATACAGTTGGATATGCTGTATAGATATACTAATATCTTCCTGCCCAGGAGTTGTACCACATTACTGCACTACACTCTTATAGTGCTGCTATTCCTTTTTTACTGCTCTGGCTACCTCCTATTGCAGTCTCAGGTTTGTAGTTCAGTGAGGCCTAAGAGCTCTCTGCTGAGAATTCTAAATGCCTTTCCCTAAACTGCAAATCCCAGAATGCAACAGGAGGTAGCCAGAGCAGTTAAAATGGAATAGCAGCACTATAAGACTGTAGTGAGGTAGTCTAGCCTGTCATTTTTTCCAGTTCACACCCTTATTAGTAACATACTTTTAAATAATAAAATGCAATAAGTAGATTTTAGAAGTGTTGCCATCATGAACAATTGTGTGTGAAACAATTAAACTTGCAAACAGGCCTGTTGAGTCTATATTACAGTAATTAATTCTGTTGCATGGTTTTGTGTTGACAAAATTTGGGATATTTTTGAGAACAATTCCTAGGTGTCTTCACTGAGCATGTGTGGTCTTTTGAAATGCAATTGTTCTTACATGACATTAGGGTTGATTTTTATTCTTTGCAGATTAAATAAATGGGCTCACATGACACACTTTAAATCGTGGTTGAGTTTCATTGGAAAGTTTCACCCTTGTGAACCCAAGTGATTGATTGACAATACATTGTACCAGTCAAACATGTAAGAGCTGAAATGCACAGGGAGTTTCTGAACTGCTGTCTCCAGCTGAGAAATAGCCAAGCAGCCAGCAGCCCATATGCCATTAAAAAGAGTTAATATTTTGGCAACAAAGAATACACACATGAAAGCAGTGTTTAAGAAAAAATGTCTTCTGGTTTATTTCATTTTTATGGTCAAATCATTTGCAGGCAACACATATCAGAATTTATGCACACTGTTAATTTGGACTTTATTTTTCTTAAAGATGTTTGACTTTCGTGTATTCATTTTTACTTTGCCTTTTATTTAAAAACAATCTTTGCCACTTTTTGAGTTGGTGGTTGTATTTTTCATCTCAGAAATTTTGATGCACTTCCAGGACACAAAGTTTGCTAGCAGTTTTATTATCATGGGAGGAAATCATATTGAGCTAAGAAATAGAAGAATGTGTTCCTAAGGTCACTGACTAACCAGATGTCACATAAATAGGACTTAAATTTCAGAGACGGACATGCTGTTTCAGTGCTACATAGCCTACATTCCAAGAAACAGCAGTTCTGTTTTCATGTTTCTTTTTCATAATTTTAAATTTAGCCACCCCATTCAATTGAAAAACAAACTTTCATTACAATTTATGCCACACATTTCAGAAACACAGAATTTTCTTATCAACACTGATCATTGTTAATCTATGAAAGGATTTGGAGCAGGACAAAACACCAGTGTACCCTCAGATCATCACAGTGCTAGTCACTGGATGATTTGAGGATATAAAATAGCAGTGCAATTTTTTTCATAGGCAAAATCCAGAAGGTTTCATTTCATTTTATTGCATTAGCCAGAGGTGAACATTTCATTTCTGTCATAGTTGCATAAGTAGGAAAAGTGCCTCCCTTAACAAATGGCCAACCTTTTATCGGGAAGGCAGCCATGTGCATACTGATTTTTATATACTTTTGCACAGAAAATAGCATTTTCTCCACCAAAATGCTGTTTTCTGTCTAAAGGATTTCATGGCTTCTATATAGGTAACTTGGTTTGTATGCAGAATATTAATTTATCTGCAAAAATGTCATTTTCTGTGTCCCCCCCACAAAGAATAAGTCCCAAATTACAATTCTTGTCCATCCAGGATTCTCCTTGTCAGAGTATGCCAACCTTTGGACACCCCTTTTTCATGTGATATTCAGATATTTACAAATATTCTTTCAGTATTCAGACAACACTTTGCTATTAATAGTGCTGAATGCTAGTTAATTTTGCATTTGAATGCTTCTTTAAGGTCAATTTAAACAACTTTTGCTTCCCAACAAAGTAGCAGTGGTGCATGAACTTTTCCAGGGCAATCTCATGCCCCATTCTCTAAGGAAAGAGTCTGTTGACAGATCACAACATTAAGAGGCAAGACAGCCCTGAAAAGGCTAAGAACATCTATATTGGTGTTGTGTTGACTGAAGCAAAGGCAGTCTGAAAAAAGGAATACTGTAGTTGGAGATAAGGGGTAGGCAACCGGCGGCCCGCGGGCCGGATGCGGCCCAGCAAGGCCTTGGGACCGGCCCCAGCCCGGTCCTGCTGCCGATTGCCACCGGAGCCTTTGGCCTATCAGGTGGAGGCAGGCAAGGGGGGCAAGCAGCAGGCAAGGGGAGCAAGCGGCGGGCAAGGGGGGCAATTGTCTATAGAAGCTTCTGAAACATGCATTTATATTAACATTTTTTTAAAAAACCAGCAAATTTTTAGCGTGTCCTCCATATTTTAAAAAAGTATCCTCCATTTGAAATTTTTGTCCTACATTTGTCCCGGTTTATTTATTTAATTAATTCTTTTTAAAAAAATATTTAATTATTTATTTTTTGGCTTCGGCCTCCCAGTTGTCTGAGGAACAGCAACCCGACCCCCGGCTCAAAAACGTTGCCTACCCCTGATCCACCCACTTCAGAAAGCACAATATCTTATATACAATTTGTCCAGAAAGAGAATGTGTGAAAACAAACTCATTTACTGAAGATCCTGGGAAACATGACAAATATTTTTGAGTAATTCTGTTAATTCTCATGAACAATGAGGGTATTTGTATAGGGTTACAATTACTGTGGTTGGGAAACACACACAATGAATTCAGATAACAATCATCTCCAGCTAAATATATACTAATTAGAATAGAACTGGAGTACATCAAAGATGTTTTGGATGACCAAGATAAAAAAAAAGGTTTTGCTACATTGGGGATTAGTGGATAGATGTTTATCACACTATGCTCTTAAAGAGCTACTATTCCAGTGTGACTCCTCTAGCAGCCTCCTGTTGCATGCTGGGATTGGCAGTTTTAAGGAGCTGACCTTCTCTGCCTGAGAATTCTAAATACCCCTCCTTAAAACTGCCAATCCCAGCATGCAACAGGAGGCAGCTAGAGGAGTCACACTGGAATAGTACCTCTTTAAGAGCTCGTCTGATAAACACCATTGTGTTAGGCTAAAATTCATTCAATGATTGTATATTATTTTGTCTGATTTATTTAACCATGGTATTCATTCTCTTCTGAAAGATATTAGCTGTTTGTCCAAAATTAATCATGCAGAACTGCTTCATTTAAAAACAACAACACGAGGAGTATAGCCAGCTTGAAAACTCAGTGGAAATTATGTGTCATTTTACCAATATTAAATGTCTGGATATAATGCAGTGGGAGTCTTAAGACTGCCTTTTCAGCACAGGGCACAGCACCGTCACATGTGAGCATGTCATTCTGTTGGCATACTTCCAGTCATTGTAGATGCAAACAACCAATTAGGTGATTAGTCTTCACAATGTGGATGTCATTCTAAATGCAAATTAGGCATGAAATTGCTTACACATTTTTGAAGGAGGACCTGGACTTCAGAGTACTTGAATTTTGTTTTTGGAATGCCACAGTGCTTTTGAATCACCATTATCCTGTACTTCCAACATGGGGGTGGGAGGAACGGGGAAATGCAAACAATTGTGTGTTGGGAGCAATTATGTTGAAAGACCCTGCCTCCAGAGACAATTTCCACATTCTCGCTTCTGACATAACCAGTTCAGGTAATCTAAAGGTTGGCTGAGCAGAAGAGGATGTTAGCAACCATGGGGATGAATCTGGCAAACCTATAAAAGAAAGGATGACTTAACGTTTCACTACCACTAGGAATCCACTCATCCATGCTTATTTAGGTAACCTGTGGAATATATTTTCTGGAAAATCTGTTTTAAATTTTTTAAAAATTGAAATAAAAAATAAACAAACTAATGTAAATTTGAAAATAGCTGTATAAGCAAACAGTGAATATCTATGTATGAAAAAATAACTTGAAAAGTATTCAATATGCAGAAGAACCTTGCCTCACTGAAATTTTATTAATGTACCAGCTAGTTTAACTTTAACCTCTGTGAAATCTTGTTAAAGCTACTGACTAAGTCTTTAGTGTGAATGGACAATTGAGTATCTCAGAGGATAACTCGTTTTTCCCCATGTCTTTCCCAGTGATAAGAAATAAGAACTGAGTAATACTAAAACAGGAGTTCTGTTAAAGATATCTGTCAATCATAATTAATGAACTATGTTGAGATCAGGCAAAGAGAGATGTGGGAATGGAGCCAATAATGCTGGTTTAGACTAATCTCTCATTACATTCTGTTATGTAAATTCCCTGAAAGCTTACTGGAATTGAAATAAATTGATAATATCTGTCAAGATTCTGCAAGGTGATTCTGATTTTTTTCATGTTGTAAAAATATCCATTAATTTAATACATATTACATGTTGATTATCATTCCAAAATCCAAAATACTCCAAAATTGTCCACATGGGTAGCCGAGATAGTGACACCTTTTCTTTCTGATGGTTCAGTGTACATAAATTTAGTTTCATGTACAAAATTACAGGGGTACCCCGGGTTACGAAATTAATTCGTTCCGCCGCCGCTTTCGTAACCCGAAAATCTTCGTAAGGTGAAAAAGCCATAGGCGCTAATGGGGAAAAGCCGCGATTTCGTGCGAAATAGCGCCGAAAAGCACCAAAATTTTTTTCGTAACCCGAAATAACCTTCGTAACCCAGAACAGTTTTTTTAAATGGATTTTTTTCGTAACCCGGAAATTTCGTAAGGCGGCGCATTCGTATCCCGGGGTACCACTGTATTAACAACATTATATATAAAATTACTTTCAGGCTATGTTTATAAGGTGTATATGAAAAATAGGGGTCATGGAGACTGGCGGCTTGGCGCAGCCTCTTGACACTCCAGCACCAGTTAGATTCCAATTAGCGTGGAACCGTGGTTAACAGATGCCACTACCACAGCCTTGAAATGGGCCACCAGCAAGGAGTGACTTTTTGCATTTCCTTTTTTGGCCAGGTTTTCCTGGCCACAGGTGCTCTTCGCATGGTTTCTGGCCACTCTGGGGAAGCTGCACTTTCCTGCCCATCTGTTTCAGGCCATCAATGAATTTTACTTGCCTGATTAAAGTGAATGATGTCAGCAAGTCAGTGTGTTATTTATAGCCAAGTTGAGTCTAAGTTGAGTCACTGAAGTGACTTGAGTCCTCATCAACTGATTCAAGTCTACATCACAGCTGTAAAGCCTAAACATGCTACACACACCAGATCCCTTCTGATCTTGAAAGCTAAGCAGGATCAACCCTAGTTAATACTTGGAAGGGAGACTGCTAATGAATGCTATGTGCTGTGTTTTTTAGAGAAAGAAACTGGCAAAAGCACCTCTGATTAGGAAACTCATGGTGTCACCATAAAATGACAGGGGATATGAAGGCACATACAATCAGTGATAGTTTGGCTGTAGATTTAGTGACACTGTGATGTAACTAATTTAAGTTACATTGATTTTACAGTCACGATAGGCTTGCCCAAAATATAACTAAATCTGGAATCAAATCTAATGCTGTATACATTTAGATTGTTTAACCTTCTGCCACGGAGTTCACTCCAGATGTTTTACTACAAGTTCAAATAGCTTCCTTCAGCATGTCCAGCAATGGCTGATAATAGAAACTGCAGTCAAACATCTGGGTGAGAGGAATTGGGGAAGGGCTGCTTTAGCTTAAAAAAAACCAAAAACCTGGAATTTATCTATGACAAATTTTAGGAAAAAATTGGTACATATCAAAGACCTGTATATTAGATATGCAGGTGTACTACTGCCAATAGCTTTGGGTGAGAAAATAGATCAGTTTTAATTGTAAAAAGCGATAGTACTAGATCTTTAAGGCAGAGTAATCAAATTCACAAAGCAGCAGCTGAACAACAATTTGTCTCCCACCTCTACAAGGTCTAGCAGAAAAATATATAAGCTTATGTTTTCTTTGTAAAGCATATAAAAGCAGTTTTACTTTAAACAAATATATGGTCCAGTGGAGGAGAGAGAAAAAGAAAAGAAAAATGGTTGTGTGTTAGAGTGATAAAGGAAGAGTGGGTGTGGGAAGATATAGACAGGAAGTCACCATAATGCAAACCAGCAATTCCAGACTGATTCCCCCTTATCCAAATTGCTTCAGACCAGAAGTGTTTTGGATTTCTTGGTGTTTTTTATGGGTTTTTGTTTGTTTGTTTGTTTGTTTGTTTTTTGCAGGGGCGGATTTTGGAATACATGTATTTGCATATATGTACATAAGAGATATTGGAGATTTGATCCAAATCTAAACAAAAAAATCATTTATGTTTCATCTACACCCAAAGAAATGATGAATAGTTGTGTTATCTCCAAGACTTCAACTATTTTTGGTGAAGATTTTAGAGATATTGTTCCATGCGTATTGATATTTCTGAATTAACATGAACAATTCCTTGATATTTCTGAATTAACATGCACAATTTTTTTTAAAAAAAATCTGATTAAAAACCCAGAATAAGTACCAATATGAAAAGTGAATCCTGTCTCCTGCCATTATTATTAATCTGCCAGATAGGTAAACAGGAACTTGCAGAACTGCAAAGCCTTTCCATCTTTCTTCACCTCTCTTCAAGGGGACCATAGCTTCCGCCTATCTTTGTAGCAACTAGTGATTAAGAATGAAATCAGAATGAAGTAAAATAAAATAAGCCCCTTTCACACTAAAATGAAATTGGTAGTTTATTTGAAATGAAGTGGTTACCTAGGATTGAATCAACTAGAACAGAAACCATCGTGTGTTCCATCGCCTCTTTCTTCTTCATCTGCTCCCCCCTTTCCTCCTCTTATTTTAAAGGTTTACCAAATATCACATATGCTATTGTTTATTTCTTTAATGTGTAAGTTGAAGTACTCTTGCCATGACAAGAACAGCCAATTAACTTGCAAGTTTTGTTGCTAGTGACCCAACTAAATCATGGCTATTAATCTATCTGGGTTGGGCATTGATTGTTAAAGGCATTCCTAAAAATTGTGGCACTGATCAACTGCCCTCAACATTTAGCATATTAGCTGTATACAGGCAGACAAATGGTTGTGGCTCATTGGTCTATTTCTTTACTCTGGTTTGGTGATGGACATTTTGGTTTCAATTCTCCAAAGCAATGGGTATTAGTAACTGAACAGTCTGTGTAAAAGAAAAGAAAGCAGTTATAGTTGAGTTAGAGAATCACTGTGAACATATATAAGAGGTAATACTGCCATCATCAGACTGCAATGTTTGGTTCCATATTTAAGCCATTTAGGCAATAGGTAGCAACAAGATTGTTTAATGAGCCATTTCCCCAGACCAAATTCCTAATATTTTCATCCTGCCCTGAAAAGGTTTCTCACAGTGTCAGAGGAATGCTCCTTTTTCCAGTTTTTCTCTGTAGCTTTTTTCGTGCACTTTAAAAAAAGCAGTCAATAAGGACATCATGATGTCTAATCTGAGGTTGTGACAATATATAGGATGCTATCACATGGAGGAAGCAATGTGATTAAAACATATAATAGCATGATCAGGGGGAAGATTATCACACCTCCTCACACTTCGCCCATTCGTGTCTCATGAGTAAACTGTAATGGATGTGTCTTTGGGTAATAACAGGAGTTTACGTTATTACCCAATGACGCACCCATTACAGTTTATGCACAGGAAATGAATGGGAGAAGCATGAGGGAGTGTGAGAAGAAGAAATCTAGAAGAGTTTGTTTCTAACATTTCGGCAGCATCTGTGGCTGGAATCTTCAGAGAATGCTGGCATGGAAGTGAGTGCAATATATACAGTGTGTGTGCACGTGTGTGTGTGCGCGCGCGCGTGCACACACACACACACTGTGAGATTCTGGGTTGGGAGGAGTGATTTCTATGTTAATCTCTGTATTGTTCTGTTGTTGAATGGCAAGGCCTCAGAGTGGGAGGATATGCAAAGAGGATTTGTGTTTGTTTAATTAGAGATCCATTGTTTGCTGGGAAAACCCCTGACCCTGGGTGGTTTGTATTTGTATTTGCTGGGTCTTTATTTTCGTGTTTTTCAGGACTGGTAGTCAAACTTTGCTAACTTTAAGGGTTTCTTCTTTTCCTGTTGAAGTTGTCCATGTCCTTGTGGATTTCATTGGTTTTCCTGGCATGGTCTAGAATTTCAATGTTTTCAAACAGCACTTTATACCCAGAGTGGTTTATAATGTGTTCTGCTACTGCTGATTTTTCTGGCTGACCCAGTTTGCAGTGTCTCCCATGTTCCTTGATTCATGTTTGAACACTGCATTTGGTGATCCCTGTGTAGATGTGTCTGCAGCTGCATGGTATGCAGTAAACTCCTGTGGCTGTGAGAAGGTCTTGCCTGTCCTTTGCTGAGTGCAGCATTTGCTGGATTTTCTTGATCGGTTTGTAAACCATTTGGAGGAGCATTAATAAATGACAAATTTCAATCAAACTGCTGGCATGGATGTGGAGTTAAGGAAATCCATATACATATGTGGTGGGAATGCCCATTTGTTCAAGAATTTTGGACAGAGGTTAAGAAACAGATAAATATAATAACAGGGATAGAGATACAATTAAGTAATGAAAATTGCTTAACTCTCGATTTAGGGGAATTAGGATTGAACAGTAATAAAAAATAAGTAATAAAACAATTTCTAAAATCAGCTCATACAGTGATTGCGTATGGATGGAAAAACAAATCAAATTGGAATAAGTCTTATTTATTTAAATATATAAATGAATATAAATTATTTAACTTCCTTAGAGAAAGAAGGCTTAAATATATTGGGGAAAGCAATAAAGAATCCTGGAAAGATAAATGGGAAATTGTGATTAAGAATGGGAAAGGTAAAACGGGGTATGAAGAAGTAAAAAAATATAATCAACGATATTTTCCACACCTCCAAAAATGACTATTAATTTGATTGGATTGTAATTTCCTCTACGCTGTTTTCTCTTTTTGGGAGGGGGGTGAGGGGAGAAAATAATCATATGAAATACGATTGTACAATCTGTATTATGCAATGTGTAATACAAAATTGAAAATTAAAAAAATTAAAAAAAAACTATCATGGTTGTTCAAGGGCCAGTCTGGAGCATAAAAGGGTCCAGACCAGTCCCAGATTAAGCAGCTGGAGTAGATGCACTGTCAGATTACAATCTTAATTAGTGAGCAACACAAAGGTAATCTTACAGAACCATTTACTTCATGTCTACAAGATGTTACCTCTTTATATTGCACACAGTTTCAACTACTGGATTCTCTTTGGTTTCACACATTCTTTGCTTTTCTTATTGGCCTTGATTATCTTTGATTGTATGATGGAAAAATACATAGAGCTATCACCATGAGTCCAGGTCGTTTTTGCTTAAGTCACAGTCTTCAAAATATATGACAAATGATTCACGTGAACCATTGCAGAGCATCCTGACAAAGTACTTTCGAAAGGGGATGAATTACAGTTTTGAAAAGGCACTCAGTCTAAGCAATTAAAAATATCTGGGTCTTCCTTTTCCTCTTTTCTACCTCTCTTTTGCCAGACTGACAACATTAAGTAGGAACTCTTCCTCCTAGCATTTCTATTTTCTTTGAAACATGCCAATCATGCTACTTGCCTTTGCCCAAAGTTTGTTGTCTTTGCAGATGGTCACAGCATGAGCTACCAAAAGCTTCAGTGAGTGTGACAAGAGATTCTGTTAACCTAACTCAAGCGTAGGACCTGGCATCCAACCAGAGCACAAAGGAGCTTTTCACAGTCTTGTTGCTGCCTCAAATATTTCATTTCATGGGTTTCAATTAATCGGTATTTATTGCCACTTATCTTAAATGGCTAACAATATCAAGAGTTTAGGGAGTGCTTTTAATGTCAAACTGGGTCAATTAAAAGGCTACTTAAAATATTTGCAAAACTTTTCATCTGAAAGTTGGCCCCTCAGTCTGCCTCTAACTAATATGGTTTAAACAAACATTCTGCTTTATGAAGAATGACATCGAGTACATTTTCTCCTTTATACAGTATCTTTCAAGATCCCAGGATCAATTTCCTTTAGTTTTGCACTTTAACACTTACTGGATTCAGAAGAAACAATTAAAAATATATGTAACAAAAGATGCATTCAAGACTTTAAGAAGAGGGAAGCCAGTTACAGCTTAGATTGTAGGCAGCAATGATACAATGCTATAAAAATAAAGATCGAAACCCAGACGAGACGTTTCACGAGAAACCCTACTGTCTTCTGTTCAAATGAAAGCATTGTACCAACATGTTTGCTGTTACCTTCACTATTTGCTACAGCAACATGAACTAACCATGTTAGAACATTTGCAGGCTGATCTTAAAACATTTTACTTCCTTATTAAAACACTTTAAAACTAGATTTTAATCACTGGTGGTGTGTAAAGCATTTTCAATTAATGGAAAGGTGTGTTTATATTAAAAAGAATACACTGAGGGTTTTTTGAAATGGCTTTAGTTGTTCTTGTTTTAAAGGTAGCTCTTTCAAAACGGCTTTTTAGTACATTTCATTTGGGAGTTTTTAATTTATTTGCATGCATTTTATTAGGATGTGCTTTAGAACATAGGCCAAGACCAGAAAAATATCTAGCACATTATACAAAGACATAGCAGTGTTAGTCTGGAAAATCAGTATGCAAAGGGAGCTTGCAGTACCTTCAATACTAACACCAGCATTTTGAGACTAGCATGTTATAGTTATACCAAATCCCATAGCTGCACAAATGACTTGAGCTTATCATTGTAAAACAGTTGCTTAACTCTACAAGCACCAAGTCAAAAGTGAAAGGGTTGTGTGTGTGTTTTCAGAATGATGGGTAGCACTAAGAACTGCAGGTACCTACCTTGGAGAAAGCATAACCATTAGCACATCTATTTTTCCACTAGGTTAGTGCCTGAATTGCTGGTAGCTGTGCATTCTATTTTCCTTTTTGGATGATAATAATTTTTAAAAATCAGGAAAATAATTAAGAAATAGCCTGAGCAAACAAATAAGCCTTGAGTTGATGGCAGAAACACCCAGTACCAGGAGTGGTGCCTAATCTTAAATGTCTCAATAAAGGCCCTTGAAAATGTTACTTGCATACACATACACCCCCCAAGGACATTGTTCTCACATGGAGCAGGTTCTTCCTTCTTAATAGATACCAGTTCAAATCCAGCTACCAAACCTAGTGAAAATCACAAGATTGCAGCCTGTGGTGGTGTCCCATCTCTTTAGCTCCTGTAATTAGATAAGAAAAGGTGGGAAAACATATAGCAATTATTGCTAAGTACCTCTTGGTGATACCTTCCTTCATGTTTAGTTGCTCATTACAGCCGGCTGACTTAGTGTCCATCACCAAAACCTATTGAAGCAAATTCCATGATCTACCTAGGCATTTGAGGAGGTACTTCCTTCTGTCTGTCTTTCTATCAGTCCTGAATGTAAAGTATATTAAGTAATAAAACAATTCAAACCACCACCATAACTAAAGTTTAAAAATGAACTGCCACAGTTCTTCAGGTTTGCTTTACTAGAACAAGTCATCTCAGTCATTTTCCTTTTTCCTCAGTTAAGCCAAACTAAAGCCCAAAACAAATGGGCAATACTCTGGGGGTATGGTGCCTGGAAGCCGCATGCCCACAGGGGTTCCTGGAAGCCACATGGAGAGAGTGCCTGGGTGGGAAAAGCCAGCTGCAAAACGAGCTGACAAAGTGCATTCTTTGAAGTCTAGGGGCTGAGCATGCCAAAACCATGAAAAGGGAGAGGGAGCTGAAGAGAGGGAGACACCTATTTTCATCCCACACTGAAAGGGACACTTACTGCTTCCCCCCTGCTGCTTCCTCTAGCACCTCAACCCAGATCCAGAGAAGTGCCATGCACTGCAAAGGCAACTGTGAAGAGAGTAGGATGGGGGGAAGACAAGGAGGGGACATCAAAGACAAAGACATGTTCTAGTCAATTTACTGTCCTTGGGAACAAAGACAGTTCCTAGATCTGTGATATGGGGCATATTTGTGTCTGGTCCACACCCCAGAAGAGAAAGGCTCCTCATGAAGAGGGTAGCAGGTACTCACCAGGCTGTCTTGACTGCATTCCCCTTCTTCACCCCACCATCATCCTGCACATTCTTTTCCCATGGATTGACTCGTGGATAATTTGGCCCAGGTTTTTTGGATCAATTTTTTAACTCAAATTTCTCAACTTATACATAAGTACCTATGGTATTTCTAGCTTGTATTGTGTAATCTGAAATGTTCCATATTCTCTCTCCCTCTGGTTTTTAAATTTGTGACTGTAGAGATACAGAATAGGACTTGCCCATGAAAATCCACTAGATGACCCTGGGCAAGTCACATTCCCTGAGTCTCAATGGAAGGCAAAGGCAACCCCCATCTGAGCAAATCCTGCCAAGAAAACCTCATAGTACCTTAAGGTCTCTATACGTCAGAAACAACTTGAAGGCACACGGCAACATCAAGAGATATAGAATGGTCTTTGTCTACTGAAGGTCTCCTTTATGACAAAGAACAAGTGTTGTTCCTGATTATTTTGGACCTTTAAGTTTAATAAAAACTTCATTATGGTCAAAGACCAGAAAATCAAAAACAAAAATTATAGGTATAACAAGCTACTCAGTTAAAAACAGGGAGATAAAACTTACTATCAGATTAAAATAATTACATTTAAACTACTATAAGAATAGTTCAAGTAAACTAGTAAAACAGCAATCACATTCAAGGAAGTAAAAAAAGAGGAAACTGATGACAGAGATATCTCAACAAAATCTGCTATCCTTGGTTTATTGTACTTTTTCTACAAATGATAGCAGATGCACAGAATTGTGCTGCAGTGTATGTGATCTGCTAATCCCAGTCTGTAAATAAAAAACTTAAGATCTACCTGTTGTTGTTTTTTTTAATAAGAATTGGAGTAATCAGACCTTTACAAAAATCATGGTAAAAGGGAGAATACATGGGCAACAATTTCCACACTTTCTGTGTAGCAATTTACAAGTAGTAAATTAAATTGAATCACAAGGCTCAAAATAAAGCTGCTGCAATCTCTGATGCCATCTTAACTCCTTTCCAAACTTACAGATGGAATTGGACCAATTCTAGCCAGGTTTTATACCCTGACACCCAAGATGACAATGACAGTGTAAGAAAACAAAACCCAGGCCTGGGTCTGCCAGAGGACTAAAAATCAATTAAGAGGTCTGGCTCTTATGACCCAAATAGAAAAATGAAGCTGCCCCTGTCCCCTAAAGCACTCGTTGTGACTCAAGGGGTGTCCCGTCCCTCTCCTCAGATTGTCATGTGAGTTTTTCCTCTCAGCAGTCCTTGTCTTGGGGTTGAGCTACTGTTCAACGAATGCTTAGTTAGGTCAGTACTGCTGGTAATGTTGGCAAGAGACTGATTTGTCTGTGCCATGAGGGTAGAATAACCACAACTGCCTGAGCAGTTGTTGTTATTGTTTTTCTTTACAAGCATTTCCAAGGATGTACAGGAAGAAGGCACATAGTCATTTTCTATGCCCAACTCACTTGTTCTCATTAGGATCATTTATTTATTTATTTGAAGTGGAGCAACATTGCTATGACTTATAATACAGTTTAAAAGAGGGGATTTGCAGGGATAGACTGAGGTACTGTTTTATATAGCATGAATCACATTTAAAAAAACAACAACTAACTATCCCTCAGATGTTGCAAAATCAATCTGAACACTTGTGGAAGCAGTTTAAGAGTCTTTCCCCCTTGTTCTCAACTCTCTGCCAGACCTTTACTGATTGCTGACATGCCTCCTTTTCCTTTTAGTATATAAGACAGCATGATGATATCATCAGTCTTTCATCTGCTACTTGGTTAGCCTTCTCACTTTCAACAAGTGTTTTGGTAGCAGAACACTGTGGCCTTTGTCAGGCTGTTCTATTCCAGTTTCTGGAATTGCATTTTTAATGGTCAATCTTCTTTGGTCAATCTGCTTTTCTCAGAATGAAGATATGGGAAAAAATGGAATGGAAGGTGGCATTCCAGTAGTATCACTGAAACTAGAAAACAGGTTTAAAATTCTGGTCAAAAGAGAAAGAGATTTTTCATCTGCACACACAGAAATAAACCACAAATTCTTAGTCATTGGGATTTGGCATTTACCTTAGACAAAGCTTTCTTGGTGTGGCTTGCCCTGAACTAAAAAGCTGGAAGAGAGTAGCCACACAGGGAGAGAAGCAATGAGCCTAGCTCCTTCATCTCTTTTCGCAAGTCCACAGGCAAAGCAGACAACTCAGAAGAGGGATAAAAAAGTGGAAGGACCTAATAGGCAAGCAGCAACATTTCAGACAGAATGTGTGTTGTATCGTTGCCTATTTTAAAGCTGAAACACACACACACAAAAAAACTTATTTGCCCAGAAGACTAAATATCGGAAAAGATGACAAGAGTAGGAAAAGGTATGTAGATAAGATGATTTGTTTGCAAACCACAATTATTATTATTATTATTATTAATTTATTTGGGGAAATTTAGAAATCCATAATTCAAACACATTTCTACCTTTGCACATTCTATAGCATATTTGGAATACAGAATTTTATTTACTTATTAAGCTTCTGTTATTATGTTATCCATTTTGTTATTAAGCTTACGTAGATGAAAAGGCAGCAACACCTTCTAGAGTGGCAACAATCCGGATGTCAAGAAAAGTCTTTAACTGTAAACTACCAGCAGGCAATATAGACATTAATAAGCCAGTTGGATCAGTATTGTGATTAAGTGCAAGGCACCTTCCTAAGGTTAAATACTTTAGCTGGAAACATGCCTCCACACAAATTTGTCCATGCATACCAGCTAGAGCAATTTTCACTGGGGGGGGGGGGGTGATATGTCTGCAACCTTCTCATAAGATAATGTCTGTTTTGATGTTTTCATATGTCATATATAAACAAAGAGAGTATGTTTCTTGCTTACCCACATATGCCAGTATTTTTAAATTTTATTGGTTGATTAAACTGACCAGCTGAGTAAACCTGATTTGTTGAACTAACTGGTAATCATGATTATTTTCCAACCACATTTTTTCCAATAGCATGTGCTAGTACCATTTTTCCAATAGCATGTTATGGTAATGGGCTATTCCATTATCTGGTAAACACATCTGAGGGGGTATGGTCTCCCCTTTCCAGGCAAACAAAGCTTGAATGATTTATTATGGGTTGGCATCATTGATGAGCAACAGAGATCATGAGAGACAATTGCCAGTAGAGCAAAAGTGTGAAGCTTGAAAGTGCTTCCCATTAAAAGGGTATAAACATCTCAGGGTGCCATAGAGTGCAGAGAGCAAAAGAAAAGGAGAAGACAAAGAAATACTAAGGAGTAGGGCTCTTCTCCCACCTGGGGGAAGCTCAGTTGAGGCTGGACAAAGGTGTCCAATCTCCCCAATTCCTCATGAACATCCAGGACTCAGATTCCATTGATATGAATAGAACAGGAAGTGTCTAGCTGGCTGCATTAGGAAATTATGTTTCTTTTTCACCTCTGCTGAATATTATCTAGGCTGTTGTAACGTTTAGGCAATTGCCTGAAGGAAGGTGCCTTCATGTATGTGATATCCTTTTGCTGTGTAGAATGCTTGCTTAGAATAAAGTTTCCTTTACAGTTCTCCACTTTCCCACATTCTTTCCACATGCCTTGCTCAGTGTATCTGCATGTATTTTTTTTTAAAGAATTCCCCCCTCATAAAGGAGGGGGAGGGAAAATCTCTGCAGAGGCAGAGGTGAAAAAAGCACCAAGTCAAGTCCCACTGTACCTTCCCACTGAGTTACTGGGTTAAGCGGGTGAAAGTGAGTGGGTGATGGCAGCTAGATAATCTCAAAGAATCCCCTCTCCTACTCAGGAGCAGGAGAGGGGTCCCATTGCACCTGTGCAATAGCAGCCAATCAAGCTGGTGGCAATTTTTGAGGAAAGAAAATTAGAGCTTAAGGCAGGGGTGAAACACTTCTCTGTTTATTGCAGTGGAGCTTAAACACATACTTCTTGTGCTTGTTGCATCATGACATAGCACACTGTTTTTACCAAAGGTGGGATGGAAACTGAGAGACAAGAATCCATCTGAGGTTCAAACTGCCTGTGTATAATTCTTTCACCTTTGCTGTTTCTTCTGCTAGCACCAACACCACTTTCAATCTGCTGTTAGTTCTACGGTGATGGTGGGGAGATATGTGAGTCACTGTACCTTTATCCTGTTAGGACTAACAGTAGTTTTGGAGTGGGATCATCTATGGGTAATGGACAAACATCCCTTCATACAGTATTATTCAGATGCTGGGATCAAATTCAGAGCCATGGTGGGTGCCTTCAAGGAAAGAAACATCAGGAGAGTCAATTATGGATCTCCCATGTGTATCTTGGTCCTAAATCTGTCCATGGAGCTGATGGATGCTTGGGGTTTTTAAACTCTTTCCTTGCAGGTGTCACTCCAGCCCCTAGATATGGAGACTTGAACAGCCACAATTGTGGGAAAATATGATGAGATAACATGACTGAGCACATCTGCTTTTCCTTTGTTAATTCTCCAGTGCTGTGCATAAACAGGCAATGATGAAGTGTCCCTTGGTTCGTAACAGAAATATTGAAAGACCTGGATTTAATTGTCCTGCATTTATTTCATGGAAGGAGTGAATTATGGCTCACTTTACAGCATCTCCAGTGAAAGTGAATATTAACATTGCAGAAAATGGTTCTTTGCCAGAGATATAACTCTGTCAAAACAGCTCCCTCCCTGTTTCTGGGCTGCACTGGAAAAAAGGCTAGTGAATTTGCTACCTCCTGCCAGTTAAAGCACAGGGTGAAATGCAAAACCAAAAGCTGCCAATAGTTATATATTTGATTCAGATGTTGTGGGATATGCTTTTTCATGAGTGTGTGTGTGTGTGTGTGTGTGTGTTTACTGAGTGTGAGATCAGTCAGGAAAAAGGAAAGAATGCAGCAACACAAGATGGAATTAGTATTTCTTCATGTGTCTTTTTTGCTATTGAAAAATTATGTTTATATGATGGTAGTTTGAGAGCATATAGAATTCTGTGAAGATTTTTATTCTACTATAGCTTACTGACCCTTATAGCTTTTATATCAAAGATTTTGCATTCCAATGAAATTGATTTTCCCTACTCCCACTCTGACACTGTTCCCCATGTTATTTTAATTGTCTTGTATTGCATAGGAGCAGATGGCTCATGAAAGCTTTACTGTGGGAGTAGGATTGGAACAATGCAAATACCAATTCTGACACACACACACACACACACACACACACACACACACACACACTTCTTTCTCTCTCACACACACATAAGCAAATAGCCTATCACACAGTATGTGGTGCTCTGTCCCCCTCTTGTGGTCACCAAGCCATATAGATATTGAGGTAATATTCCTTCTAGCCTAGAGGTAAGGAAGTTTAATCATAGGAGTTTATCACACAAAGGAGATTGGAAGTTTATCCTGTGAATATCCCAGAAAAATTGCATAATAACATGAAACCATTTTACACTACATCGCACAAAACCCGCCATTAAAGTGGTCACAAAGAAGCATTAACACACATCTTTTTATTTTCAGAATTTCAGCGACAATGCATTTCTGATATCACTTTATTTGCTCAATTGTGTGTGATAATCATTCACGCAATTACCATTTCCGCTTTATTTGCAGGATGCTTTCAATGTGCTTTAATCTCTCTTTAATGCCAAAATTAGCCCCAGTGTGATAAACTCCATAAGTGGAATGGATATCAGAGATTCAAGTTTTAGTTCTCATGTCTAAAACTCACCAGGAAAGGTAGAATAATACATTCACATGCCTTGCTTTGATTCTAGATAGCCACGAATTTTCAAAAGTAATGATAGAAAGGTGATGTGCTTCTAGAATTCTAGCAGCAACCATAAATTAATCTCCAGTGTTGTTGCTGATGCTCCTATTACCATTACTGTTATTACTTCAATTAGTTAAATTTAAATTTAAATAAATTTATTGGAAGCATTTTCTGAAAAAGATTTATGGCATCTTACAGTTGAAATATATAAAAGTTTAGAACAAAACAATAAAAACATTAAATAACATGTACAGTACTATTATATGTAGCATGAATGATAGTTGAATATGAATATGATTCATAATTAGCAAAGGGGTCAGGCAAGGTTGCTTCCTTTCACCCTGTCTGTTCAACATATACAGAAAGCAGGCTTGGATACAGAAGAAGGAGCAGTGAAAATAGGAGGAAGGAATATTGATAATCCAGGATATGCAGACAACATCATAGTCCTTGCAGAAAACATCACAGACCTAGAGCAACTGCTAAAGAAGTCAAGGAACAAAGTGCAAATGCAGACTTACTGCTGAACATAAAGAAAACAAAAATAGACCACAGAGTAGCTACACAGATTCAACTTAGATAATGAGGAAACAGAAATAGTAAAAGAATTCTCATACTTGGGATCAAACACTGACCAGAATGCAAATTGCAGTCAGGAAATCAGAAGAAGACTAAGAATGGGAAGGACAGATAAGAAAGAACTAGAAAAGATCCTAAAGAGCAAAGATCTACAATTAAGCATGCAAATTATAATCATACAAGCCATTGTATTCTCTGTTACCATGTGTGGATGCAAGAGTTGGACAGTTAAGAAAGCAGACAGGAAGAAAATCAAGTCATTCGAGATGTGGTGCTAGAAAAGAGGGTTCTGTGAACAGCTGAAAAGACAAACAAATGGGTCCTAGATCAGATCAAGCCAGAAATATCCCCAGAAGTCAAGATCATTAAGTTGAGGCTGTCATACTTTGGTCACATCATCAGAAGGCGTGACTCATTGGAAAAAACAATAATGCTACGAAAGGCGGAGGGAAGTAGAAAGAGAGGAAGGCTGTATGCTAGCTAGATGGACTCTATTAAAGAGGCCACAGGTATTTTACAGGAACTAAACAGCGCAGTGGAGAATAGGGAATCAAACTGATCTCATCCACAGTGTCACAATGAGTCAACAGAAGGGCAGTTAACAACGAAAATTATATGTAGCATTCATATATGGCTCCATGAACACAAATCAAAGGGATAATGAATTAGCCCAAGCTAAATATTTAAAAAGCAACTAATTACATCTTTTTGGATACTTGGGAGTAGAAGCCAGGATCCTATAATGTCAAACCAAACTATACAAGTCTGGTGGTACAGCAGTTAAATGCCAGTATTGCAGCCATTCACAGCCACAAGTTTGTGAGTTCGATCCCAAGGACTCCAAGGTCCACTCAGCCTTGCATCCTTCCATAGGTCACTAAAATGATTACTCAGCTTGTTGGAGGCAATTAGCTTACACATTTTAAACTGCTTAGGGAGTGCTTAAGTGCACTGATAAGCAGTATAGAAATGTATATGCTATTGCTATTGTTGTTGCTATAAACTATTTGCAGAACACACTGATTTGTAAGTGGTATGACTGTTTTGTTGGTGACATGGACAGACATCCAGTACCACCCTAAACAAGTAGAAGAACAACGAGGCAACAAATTCCCATCAGATGAGAAAGAGGTCACTGGGCACACACCTCCAGTTCTATGGAAGCCTGGCTCTTGCAGATGCCATGAGCCATGACACTTATGGAAGGATGGCTTGAATTATTGAGCCTTAGAAACAGGAATGTTTTCAAGCTGTCCTTCCAACAAGTGACTTGTCTTATAGGACACCCACCACCAATAACTAGTATTGATGACATAGGCCCGTTACAGACGGGCATAAAGTACAGACTGGGTCCGTATTAGGGTTAGAAAGGGGCGTCCCTTCCAGACGCCCCTAACCCTAATATGGACCGAGTCCGTACAAAATGGCGGCACTTGTTCCACATGGGGGCTGCCATCTTTACGTAGCGGACGCACCGCGTCTGCACATCGCACGGCACATATAACACTGCGAGTGCACCATTGGCGCCTCGCAGCGTCATATCCGCACCGCAAAGAGAAGCACCATTTTTGTGCTTCTTATTTGCAGCGCGGAGGAGCCTCACGGTTTGGACGTTGGCAAAATAATCCACTTGCCAACATTTCATGGTATCTCAGCCAGAGAAATGTTTTAACCTGATGCCAAAAGATAACAATATCAGGACTAGACAGGCTTCACTGGGGAGATGCTCACTGGATGTAACTACATCATACTCAACCACATCTCCTGGATGGGAATCATCTTGGGTCTCTGCTGTTGTGTCCTCCTGGCCCTGCCCTCTGCTTTTCTTACCTTTATTATTATTATGCAGTTGGCCCTCTGTATCCACAGAATCAAGCATCCATAAAGGACATCATTGTACTATGCCATTGTGTTTAATGGGACTTGATCATCCATGGATTTTGGTATCCACGAAGGATCCAAGGACCAAAGCCCATTGGATAACAAAGACCCACTGTATTATAGTCTGCTTGTTTGTCAGAAATTAAACTCGAGCCATCTAGTAACAATAAAATTTTAATTGAAAAAATGTAAATAAAATAACAGTGTACTTTTTTAAAAATATTTTTTTCTTTTTTTCTTTTAAATTATATTTTTTATTTTTCTTTTAAAATTAAAAGCAGATTGATAATGATATCTTCAATTAAAATGTAGCCAAAGGCTTGAATAAAAAGTATTTTTGCTGTTAGAAAGACAACAGGGAGGATAGCCTCTCTGGACAGGAAGTCCTAGAATCTTAAAGCAGCCAGCAATAAGGTGCTCTCCCATTTCCTTGACTCTTAAGGTGCTGAAACTGAGGGAATGGCCACTCCTGAAGGGCGTGATACCTGGAAGGTTCATAAAACAGAATGGTATTGTTGGTATTTACTCATTTATATCCCCCCTTTCCCTAAAAACTGGTGCTCAAGACAACTAACAAAAATTAAAACCAATACAAATAACAGCACTTACAAAGGCATAATTAAAACCATACCAAAAGTCATTATTAAAATTCAATTAAACTTTCTGCAGAATTAAGAACACTGTAAACAAATTCATTAAAGACAAAAAAATATATATATCAGTAAAACAGCACACTGTTATAAGCCCTTGCAATCAGTTCCTAAAAGTCTCTTGGAACAGAAAAGGATGAGGTCACTTTCCTATGTTGCTACCAGGCATGCCTGTGTAGGAGAAGGGCCACCACCAAAGATCTTAGAGGCTGTGCTGCCTGGTACAGGTCCTTCAGACTAGGGGTGTAAATCATGAACTATTTTGTTGATGAATTGTGGTAGTTTGCTCTCCTGCTGGGAGAGAAAACAAATATTCCTCCACATTGTTCTCCCCATATTCAAACATCCCAAATTAGGTACTTTTTCTTGAAAAAAACAAAAACAAACAAAACTGAAAACTATTTTTTCGGCATAGAAAATAGATTGCCTATCCAGGAAAAGATACTTTCTTTCATGTTTTCTGTGCAGCAAACATTTTTACGTGCAAAAAGCAGATGTGTTTTCCCCAGCAAAACAATTGTGCCACAACATTTCAGGATGTTGAAATAACAGGAGAAAAAAATATGAAATTCTCACTGATCTATTATTCTTCCTGATGAGGTTTTTCTGACTGTCAGGAAGCCATTTTTGAATCTCAGATACAATAATTATGAATATTCTTTCCATCCCTACTTCAGATAGACAGGACCCCCAAAATGTGTAAATTTACAGTGCTATATAAATAAAGTATAATAATAATAATAATAATAATAATAATAATAATAATAATAATAATAATAAT
>NC_056525.1:78312563-78330141 GCF_019175285.1 Sceloporus undulatus | reverse complement strand
TGTAGGATTTTACAGGTTATGGCCAACACTTTGAATTTGCTCTTAATACAGTTGTGATGATGGAAGGCTGCAGTACAGATGTAAGCTCTTCATGTAGTTTAGAACTCAGATTCTTATGACCATTAAGCAAACGCTTAACTCTCACCTGATGTGGGGAAGGCACTGAGAAGGCAATGGCAGGATCAGGGGCATCGAGTATGTTACCACTCTCTCATCTTGTAACTGTAATTATCTGAGGAGAAATTGCCTGACAAGGACTTATCTGTTAGCCTAATCTACTTCTCAGAGATTCTTTTCTGGATTAAATGAGATAAGTGATTATGCCACCCTTGGCTTCCTAGAAGAGGGGCAAATGCTAAGTATGTAAAGCGGAAACTTCTTCATGACACTCAGAAAAATGTACATTATGTGAAAAGGAGTGAAAGAGCAGCTATATACAACCTAGTGAATATGGATCACACATATGTTCATATTCATACCTATAGGAGTAGCTTTTCATGTGCCCTTGTCACCTGCCTTTCTGATTCTTTACAAATGTATTTATTTGTCTCAGAAAAGAGAGCCATTATAAAAACATAAGCTCAGGAATGCAATGTTATGATGCTAGTGAAGGATGCAAACAATCTGGGAAATAATACAGTCTCAGAGTGTGTCTCATTCTAGCCTTCTGTAGAGAAAATGATCATGTCATATTGACTCTGGTCTACTTTCAACAAATTGTGAGCAATGGGTTGAACAGAAGCAATGGTTTCCTGGCACACTACACAGCATATAACATTAGCTAACCACTCAGCCCCGTGGAGGCTCTCTTTGCCAGTTTATCACAGCTTCTTTTTAGATCCCACACTACATCACAGTACTCATTCATATGGTTATCTATTGGCATTGGCTTTAGATAGCATCCTTGCCTTGTCTCCCACAACATTGTTAAAACTGAACTTGTCACCTCATTTTCATACTCACAAAGTTTTACATTCCTATGAATATTCTCACACACTGACTGCTACTTAAATCTGTCCCTAGGCTTTCCACTCCACCAGATGCATCTCCAGATGTAGGCTCAAGGCTATGAAAGCTCATGCTACCAACTTCTATCTTTCAATTGGTCTCAAAGGTACTGCAGCATCCCATTGATTACTATTTCTGATAAAGATGAGGACTCCACACTGCAAGTAGTTCAAGTATTCTGAGTTGGAAAATATATATATACATAATGTGAATTAAAGAGGCCCATGTTGGACAAAGCCAGATGAAAAACAATGTGTGGTGTTTATGTTGCTCTGAATGCAGGCTCTACATTATGGGACAGAGGCTTTCTATCTCTAACCAAGCAGAGCCAGTTATCACCTTCTCCCCCCATTCCATTCCCTACTACATACAAGCACTTACACTTCATTCACTTGCTTTTCTGGGGTTGATAGTCTCTGTCATCCTATGGGTCATCTCTAGGATGAAAGGGGAAAAGCACCTTATTTCCTAATGCAAAAGTGAACAAATGTTCAGCAAAGTACTTTAATTTTACCAGAATTTATTTAAAAATTGTATTTCTATAGTGAATTAAGACACAGCATGTTGGGCCTTGGTGGCATGTTTTATCAGGATGCCTAGAGACACTTGTATTAAGGCATTTATAAAGCCTGCATGCCATGGTTCAGGTGGAGGAAAGAAATAATAGGAAATACCCATTTAAAAAAGTAACCAGACTTGAGGAGGAAAAAAACCAGTATGAACCAGAATAAATTGGACAATAAATGGGTGGAAAATAAATCAGCCAGGGCAGATAAGATAGAAGCAAGTGGGAGAGGGGAAAGAGTGAAAATTATGACATTTTGGCATACCCTCTGTTTTGACTATGGAGAGAAAAATGAGTGGTTCAAGGGAGGGAGGGAGGGAGAGAGGAAGAGAGATGCTTTTTGAATGCAATTTGCAGGTACAGAAATCTACAAATAGATGAATTGTCCCCAGTTGACACACAAACAGATGCAGGGACCTCTGTGTAGGTAATCCTTACTTTTTGATTTTTAAAAAGAAATTTTGTATTTATTAAAAGTAACTTGGTGAAAATCAATGAAGCTAGATGTTTGTGGGAGGGGGGTATGGATGCATCTAAATGCACAAGATCAGGCAATGCACTTTGGGTGAAGGTGTCAAAAAGAAATTTGCTCATTATTTTGCTTTTCTGGTCATATCATATGAAAATCAAAACACAAGATGGTTGTCCGCCTAAGTAAGAAATATGAAAAACTCAGGGAGAGGTTAAGAATAATACAAAAAAGACTTTTTAGTTATGTTTGTAGCACAAAAAAAAAAAAAAGAACAAAGAAATGGTAGGGCCATTGAATGGAGAAGATGGCATAATGCTAACAGGGGGAAAGGCAGAACTGCTCAATGCCTTCTCTGTCTCAGTCTTTTCACAAAAGGAAAAGGGTGTTCAACCTGAGGAAAATGGAGCAGAGAATGTAGTAGGGGAAATGCAAAATAGAATAAGTAAAGTGATAGTATATGAATTCTCTGCTCCATTTTAATCTAAATGAATTCAAGTCTCCAGGACCAGATGAACTACATCCAAGGGTATTAAAAGAACTGGGAGAAGTAATCTCAGAATCACTGGCAATAATCTTTGAGAATTCCTGAAAAACAGGAGATGTCCTGGCAGACTGAAGGGGAGGAAAAGCTGTCCCCACCTTCAAAAGGAAAAAAAGAGGACCCAAACAAGTACTGGTTAGCCTAATATCAATTCCAGAAAAGATTCTACAGCAGATCATTAAACAGACAATCTGAAAGCATTTAGAAACAAATGCTATAATGACAAAAAGTCAACATGGGTTTCTGAACAAGAACTCATGGCAGACTAATCTGATCTCTTTTTTTTAATCAAGTCACCAGTTTGGTAGATGAAGGGAATGATGTGGATGTAAAATATCTTGATTTCAGTAAAGCCTTTGACAAGGTCCTCATGATATTCTTGCAAACAAACTAGTAAAAGGCAGGCTAGACAATGCTACTGTTAGGTGGATTTCTAATTGGTTGACTGGCAAAATCTAAAAGGCTGCTCACCAATTACTCTTCTTCATCCTGGAGAGCAGTGACTAGCACGATGCCACAGGGTTCTGTCCTAGATCCAGTGCTATTCAATATCTTTACCAGTGACTTGTACGAAGGAAAAGAGGGCATGCTAATCAAATTTGCAGATAACACCTAATTAGGGGGTAGCTAATGCCCCATGAGACAGGATCAACATCCAAAGTGACCTTAATCAATTAGAAAGTTGGGCCAACATTTACAAAATGAATTTCAAAAGGAAAGTTACCACACTTAGGGGGGAAAAAACAAATGCACAGATAAATGATGCAGGACACCGTTTGACATGGGACAGTCATGAGGTCTCTTCCAATTCTATGATTCTATGCAGCAGGGTATATTTAGAGGGACTTGTGTCAGATAACTTTTAAAGCTAATCCAGGAGAATAGATTTGCTATTTTCCCCACCAATGCCTTACTTTCCCTGCTTCTACACATTATATACTTTGTACAGCGCTGTGTATAATTACAGCACTTTAGAAATAAAGTTTAATAATAATATATCATTCTAAAATTTCCCCTCCCTGCCAGCTTTTCACCAGTCCCATAAAGATCATTTTTGATTGCTTCTTCTTAGCACAGGGTGTGTAAACTCTATCAGGAACACAATCTGTGGAGAAAAATCTCTCCTTGTCTTCCTTTCCTACCTGAGAAATCCTGTGTTACAGTTGCTTGGGGGGGGGGGAACACCTCCAAAGAGGGTCACCTTATTGTATGTGTAACGCTTCATATTTGTGTGTATGTCATTAAACCCTTGAGCAAGAATTGCATGCAGCCTTGAGGGCATGCAAGCACTTGTGCGAGGCTATGTGGTGCTGAACCTGTGTTTTGGATCTACAATTAATGTTGTGACCTTTTGTGAGAATATATGTGTTACTGGTGTCACTGCAAGGGAAGAGGATGAGGATGGACAGAATTGGTTTTCATCCCCAACTGTTGGCTCTGGCTGGACATACTGTTGGCCACCCTGACATTCAATTTTTCAGATTCCAGTGGAAACATATTTTTACTGCATTGGGAAGAAACCAGGTCTAGAGCACCATGATTATGTTAGATTATTTTTTTCCAGCACCTGTCTGAACTCTCCTGTGTCT
This sequence comes from Sceloporus undulatus, assembly GCF_019175285.1. Taxonomy (NCBI): domain Eukaryota; kingdom Metazoa; phylum Chordata; class Lepidosauria; order Squamata; family Phrynosomatidae; genus Sceloporus; species Sceloporus undulatus. The sequence continues at coordinate 78,325,966 of NC_056525.1, read as the reverse complement.
GATTAGCATTTGATTAACCTACTGCTAAAATGCCATCAGAGATGCTGTATTGGTGGTACTTTGCAAAAGTGTTTCATCTCCACGTTGATTGCATCTGAATTAATTAAACGGTGCACTGAGACAGGAACAATATTGATGTAGCAGAAGTTTATGAGGTTGATATTGCTATTCAGATAAGAGGGTTGTAGGTGCATCACACACTCTGGATTTGTCCCCCCAGTCATTAAGAAATGTCACTCCCATTAGTATTCATTGACCTTATTTTGGTAATTTCTGTCTGTAGAAGAGGCAGTGTTGGAAAGTAATTAACTCTGCTTTGTAAACTGATTATTATTCTGTAGACCTACTCTACAGGCATCAGATCCTTTTTGATCCTGGAAGCTAAGCAATGTCAGCACTGGTTAGTACCTGAATGGGAAACAACCGATGAATACCAAGTACTGTAGACAATATTTCAGAGTAAGGGACTATCAAAAGCATCTCTGAGCATTCTTTCCTAGAAAACCCTATGAAATTCATGGAGTCACCATAAGTTAACAGGTGACTTCAAGGTACATGCATGTACTGTACACACAGAAAGAAACTTAATATAGATCTAATTGCTTCTTCTTGGCATTAACCCAAGATAATTCTAACCTAAAACCTGTGTCCTTATTTGGACCACCTTGAAGCAGATTGAGAGAAAAGAAAGAGGGAGCCTTCTTTGATCCACTCCAGGAAACTGTCTCCATGCCTCAAAATAATCCTATGGTGTTAGCCCAAGGGTAGAAGTTCAGCATCCATGTCTGATCAGCTCATAAGGCTCTGTGAGGGCAAACACAGCACCTCCATCCTTTTTATATTTATTTCCCATAAAGACAGGCTTCAACCACTCCAGTCTCATGCTATAAAAGACCCTGTTCAGATTTGCACTTAGTGAGCTCCCTTTGCCTTACAAGCAAACTTGCCTCAGACTGTGTGCCAACCCCAACAAGAAACTCCTTTGAGCTGTGCAAAGCTGGCTGCCTTTCAGATGCTCTACTTATCAGGGCCAGCTCCTCCACCCCCCCTCCCAGCCAATTTTTCTGCCTCAGGCAATGAACAAGATGGAACCTTTGCTCCCATTGTACATATAGAAGCTGATGGAAATGGCAACCACATCAGGGATGAGCCAAGGGGGGGGGGGTTCCTTGGAGTCTGGACCCCCCCTCCATTAGATAACAGTGAATGGTGCATGCTGCCAAGCGGCCATGCCCAAGCCCCATTTAATGGTGGCACTTAGTATGGGCCCCTTCCCAAAATCCTGGCTAAGTCCTTGACCACATCTTACTTCGTTTCTATCACACCTGAGGCCAGCAGGCAAGCTGAGGGCAATGGACATATGCTCCACACAATCAACATCATACCATGGTTCCACTATACCATCCCAAACATACACAATTTTGTTTGAAAGATCTGGTTAGTACTCTGTTCCCCATAAATAAGACATACTCATAAAATAAGATGTAGTAAAATTTCTAAGCATTTGCATAATATTAGCCATACCCGAAAATAAGACATAGTGATAGGCCTAGGGTTGCCATAGTCAGGACCCTCCCAACCGGGACAAATGTAGGACAAAATTTCAAATGTAGGACCTTTTTTGGGGTCCTACATTTGAAAAAGAGCCTCGCTGTGGGGAGGATTCCTTTCCGTGGGCTCCGTGAACGGAGCCCAAGCGGAGAGAATCCGCCCAGGGGGCATTCTTTTCCCTTGGGCTCCGTTTGCCAACGGAGCCCAAGGGGAAAAGAATCCCTCTGCTCAGCGAGGATTCCTCTCTGCTTGGGCTCCGTTCACGAGCCCAGCGAGAAGGAATCCGCTCCCTTTCCCGGCCTCTGTGGAGGCTTGGCCTTCACAGAGGCCTGGAAAGAGGGAGGAGAGCACCCGCGATCGCCGCGATCGCAGGCGCCCCCCTCCCTTTCCGCCTCTGTGGGATTGGCCTTCACAGAGGCGGGAAAGAGGGAGCAGAGCCAGGCCGCCTCCCTCGCGCGAGGAGGCCAAGCAGGGAACAGGCCTCGCTCATGCAGGCTCCTTTCCCTGCCTGGCGTCCGTCGCAGGGGTTGTGTCCCGGGGGCGGGGCCAAACCAGGGCAGGACCGTGCGGACCGCCCCCAAACCGGGAAAGTCCGCCCCCAGGTGGGATATGGTCCCCAGATAGGCCAGCGGTGGAACAAGGGGCGGAGCGGGAGCGGAAAGATTGGGGCCAATGGTTCTAAAGGAAATGGAGTCACAAGAAATCGAATGGAATTTTGGGTTTGGAGAGTTATGATGAGTTCCAGAAGAAGACAACTTAACTATATTTGAATAAATGTTATTGTTGTACCATACTTAATAAATAAGACATCTCCTGAAAATAAGCCATAGTGTGTCTTCTTGGGAGAAATAAATATAAGACAGCGCCTTATTTTCGGGAAAACACGGGTACCTCCATGGGCTGCATGATCCCATTGGCCACCAGGGATTGCTAGGTAAAGCTAGACAAAATCCTGCCTAAAGCCCTGACAGTAATGGGCTAGAGGGACCTGTAGTCTCACTCACTATAAGGCTTGACATAACACTGTTTTTGTCTTTGTTTGTACCTTGCTTCCCGCACTTCATCCCACACCTAATCCTCAGTGTCTCCATCTGAACCAGTTATTATTATTATTATATTATTATTTATTATTATTATTTAACCTTCATTTATAAAGCGCTGTAAATTTACACAGCACTGTACAACAATCTTTTTTATGAGATGGTTCCCTGCCCTCAGGCTTACAATCTAAAAAGACACGACACAAAGGAGAAGGGAGTGGTGGTGGAAAGGGATGAGGTCCAGCCGTCCTTCTCTACCTCCAAGGCCCTGGACCAAAGCAGATGGACTGGAGGGAGGGCTTGGCTTCTTGGAGCTGGCCTGCCTCTCTCTCCCTCAAGATGGTGGGTGAAGGGAGGGCTTGTCTTCTTCAGGCAGGCCTGGTGGAGCTAGCCTGCCTCTCTCTCCCTCAAGATGAGGATGAAGGGAGGGCTTTTCTTTTTTCATTCTGCCTGATAAAACTATCAGAAGGCAGCCAACATGCCTTATACAACCTAGAAATACCTCTATGTGGCTGCCTTCTGGAGTAAAGTGGCAGAGAAGCTATGAGATCGCCAGCCTTAGGCTTCAAATAATAGCCAGTTCCATAAACCTCATGGAAGTCCTGTTGGGAATGAGAAGCAACTGTTTGTACTGGCTTACATAGGCTTCCTTGACTTTCTGTGATCAGAGTTCAGAGACTGCTGCTATTTACTTCTTCTTTCAAGGGCGTATTGTCAGCCATTGAAGCCTAAATCTGGCAAGCTTCTTTGGCGTCTCCACTTCTAACAATAAAGAGGCTGGACAAGCAACTGCTAATGTGCTGAGATATTGAGAGTTTTTCTGACAATTATGTTTTTACTTTGGTCTATTCATAATTAATTGGGAAAGCGATGTGGAAAGTAATTCTTGAAATAAATAAGATGCTATGCACAATGCCCAGGAGTGCTTACTATCAGCTTTTGGCTAATACACCTGCTGTGTCCCTACCTAGAGCTGGAGGACCTAAAGATGGTAGTGCATGTGCATGTGCTGGTAACCTCAAGGCTGGACTTTTACAATGTGCTGTACATTGAGCTACTTCTGCACCAAGATCAGAAACTCCAGTTAGTTCAAAACACAGCAGCCAGGTGGGTTACTGCGACATACAGGAATGAACATATTACACCGATCTTAAAATCATTCCACTGGTTCCCAATTAGTTTTTGATTGGTTTAAATCTTACCTGTCAGATAGATCTTTTGCAGTGGTCTCGGGTGGCCAGATTTCGTCCTCTGTTCTCCTATCTGTTGGAGTTCCTCAGGGTTCTGTTCTGGGTCCCCTCCTGTTCTCTCTATACACATTGTCTCTTGGTAAACTTATCAGTTCTCTTGGTTTCTCTTATCATCTGTACGCCAATGATACTCAGCTGTATCTTTCCACCCCTGACCTCTCGTCAGGGCTTGAGCAGCAACTTTCATCTTGTCTGACAGCTGTCTCCCACTGGATGCGCCATTGGCACTTGAAGCTCAACATGTCCAAGACAGAGCTTCTTGTTTTCCCTCCTAAGCCCACCCTTCAATATTCCTTTTCTATCTCTGTCAACAGCATCTCTATTCAGCCGGTTCAGGAAGTCTTGGTTTCATTTTTGACTCCTCTCTGTCATTTATCCCTCAGATCCAGGCCACAGCCAAGGCCTGTAGATTTTTTCTCTATAATATTTCCAAAATCCGTCCATATCTCTCTGCTTCTACTGCAAAGACTTTGGTCCATGCCCTAGTGGTCTCGCGATTAGATTACTGCAACCTTCTCTTGGCAGGGCTTCCTCTCTCTCATCTCCACCCACTGATTTCTTTTCAGCACTCAGCTGCTCGTATTATCTCACTCGCTCGCCGGTACGACCATGTCTCCCCTCTGTTGTCATCCCTTCACTGGCTCCCCTTTCCCTTCCGCATTCGGTACAAACTTCTCCTGCTCACCTTTAAAGCCCTCCATGGGCTGGTCCCTCCCTATCTCTCACAACTTCTTTCTCTCTACATTCCTACTCATTCCCTCTGTTCTGGTAGCCAAGGTCTACTGTCCCAGCCCAGGATTTCCACGCCCCCGTCCCGGATTCGTCCCTTCTCGCTTGCTGTCCATCACTCCTGGAACCTCCTCCCCTTACAAGCACGACTCAACATGTCTCTAACCAGTTTTAAAACCGAGTTAAAGACCATACTGTTTAGGGAAGCTTTCCCAGGAAGTCTGTGATTGTGACCTGGTTGTTTTGATGCTTGACTTAATAATTTATATTTGCTGTTTTAACTTGTTTTCTTATGATGTTTGTAACTAGATTGTACGCCATAGGCAGGCTTTTTATATATCCTTGATTTTATTTGGTTTTTGTACAGCGCCGTGTACATTTACGGCGCTTTATAAATAAAGCTAATAATAATAATAATAATAATAGTTTCCGGGCAATATAAAAAGAGTTGGTTATTACCTTTAATGCTGTACATGATTTGAGTCTAGGTTACCTACAGGATCTCCTCCTCCTATGTAATCCACCCCCATACGCTCAGGTTCTTTGGTGGGCATTTACACCAGTCAACCAGGACTTAGTTGGTGACTGTCAGCCAGAGGACTTTTTCTTCAGGCGCCCCTAGATTGTGGAATGAACTGCTGGAAGAGATTAATTAGCTGAATATGCTGTCCAAATTTAAAACAGCATTGTAGGCCAGTCTTTTGCAACAGGCTTAGCCAGATAATTTTCAACTGTGAATTAACATGTTGAATTTTAAATGTAGACTGCTTCTTGTTTGCAGATGTTTCTGCAAGCACCTGTTGCTCTCTGTAAAAGCGGTCCAAGTTGATATGCATGCTCTATTCTATTTCCATTCAGTTTATCAGATTTGTTTAACAATTAGGCCAGATCAATCTGTTCTAGTTCAATGCCAATAGTATGCTTTTCGTCAAAAATCATTTTTTCACCATTTAGAACAGCACCTTGCCCATTCCAAATATCTAAACATCATAACTATTTTATTTGTATGCCACATTTCCATGACAGATTGTGCATAAAACAGTTCTCACACAAAGGAATACAATAATAGGACATGTTACAACATAACGTTAACAACTTGAGTACCATTCATTCAAAACATATCAGAAATTTAAATTACCAGGTTGTTCTGTGCGTTCAAATCATTTCTGACTTATGATGATCCTAAGTCAAACCTATCATGAGGTTTTCTTGGCAAGATTTGGTAAGAGGGGTTTTGTCTTTGCCTTTCTTCAGAGGCACTACTATGGTACTACTATTACACTTTAAATGCCATTCAATGGAATTTTTGGGTTTGTACTTTGGTGAGGCACTAGAACATCCTTGCTGAGAATTCTAAACACCAGGATTCTGTAGCATGGAACTATGGAAGTTAAAGTAGAATATTAGCACAATAATTCTGCAGTGCAGTGGTTCTGAAACAGTAGTGCTCAAGGGGGTCACGAGAGTTGGAGGACTTTATCCCTTTTTCTTTTCCTCCCTTGAAATTTTTTATGTGTAAAATTTACACATTCATTGAATTAAATATTGAATTTATTTCAATAAAACTGGTCTAATTTGAATGATGTTATTTCCTTATAAAATGTTAAAGTATGAATGTGGGAATAAAAATATGCACACAAAAGAAACAAAACATTTTTATTCATATACTTCATTGAGGAAGGGGTCAGGTCTGTATGTGGATGTAAAGAGGGATTCCAAGGGTAAAATGTCTGAGTACCACTGCTGTAGTGTGAATGGGCCACTGAACTCTTTGGAACATTGGATTTCTTTCTATGTATTTGACCTGCAGAGAGGGGAGTAGACTCTTTATACTCTGATTACACTGTCAGATGAATAGGATTATAGAATAAAAAATAGAATAGGGCATATACCTTAATAAAATATACATATGATAATGTAGATTCAGATATAAATTTGGAAATAATGGCTCAATTGATTCAATTAGCTGGAATATACTAATTGATTTATGAAATTTTTATATATATTGGAATGACAATTCAGCAGTCAAATGAGTGGGTCTACTGTAGTCTGGACTAGGCTGAATGTAAGCCACTGACTATAATTTAAATAGAAATATTGTTCTTCTTGTTGTGGGAGGGGAGTCTGTGACTATGTGACCTCTGTGCATGCTTGCCCAATCTGCTGTCCAGCTTTTTGCTGTCACTGGGCCCTTGCTCTCCTTCTTAGCATTTATATCTTTAAACTTGACTTGAACTGAGCAGCTCTTGTAAAAGAGGATATCTTTAAATACAGGGCTCTTCTCCAATAGCCCTTTACGCAATAGCCCTTCACACAGCCACCCTAAGAATGCTGCTTAACCTATCTCTACTGAAAACAATTTCTCTGTTATTTTGCAGGTAACATTAGAGCTCTGAAAGTCTTAGTAATAATTAATTAATGCCTTTGACTTTTTGTCCTAGTAAGTATTCCCTGTCAGGACTGTTTAAACACTCTGCCAGAGGTTCATTATAGCAGACCAGGGAGTTTATCGCTTGAGCAAATAAGGTGGCTTACCTCTTCTGGCTTCAGTTCTGGATCCGGGATGCCCCTGGATATTATCATACCTAAATAGCCACCGATCTAGCTGGGATACCACTGTCCAGATGCATACCGGGTCGAAGCCTTGCTCAGCCAGCACTTTTTCGAAGTCAGGGAGTTTCTGGCTTCAAAAATTGGCCGGCTGAGTGAGGCTTCAACCCAAGATGCATCTGGGCAGTGGTATCCTGCCTAGATTGGTGGTGATTTAGGTATGATAACATCCAGGGGCATTCCAGATCCAGTGTTGAAGCCAGAAGAGGCAAGACGGCTTATTTGCCCAAACGATAAGCTCCTAGGACTACATTGATGCTTCTAAATACTTACATTTTCATCCTTTACCAAATTCCCTTCATTTTTAATGTCAAGGTAATATTTAATAGTGGTTAACTGTCAGTCATCATCAATTACCTAGCTCATTAATAAATGTCTATTTTCTCAACCTTGGTTGTGGCTGTGGCTGAAGTTTTACAACAAACCATCCAAGAAGAGAATTTATAGTAACAGGATTTCCCTTCTTCCATATAATAGCATGCTAGGCTTTGGTCCTAAGTGTAATTTTCTGCAACATTTAAGTTGGATAAAGTGTCTTTAGCAGTCAATAGAAAGCTCCAAGGTACTATTATCTAACCAGAAAAGAGATGGAAGATTTAACATTCTTCTTAGTTCCACTTTTGGAATATTGTCATAATGTGTTGATGGGTTTTTAAGCAGTTATCCATAACAGTACCAAAGGAATGTAAAAGAAATGTACTGTATTGTGGAGAAAACACCTATTAATACAGACAAGTGCAAACTAAGATATGGAACAACTAACTTCAAGTTTGAATGTATTTGCTAGCTGAAATACAGAATTCATAAAGGCAAAAATAGGGCAATTGGGAGTCTGAGGTCCAAGGACATGAGTGGATAAAATTGTAATGTCCTGATGCACAGTAATGTGTAACAGCACTGAAATGATGCCTCAGAATTTTTCATAAGGAAATGTAGCTTTTCATGCTTTTCATAATGGCTGCTTCCACACAGGAAAAAAAAAAGCAGTTTAACAACACTTTAACTGCCATGGATCAGTGCTATGAAATTCTGAGACTTGTAATTTTGTGAGATATTTAGTCTTTCCTGTCAGAGTAGTGCCCCACCAAATTACAAATCCCAAAATTCCATAGCATTGAGCCATGGATGATAAGGTGGTGTCACATTGTTTTATATGTGCAGTGTAGCAGCAGCCATAAGCTGTCAGGATTTGAAGGGTTAAAACACAGCACACAGGGAAATACTTGATGTGTGTGTGTGTGTTTGGCAATGAGCATTCAGCACAGTGGCAAGGCTGATCTAGCACAGCTGAAGCTCATTGGGCCAAGGATACTTCAATGTCCAAGTGCACGTAGCCATGGATGATGAAACATGTGTCTGGATTGCAGAGGAGATACATGGCATGGCTACACACGTGAACTCACTGGGTTTGGGAGACCACATGGTCTGGAGACTATATAAACCCAGGGGTTGCAAGGGTGTGGTGTGGGTTCGAAGTAGGAGTTTGGGTTGGTATGTTTTGGAGTTTTAGAGATCTAGTATTGTATTATAGCACTGTTAATAAAGAGCACTCTGGGGACTTTTGTTTCTCTGGTGGTTTATCAGAAGAAGCTACAGCATCGGTTTGCTGTGTGTCCCTGGAGGTTCCTGCATTGCTGCAGTTCCTGGAAGACATCCAGTTGCTGTCATCCCAATTGGGCTCTGGGATCCATGCTTTGGCTTCTGGAAATTTGCCAGCTCTGCTCCAAGGGTCTGATTTAACCCCAGGACTCGTTTGAGTTGCTGACAAGGGTTGTTGGACCCCAGCAGTTGCGCTGACATAAGCATATGGAGCATCTGCTTGGTTGTTGGAGAACCAACAACAAGAAAATATGATATAGAAGTGAAAATGCCTTCTAGAACAGTGCTTCTCGAGCCATTTGATATGCAAGACTGGCAATTACTTTTCCCCCAGAGACCAGTGCCATATTTGTGCCATATTATGTTTGCATAGTTTTCTGGGCACTACCCACAGGCCAGCAACTGATGCCTCATGAACCAGTCTGCAGACCACTACCTTAAATAGTATTGGACAGAAGAAGTCAACTGGTTTTTCAAAACACTACCTTCCATTTCGCTAAATTACTCCAGGGCTTCACAAGGATGTAGATATGTGCTTTGGGCCACAGATGGCTTATGGAATGAGCAGGGTAAATGTTTCACCACCATCACTTCAGGTGAAGGAGCTAATACCACAGTACATCCTGCCGGGTCATATAAAGTGTTCTAGTTTGGTTACTATGGGGTTCAACAGACCACCTCGAAAGGGCGAGCTGGAAGCATGTGTTTTTGCTCATGAGGGACACCACAGCAGCCAAGCCGCAAAGCCTCCCTCTGCACCAAAAAGAACCCATTAAAAGCGGGTTGGTGTGCATGGCAGATGCCATGAGTGTGCCATTGGTGCACTGTTGCATGTCAATGATGCAAGTGTGGTGTCACAACATGCGGAGGCTGCACTGTGTTTGCATCATCATGGCGGCATCCATGAGGACAGGACTGCGCCATGATGGCACCGCCACCGCACAGTAGGGCTTGGGAGCGTGCAGTTACTCCAAACTCTGAGCCCTAAAATTGGCACCAGGTTGCTGCTTTCTGGCAATCTGTACCGGGCCTATGTTTGACTTCCCATGTTAAGGAGCAACAATTAGTTCTTTCAAATATGAGATCATTCTGGGATTGTTCTGTTTTTTTTTTTTTTAACATCTGTGGGAGTTTTGCTTTTTAAACAGACAAAAAAAATCCCAGAAAGCTATTTGCCTGCAATTTGGTGAGTGTGATCCAATCCTGTTTAGGGTGTTAATTCTGACAATTTCTGATGAACAGAGCAAAATATTACTATTGTTTATACTTTCAATGGTATTTAACATGTGGGGACAAACTTAGGCTTGTTTGAATTTCATTTTGGAGTCAAGACCAAGGTCAAAGCATTACCACACAAACCCCATTCTCATCCAATCGTGTTAGTTAATTAAAATGGAAACATACTGGTTTGTGAGCAGCCATTGTTGTACATCTTGTCAGTCATGCAACTGGGGCTGTTTCTGCCATTATGCACTCTTCCACAATCCCCCTTAATCTTGCCTCCCTGTCCTATGCCCAGCATGCCTTTCAGAATTATTTCCTTTTATTTTTACTTTTTAATGCAGTTCTACAGTTCTGTTAATACAATTTATTTTTTAAAAAATATAGAAAAGAAATAGGAAAAAAAGGAATCATCATGCTTGGGAATAGCAAAGGGAAGGGAGGAAGGGGGAGAGAAGGGGACACTGACACCACATGACTACCAATATTGCACCTGGCCTGGCAGCAATGTTTCATACCTGAAAACTAGTGTGTGTACTTATTGATGGGTTTCCTTCATCAATGAAAATGGATACCCTAACCATGCTTTGGAGACACAGTTGCTATGGGTTGGAGGCAGTGGCAGGCAATAAATATCACCAAAGACACTTTTTTTCCAATTGCATTTCCAGTTTAAAAGATGTGTGAAGTAGTCTCATTTACTTTGTAATAGTTCCCCTTTTATTTGTCTCCAGTTTCTTCTGATTATGATGAAATTCATGCTGTTTGGATTAAATAGATCCAAAGTGCTTTGTGAAACAGATTTTGAGTCACCTATTTCCAAAAGAATAAAGACATGGTAATCTCAGTGGGGTGGGATTATTTTTAAAAGGAAGAACATTTTATTCCTTTATATATATATAAGGTATTTCAGCTGGAATTCTGTCAAGCCAGTATTTCACATCCTTCAGGAACAGGTGTTATGAGAAGATATCTGAGTCCCTGAAATAGACGAAGCAGAAGGTAGAAGAGTAGTAACCCGGCAGATGTCTTCCTTGATTCTAAAGTAATTTAAAGCAGATCCTGGAATTTAGGAGGAACATGCTGAATAAATATGGATCAGCCCCATGTACAGACACTTAATTTATTGTTCCCCGGTTCAGGAAGGAAAAGCTCCTGACGGTATGAGCCAGCTCTGTCTCATCCAACCTAGTCTCGTGTGAGGCACTTTCTTTTTGAAGGAAGAGAAGAAAATGTAAGTTCATGGCTCATTTCAAAGTCGTATTGGTTTGGGTGATGGCCCAGAATTTTTGGCTTTTTATTTTCCTTCCTCATCTTGCATGAAGTATTAGTGTTTTCTTTTTATTGTTATATATGCATGCGCATGTGTATGTTCTGTGTATGTCAAGAAGCTCTTAAAAGCTAAGGATTAGATCCTGCAAGGTCCCATGCATGAAAACAAGCCTGGCCAGCCCATAGGCAAAGCAAAGCAGCAATCGCAAGTGGCAAACTGCACAGAACCAACGAGTTTGGCCACCTCCTACAGTGATTGAAGGGGAAGATATAATGGCACTTTATACTTAGTACTAATGGTGGTTGGTGGCAGCAACAGCAGCTGCTTTTCTTATAAATAATAAAAGGAGGGAGGAGAGAAAAGGGATATAGCTCATACCTGATTCAAAGTACAGTACTGTAATCATTGTTTGGTTCTCTGGTTCCAGTCCTATACACTTGTCTGGGAATAAATCCAATTGAAACTCTATATAGAGCATAAACTCTGCTGGGTCATACCAAAGGCCAGCACCCTATTTCCATAGTAGCCAAGCATATATGTGTGTGTGGGGGGGGTGCGCACACGCTATATATATTGGATTACAGTGGTCCTTGGAGGCCTCACTGGACTCAGCAGGAGCACATATTGGGATATGAAATGTTAACTACCTAGAATCAGTGTTAATGATATCCATGTTACTTCTGTGTTGATCTGATAATTAAGAACAGTTACACAGTGGTAATCTACAGTTGTCTATTGTTACCCTTAATGTAGAGCCTTGGAGGGTAGCAGAGCAAACAAAAGGAGGAAGAAAATGGGGTAGCAGACTTATAGAGCCTTGCGTTACCAGTGTTTTGGCAGGAGCTGCATGTGTGCATGATCCCATGCTACTGGATATATGAGTGGGGACAAGGGGGGATCTTTTAAGTTTACCGCACTGGGGATAAAACCGGGCCCGCGCACGGAGCATGATGGGAACCCGATGGGGCCCAGAACACTAGTTTACCACACAGGGAACGTCGCCGCCAAGTGTTCCCATCACGTTCCCATCGGGCTCCAGAGGGCGCCATTTCTGGGAACGGTTTCGAAACAGTTCCCAGAAATGGTGTCCAATGGCGCCCTCTGGAACCTGATGGGAATGCGATGGGAATGCTCGGCAGCGGCGGCGGCGTTTCCTGTGCGGTAAACTAGTGTTCTGGGCCCCATCGGGTTCCCATCATGCTCCGTGTGCGGCCCCACTCATGCCCGTTGTAACGCATTGGGGAACGTTTTATCCCCGGTGCGGTAAACTTCTTTGCTTTGGTGCCCTGTAGATCTAATCAAGGTTTTCAGTGGTTTTTGACAGGTTGCCTTCAATGGGACATAGAACATTGGCCACCAGTGCTTGCACCCTTTTTCAGGGGCAGTCCTAATCACAATTCTCTGTCGTCATTTCGACTGCTTTTAAAATATATATGAGGCTGTACAGACAGGACAACATAAAACTGCTTCGGGCCACTTTGGAGGTATGCTGTTTAAATGACACACACATCTTAAGAGGCCAGAAGCTGCGCCAAAGCTGCACACCAGTCTTTAGGACTGGAGCACGGCTTTGGTGTGGCTTCCAGATTCTTAAGACACATGCATCATTTAAACAGCATACCTCCAAAGTGACCTGAAGCAGCTTCATTTTGGCCTGTCTGTACAGGCTCTAAGTCTCTCTCTCTTCCTCTCTTTTCCCCAAATTGTCCTCAGCTTATTTCAAACTAAGATAAAAGCATAAAAGTATTTTGCAATAATTTAACTCAGCAATTGGAGAGGACAGGAGGGAACTGGACTCTTGCCTTTCCCAATACAAAAGCAAACTGCTTCAGCTTCTCCTAGCTGGTATGTTCTCCCCCATTAATAACATTTGCCATCTTGACAACAGTTGATGTTGCTGGGCCACATCTGTGTGGCCAAGCCACACAGTTTTCATCTGTGAAATGTTGGCAGGCATGTACTTGCATTGCCCAACACTTGCACTTTTGCAGTGACTAGCTCTGGTCTCATACCCTCTTTTGCAAAATGCCCAACACTTGCACTTCTGCAGTGACTAGCTCTGGTCTCATACCCTCTTTTGCAAAATGCCCAACACTTGCACTTCTGCAGTGACTAGCTCTGGTCTCATAC
>NC_056525.1:78279428-78312553 GCF_019175285.1 Sceloporus undulatus | reverse complement strand
TCTCTTTTGCAAACAATCTTTTCTGACAATAGCAACAGTTCTGTAAGGAGTGAAATCTACTCACTATCCAGTTCCTAGCCATTTACAGTACTAGTATTGTATATAAATGCACCTATGAATAAAGGGAATGGGGAATCTGGCTGTTGCAGGAGTTCTGCCACTGAGGGGCCCACAAAGTGACATGTGCTGGCAGGTTAAGTAAAGTGTGAATCCTATTTTGATCTACCAGAATGTGTGGTACTCACAAGTTCCCCAGTATGACAGGTGCTGCTGAATGCCTGTTGGCCTGAGTGAGACATGAGTGTGGTATGGTGAGAGCAATGAATCCATGTACGATTTGCACCTGGATACCCGATCAGAGTATTGCAAACAAGGTTTGGATCATATCTTATCATATTATTTTTCTGAACAGTGAGTATAAAGAAATTAGGGCGAGAATAGTTTATTCATTAACTCATTAATCACAACTCTCCTCACAGGGAGACTAGAACCAGGCCCCCTCCTTACTAGCTTTCAGCAAGTAAGTAAACACATTTCTCTTCCAACAGGTCTGTGAGAATTGTTTTTTTCTTTTAAAGAGGAAGCCAGTGTGGTATAATGTGGTATAAACTGTTGTCAACTGCCTTGATCCCCAAACTGTGGGATGGCAGGATATAAATATGGTTAACAGCAACAACAACTTTCTCCCAAGGCATCTTACAAAATAGATAAAATTAAGGTAAAAAATAATGGTCATAAAAGAGGTTTAAAAACCAATTAATTAAAAAATGCTATTATATTTGCATTGTTTTTGATGAGATTATGCCTTGTATCTCCACTTCCTTTTGTATTTATTTTCCCAATGAAATTAAAATTAAAAACTTAATTAGTGTCATTAACATTTATCAAAATTCTTTTAATTCTTTGTTCCCAAAAATAAATGAAAAATTTTGATTCCATATAATGTGGAATAAGATATATTTTTTTTTAAAAAAAAGGAACTTCCTATGCATACGATCTAAATATTCCATCCTCATATAGACAGATGTGAGAGTGACTTACAATAAAAGACATAGAAATTTAAAAAAAAAATCAAAACTCACTTCAGTGTTTTTTCTTCTTTAAAATAAACTTGGCTACAAGAAAGAAGTCTGGAAGCTGGATGAAATGTACCAAGCAGATGCCAAAGCATTTATATAATGAAACAGAAAGAGATGGCTGGCCAAACTGTAGCAAATGGCTTTCATGCAAAGAACAAAAAAACTAAATCCTCTTTATGAAATTGCCAAAAAATCTATAAGGCAGGTGGTGAATACTTTCTCCATCAGATGACCTGAATCCCTTCCAAAGAAGGCAGCCAGCTATTTTGCAAGACTCCAGAAAAGGCATTTTTCCCCAGTGTGATAGGGAAACAAATCTTTCTCCTTTCATTATAATGTCTTTGGTTTACTGTGATGTCATCTAAAGAATTTCTGTGGTAAGGGGCAGAAATATACTTCAGAAATTTCATGTTACAGTGGGCCCTTGTTAACCAAAGGCTTGCCATCAGCAGATTTAAGTATCCGCAAATGGCAAGCCCCATTGTCCCTAATGGTGGTTTGTGGATGCAGCCACACTAACGGCAGGCATGTACACATCATGCATCCATTAGGGATAATGGGATTTGAGGTACTGCATTTTTTCAGTATCCATGAGGGGGCCTGGAATAGATCCTCCATGGATACCAAGGTCCAACTGTACTTGCTGTGGTTTTTGATGTGATAAAGTACAGGTGTTTGTACTGTGTGTTTCCAGTTGCAAGTTTGTCCCACATTCTGCTGTTCCTCATTGAACCTGGAAACTCAGAACATTTTGCACAATCACTATGTACTTAATACTTTACATTATTATTATTATTATTAGTAGTAGTAGTATTTATATTCCGCCTCTCTACAAAATGCAATCGAGGCGGCTTACAAGATTAAATTACAATGATGTAATTTAATCTTGAGTAATTCACTTACCCTTCTTTATATTCTACATGTCTCTTCATTCCTTTCTATGTATCTGCTTATTTTTACCATAATACATTTTATTTTATTTATAGACCGCTATTCCGCAATGATCATAGCGGTGTACAGTAAAAAATTGCAATGCAATACAAAATACAATGTGACAGTTAAAGCAGATCTTCACCACCTCTAATTTCAGCTCCTCTCCTTAACTTCTTATATTTACAAATGCAACAGGCAAAAGCAACCTGATTACATTTTTTTCTTGGAATATGAAATTTTTTCATCAGTTTCATATTATCCTGCTAGAGAAGGGAAAGTTCCCAGGAATCAGTACTCAGCAAACAGAACTTAGAAAGCAATTCCAAGTGGTAGTCTCTGCATCATCCTCATAATCATGTGTCCCAAGGCACAAAATAAATTATGATGAAAACCAAGTAGTGACAGTAAACTATGGCCATGTTTTAGGTTCCACCTTTGTATTCTTTGGGATTATAATATACCAACGAAAGGAAAACCTGAATGGGGAATTAATTTATTCATTTACTGACTAACTGATTAAATTCATAACCTATCTTTCAATTTAAAATAGGGCTCAAGGCAGCTAAGAATAAAATAAGATAAAATACAAACTTATGAATAATAGTAATAACAAATAAAGATACATGGGTTCTGAACTGATGGCCCAATAAAGCTGGCTTCCAGGTGGCTAGGGGGCATGGTGTTTAGATGCCACGTGCCCCTAAGACACCTGGAAGTCACCCAGGGGTTGTGCCGGCAGTTATATGTGGGTGGCTTCCAGCCGCTCTGGGGATGGGGCATTTACATGCTGCATGCTGCCAGAGCAGCTGAAAACTGTCTTGGAGTTGCAGTGGGGTACCAAAGGTGGCTTTTTATCAGTCCAAATAGGAGTAGATCTTTTAGGAAGGACTGGAGCTCCAGAGTGGGCAGCTCCAAGGAGGCCCCAATCCACCCTTTTGCAGTGGTTTGTCATTACCCTGGTGGTTCAGCAGTTAAGATGCTAACTCTGACAATTACAAGGTTGGCAGGTCGACAGTGTTAGAAAATTGATTATGATTTTGGCTATTGGTGGTTAAGAAAGTTTAGCAGCAGCAGCAGCAGCACCAACACAGCAACAAGCATGTACTCTACAGGTATTTGGTAAAAACAACGAGATCTGAGCTTTTGGAAAATAAACAGGATACACTGGTAAGTAAAAAAGAAGCTTACTTTATTGCTACATTTAGGTTCTACAAAATAATTAATCAGTAGAGAAAACTATACTTGGTAGAAAAGTCCCTAGAGCTGACTCTCATGTGTAAGTAAGAAGAAAAACATCTTTAGTAGCACAACCTGTATTCTGCATCCATGCTTGGTAAGAGCTGAGAGAGGAAGAGGACAGAGAACAAAAGGCCATAAATTTTATTGATCCCTAGAAAAAGGAGGGGTATGGAAAGTGACCTCTTCACAAGCAACATCAACCAAATGACTATAAAGATACATATCAGTGTTCATGCTAGAAGACACCTCCCTTCTCAAGGAAAGAAAACAGATCTACAAAACAAGCATTGATACTAATACTCCAGCAGGCAGTTCAAACAAACAGCTTCATTTATATACCACTTCATACTGAACTAGCAGTGTCTAAGCAGTTTACAACTGTAAGCTAATTGCCCCCAACAATCTGGGTACTCATTTCAGCAACCTTGGAAGGATGCAAGCCCGAGTCAAGATTGAGGGCTTTCGCTGGTATTGAACTCGCAACCTTATGGCTTTGAGTGAATGGCTGCAGTACAGGCATTTAACCACCCAAGCCACCAAGTGACAAAGTGATTTCCTGTCACTAGTCCCAACTTCTACCAACCTAGCATTTCGAAAGCATGTAAAAGTGCAAGTAGATAAATAGGTACAACTTTGATGAGAAGTTAACAGCGTTCCAAGCAAACTGGCCACATGACCACCAGAGTTGTCTTGGACAACTCTGGCTTCCTTGGCTTAGGGCCTGAAGAGACAGGCCAAAATAAAGCTGCTTTGGGTCACTTTGGAGGTATGCTGTTTAAATGACACATGCATTTTAAGAGTCCACAGGTTGCGCCAAAACTGTGCTCCAGTCCAGGCCATGGCTTCTGGCCTCTTAGGATGCATGCATTGTTTAAATAACATACATCCAAAGGGACCAGAAGCAGCTTTATTTTGCCCTGTCTGTTCTGGCCCTTAGTAACAGATATGAGCACTGCCCCCCTACAGTGAGACATGACAATCACATCAAAGAGAAAGCCTTCACCTTACCTTTTAATAACAAATAAGAGTTATATAACAAATAATTTATGCCAATTAAAAAAACAACACATTAGTTAGGGATGGAGACACCACTGTTCCCAATGCCACTATTAGGGAACATAAGTAATATAGTACTATTACCGTCCATACAGGGGCTGCCATGATGACGCAAGCACAGTACTATGTCTGCACATCGTAGTGCCGCACTTGTGTCATTGACGTGTGGCAGTGTGCCAATGGTGCACTCATGGCGTCCACCAAGGGAACAACTTTTAGCAGGTTCTTTTTGGTGCAGAAGGACGCCACGCGGTTTGGCTGCTGAGGCGTCCCTCAGCAGCAAAAACAGGCACCTCCAGCCCGACCTTTTGGGGCCGTCTGTTGAGCCCCATAGCCTCTGACAAAGAAGCTCCTTTTTACAAAGTCTTTTACACCTATCCAGTCCCTGCTTTTCTTCCTTGTCCTCTGTCCTTGCTGACAGTTTTGCTACAGCAATGACATTGGGAGGATGGTGAAGGAAAGCTAGAGGAACACAGACTTTTAGTGTTGGTTGTGAACAATGCAATTAACCTTGAGCTGGAAAAGAATGGGATTGTGCTCTAGCAGATCCTACACTAACCATGTGTTCATGAATTAAACAGCCAAGTTAAACAGCAGCTGCTTCCAGAATCTGCTGCTGAGCATATGGAAACAACAAAACAGGGAGAAAAGGGGAGATCAAAAAAAGCCTACCTCATCAGCTCCCCAATCATACTTTAAGAAGAATATAACTGTAAGTTTGGCCACTAAAATGTAAATCATAAGCAAAGTGGAGACTGATGAAAAAGTAATTCTGAATGTATTTTGAAAGAAGCCTTCAAGCCATCTCCAGAAGGTTTAAACTGTTCTTATTTACTTATGCAAGGTTTCCCTAATCCGATTGTTTGTTTCCCATGTGCATATTGTTAGTTTTGAGTTAAAACTTTCTTAAAGCATGTTAAGCTGCTCCTCTTTTTGTGGTATAGGAGCCTATCCTCATTCTTTCCATGTTATTTCTGCCTCTGGTATAAAATTTTCTGATAAGAATTACAAATAATGCCAAGAATGCATCTAATTCATCAACTGAGATATACCGTACTATAAATTTCAATCCCAGGGGCAGTACAGACCACACTGAAAAGGCGGGCTGGAGTTGCCCATTTTAACTGCGGAAGGACGCCACAGCCGCCAAACCACATGGCGTTCCTCCACAGTAAAAAGAACCCAGTTCTTCCAGGTTCTTTTTGTGGTGCATTGTGTACATCACGAGTGCACTATTGGTGCACTCATAATGTACGCAATGTGCAGTGACATGCAGATGCTGTGTGGTGTCGGCGTCATCATGGCAGTACTCATGTGGGCAGGACACCGCCATGTTGCCGCTACCTGTACAGACTAGGGTTCTGGAGCATGCAGTTGCCGCACACCCTGGAACCCTAGTTTTGGTGCCGGCACACCACTTTTGGCCCGTGTGTCTCGGGCCTCAGTTTTAGTTAGAGGCTCTTTTAAACTCTGAGAAGGAGGTCAGACTTTGGCTCTTTGAAAATTTCAGGATCCTTCTTTGTTGCTTTTGAACCATTGAAATTAAATCAGGTTCCTTTCTCCTCAATACAGCCATTCTTCATATCCTTTTATTTTATTATAGAGTATATTTCAGACAATAGTGCCAGTTATTTATTATCACATATTTCTCACATTCATATCCCACTCTTCCTTCAAGCAGCTTACGGAACAAAAACTGGATGTAAGCTTTACCTTATTTTTATTCTTCTTGAAATAACCTTGTCTAGAGGACCAAATATATTTCTGCAACACAGCATTGTGAGACATTCATCTTCAATTATATTAATTACAAAGAATGCATTGCTCTGACCATATTATTGAAAAAAATCTGAAGAGGGACAGTAGGGTTGGGAGGGAGAGTGTCCCTTTTATTGGTACAAAATTTTATTGGTGCAGGAAGATAATTATTTACTTTTTTGTTTAGGGATCATTTTATTTACCAAGAAAATATTTATGTTTTTCATATGGTATCTCCATTTGATTATCTTTTTCCACCTGATCCCAATCGTTAAAATCCATGAGCCAGATCCTTAAGTGGGTGCAGCTGGATTCAGAGTAAATGGAGTTTTTTGTCCTTTCCTTGACTTTCATAATGGAATGGAGGTTTGCATTGTTTTGTTTTGTTCTGCATTGAATTCATTCCATGGCCTTCCATTCACTCTCTAAGTGCTGCTGTTCTTCTTCAGACCCCAATGTATTCACCTGAGCTTTCGAGAGCTAATGGCCAGATCACATGGAAGAGTAAGTCTCCGCGGGAAACACACAACAGTTTGTTGCAAAATGCTGAGGAGCATAGTCACCTATGCGATTACAAAGCACTACGAATTTCATGAAGCTTTCTTTTACTGTTTAGAAGAAAATATAGTTGAAGCAAATATCAAGGAACCAACAATCATTTGCAGCTGTGGGTGGTAGCTGATCTATTGAACCTAAATTACTTGAAAGTGAGTTCCAATGAAATTAACAGGACTTTTTTCCTAGTGAATAGACATAGGTATGGGTTGTAAAGTTAGTACTTGTAATAATGACAAAAAATCAATTGCTGAGGAGTTAGAGATGGTTTGCAGGAGTAGGCTACTGATTTCCCAAGAACAGTTATTGGAAATGACATAACAGGATTAGTTAAGAAACTTCCATATCTCAGATTTAACAAGCAGATGAGTCAAGAAAAAAAGGCAAAAAAGTCTAGCCTGAGAAAAGATTTGTGAATTGTTCTCCCATATTTTTACTGAACAGAAAGAGAAGACAATAGTAGCCAGTTGGACAACAAATATAAAACACATAGGTTTGTGTAAACCGCTCACTCTTAAAAAGTTCAGGCTTTTTTCAGGTGTTCCATCTGAATGTTACCAAATTAAGAGACTAATTTTATTATCTTCTTTGGCATTTTGGAAGCAACCTTCAGCAGTTGTAATCTCATACTGGTCCAAAAGAATTCAGAACATATCATTAATGATCAAACATGTTTCTTGAATATGACTCCTTTATTATCATCAGAAACTATAGATTTTAGGACAAGACCTTATGTTATATCTAGTTTTCTATGTTGCCCAGACATGAACATATAAATGACATATTACACATGCACACGCGTGCGCGCACACACACACACACACACGGTGTTTGATAACAAATAACAAGAGGGAGAAAGAATGATTAAACGTCTTATAGTTACTCATATCAGGTGCAATGCTTAGGTGAAATATTGATCCTAATATTTTCAAGCAGAGCCTCTTATTCCTTAATTGACAATATAAATAGCAGCGCCTAAGATTAGACTTTCACACCTCCATGACTATTAAATCTGCTAAACAGAATTTGTTGCACATGAATTTAAATAATACTTTATGTTGCTTGAGCCCACATCGTATAGCCACAAGATTTTTGGAAATGGGTCATGTTTTGTCTTGAGGCTTCTGGTCTACCTCAATAACATGTATTTACCACTAAACTATGTGGGAAATGTAGATTCCAAGTTGATTTGGAATCTACAATTCATCTGAATGTATTACTTTCTGTGATTGGCAGCGATAGAGGTATTCTGCCTCTCAGTGCCAGTTGTTGGAAAGCACAAATTGGAAAGTGCTATCAGACTCATGTTTGGACTCCCCACAAGGATCTGGTTGACCATGTCAGAATAGATTGCAGAAAAAGATATGTCATTAGTCTGATTCAGTATGCCTTTTAAAATGTGATGTTTATACAACCCAAATACAAACAGGGGGTAAACAGGATTTAAACAAGTTAAACAAGTTGTGTGATAAACATCAGGCATTTCCTGTTTAACTCTTGTTTAACTCTTTTTAAAATCCTGTTTGCCCCCTAGTGTGATAAAGCAGTAAGTGACATATGGGGGCAACAAGATCAATAAGCACCATTAAATAATGGACCTTCTGGATTTCAGTTTTACAATCAGCATTCACAGTGATTGGAATAAATTCCTAATCTTAAAAGCCCAAGCTAAACCTGTACAAAGTGAGATACAATACTCAGAAATCCATTCATTATTGTGTGATATGGTGCTTTCCTTGACAGTCTGTGATGCTGAGATCAGTTTTGGTTTTTATCGTTGTGTTAGCTTTAATAAACCATACATATAACTTAAATTATATGTTTCAATGGGAATTAAGGCACAGCTGTGAGGTTTGGAAAATATTCCTTTCTCTTGGCTTGTAAGTAATGCCTTCTACCCTATCCAGAATTAATTTGGAGTTCTTGGGAGATTTACAATGGGATATGAAACACTTCATTTGAAGGTTACCTACCTGAATCCAGATGAGAGGACAAGTTGATGATATTTAGGGAAACAGTGGTGACAGTCTTTCTCCAATACAATATGTTTCTACACAGCTAGATCTAATTGCTTCCCTTGGGAACGTTCAGATTTTGTACATCACACAACTCACTATACACGCATAGCAACAGCTTGCTATTGGGTACTGATCATCCTTCTGTACAACAGAGGAACAATATAAGGCATTATGTGTATGTGCTGCTGTTTATTCTGTTACTTAATATAATCTGTGAAGTGTTTAATCCAGTTACGTATTTCTAAATATTAGGTCAGCTTCTAACTTCAGTCCCATATAAGGTTTGTGGGTAAGTGATCATAATGAAACAATTTCATAAAAATATTCTAGTGCTATAACGTAAGAAAACTGCTTTAGAGTGTCATAGAGACATTTTTGTGAATTCTAAATAATGATAAATGCTTTGATTTTTGGATTTGTTAAAAAGATACCATATTTCTGAAGTTCATAAGCAAATTAAAAATTGAATACCTTTTAGGCTTTGCATTCTACACATTGTCATTTTCCATGATAGAACATTTTAAAAAATAAGTTCATATTCCTAAAAAAGAAGACAAAATTAACATTGTGCAGTTCTTGAATGAAAAACAAATTTTCATTGCTTTCTGTTCTTTGGAATCTGTATATCACTCTAGTCATAGAGTTGACAGTTCTTCTGCTAAGTCCCTTTGTCCTTCTGTTTCCCTATCTGTGTCATAGTCTGAACTTGGATCTTGGAAACAGGGCAGGACACCTGTCCAATTTCTCACCTGACTTGCACAGGAAGAGGATATCCTAGAGCAGGGGTAGGCAACCCTTTTGAGCCGGGGGCCGGGTTGCTGTCCCTCAGACAACTGGAGGGCCGAAGCCAAAAAATAAATAATTAAATAATTTTTAAAAAATTAAATAAATAAATAAACCAGGACAAATGTAGGACAAAATTTTCAAATGGAAGGCACTTTTTAAATAAAAAATGGAGGACACGCGAAAAAATCTGCTGATTTATTAAAAAATGTTAAGATAAATGCATGTTTCTGAGGCTTCTATAGACAATTGCCCCACCATGCCCCTCGAGCAAGACGCCAAAGGCCCCGGCAGCAATCGGCGGCAGGACCGGGCTGGGGCCGGTCCCAAGGCCTCGCCGGGCCGCATCCGGCCCGCGGGCTGCAGGTTGCCTACCCCTGTCCTAGAGAGTTGAGCAAGGGTCCATTCCTCAGAGATCACCTGTGCCCATGCTAGCATAAGCCGCATTGGAATGTGGGGGTTTTCCAACCCTTATCCCACCAACTGGGAAATCCCACCAGTGCCACCAATTATGAGGCAGTCCCATTACTGTGGCCAAATATGGGGCCTCTACCCTTTAATCCACCAAATTTGAAGACTTTCATGGTGCTCACAGCACTTACCAAGAATAAGAGCTTTCCCTGATCCACATTTATGTCACAATGTGAGGATTTCTTTCTGTCTCACTTGTGTGACACCAGCTGTGGGAACTATGTAAATACCCTCAAGGTACATATGAGAATTTCAGCAACTTCGATCCATAATTGACACCAACCCTCTATATTCAGTGTGGCCACCACAGACACCTTCTCTGAATCCAAGCCTTCAGATAGTGTTTCCAGATGCCAAAAGTGTAAGGATGACATGATCACACTCTCTAAATACCTCAAGGGCTGCCATAAAGAGGAGGATGCAAGTTTGTTCTCTGTTGCCTCAGAGGATAGAACTAGGTCTAATGGTTTTAGTTACAGGGTGGTACATTTTGATTGAACATTAGAAGGACGTTATTCACAGTGAGAGTGGTTCAGTAATGGAATCAGTTGCCAAGAGCTGGTGAGGTCTTCTTCTCTGGATGTCTTCAAGAAGAGGCTGAACAGTTACCTGCTAGGCAACTCTAGCAGGAGATCTGGTGTTGAACCTGATGTCCCATGAGGTCCTTTCCAGCTCTATGATCCTATAATTCTGTGTGTATAAAAACAAAAACAAATCTTTAATTACAGACATTAAATGTATCAAAGCAGATTATTATGTTTAAAGTGTACATATCAGTAGTGTCACTAGCTATGGTGTCACCTGGTATACAGGGTTATCTGTGGGGGGCAGCAAACCCCGCCTCTTTCCACTAACATGCTTGCCTGTCCCATTTCCATGGCTGCCAAGTCACCCACTGCTCAGCCAGACCCTGAAAGGGTTACCAGGCAGCAGCAGACTCCTTTGCCTCACCTCACCAGCCACTGCATTGCTCTTATGTTTTTAAAAGTGTTAGTGGCTTCATCATTAAAATGTGTCACCTTACTCAAGTGACACACATTAATACCTGTGCAAAGGGTCATTATTCCTGCTACTATCCGGCCATCAAATTCCCTTGGGAGAAAGCTGGGGAATGGAACAGCCAGGAAATGTGCATGTTTGCCTCTCCTGCTCCTCCATCACTGAGCTTTCTCCCCAGGGAAAAAAGCATGGTGACAGAGCATCTGAGAAAGCCATGTATCCACCCCTCCTGCACTGAACAGAGAGGAGGGCCCAACCAGTTGTTATCCCTCTTCTGCGGTGTCACCGAGTGTGGTCTACACACCCAGTATCCTCCTAATGATGCCACTGCTACACACCCTTTGTCAAACTCCTCTCAAGCTAACTCAACCAGCCATACCAAACCTCCCACCTAAACTGTTTTCTCTCCCTCCAACACTAGTGTAACTCAAACAAACCCTGTCTGACTGAACACTTCTGAAACTGAACTCTTAACTGTCATTCAGCAACTGTCATTCATCAGTCTTATGTAAATCTTCTCAAACTTTCCATCCATCAGCGTTCACTTCAATATTCCATTTTCTCTCCTGTTCCAACATCTCTTTACCTTACTCTAGGATACAACCAATAAATTCACTAACATTTTCAAATACAGATCCATGACATCACAGGCAGCTCTTGAGAACACCCTGTGATGTTTGCAGTTACAAAGACTCTACATCCACAATATAGAAATAATGTAGTTTGACACCACTACATTGTAACTATATCCTATGGAATTCTGGGATTTGTAGTTTTACAAGGTCTTTAGCTTTCTGTGCCAAAGGCTGAGTGCCTTTTGTGGTACCTCACAATACTACAAATGCCAGGAGTCTGTAAGATGGAGCCATGGCAGTTAAACTAGTGTCAAACTGCATTATTTCTACAGTATAGAAATATGCACTCTGTCTCATATACAACTAGATTTTAAAGCTCTTTCCAGCGAGACCATTTACCTTAGTCTACACTTACCTAATTCTACGTCTGCACCCTAAGGAGGGTTAGGGTAGTGAGGGAGCAATTAAAGTTTAGTTAGATCTGAGAATGTTCATTTAGAAAACAGGAATTTAGTAAGGTAAGAGTGTGTAGTAAGTTGTGTGGAGTCTGGGCTGTCAATAGAAAGTGGAGTGGAGTGTGAGATAGTGTGATTATGGTGAGCTAGTTATAATAGGGAACAGTAGCCATTAAGACTTTATGTAACTGTGAACATTAAGGAATTGTGAACAATTTTATTACTTTCAGTTCAAAAGAATATTTCATTAATGCACACATGACCCCTAGTTCAATATAGGCACATTACAGACCGCTGGAAAGCAGCGGTCTGCCTGCGCCATCATTAGCGGCAGCGAGAAGCCCCAGCGGCCAAACCGCAAGGCTTCCCGCCACCGCTAAGAAGAAGCACCAAAATGGCGCTTCTTCTTGCGCCGCAGAAATGATGTGGCGAGGTGCCAATGGCGCACTCACCGCATCATTTCTGCGGCACGACGTCTGGACGCTATGCATCCGCAATGTCAACATGGAGCCCCCCGTCTGTATAGGGCGCCGCCATTTTGTACGTGCAGAGCGTGTACTAGGGTTAGGGGCATGAAGAAGTCACGCCCCTTCCTAACCCTAGTATGCGTTCTGTGCGTACTATATGTCCGTGCGGATAGGGCCAATGTATTGTTAGAGTGATGATATTTGAATATAAAGGCAGATTCATCAGTCTGTGGTGCCAGTGGAAATACAAGTGGGCTTATTATCATTGGTGATGGGACTTTAGTCAAGAATTCTCACATAAAATGTTCCAGAGGTAGTTAACATGAGAGGTAACAGCAACAGTTTAAGATGGCTGTTCAGATATGTTGCCAGCAACTTACCAGAAGAGAGTTATCACAGATAATATAGCAGAGGGACCAAGCAAGTGGGATTCCTCATGTGTAGTGGTAGTGAAGGGACAAGCAATAGAGTGCCACACACACATGCCATGACACCTATTTTCAAGAAGTGGGGTAAGTATGGCCTTGCATTGGGAAACAGGCATAATTCACAACGCCTCTCTAGCCACTTCATCTCACTAC
This sequence comes from Sceloporus undulatus, assembly GCF_019175285.1. Classification (NCBI taxonomy): domain Eukaryota; kingdom Metazoa; phylum Chordata; class Lepidosauria; order Squamata; family Phrynosomatidae; genus Sceloporus; species Sceloporus undulatus. The sequence goes on along the minus strand of NC_056525.1, from coordinate 78,299,584 downwards.
ATGGGATAGTTAGTCCTGACCCTATCTCTGGATGTGGCTGTTCAATGGAGTGCTGAAGGTACAGTGATGCTGCCTATCTCACCTCTGATTTAAACTGCAAATTCTATTTATTCCTCTTCTTCTCTAATGAGGAGTGGAGAGGGTAAAAGTCTGTTTATGCTCCATTCAGAAGACCGGCAAAAGAGTTCTTGAACATCAACTTTCCTGCAATCCCATTATTTGCCTTTCCATGCAAATTAAAGTCACAATGAAAATAGTGCACACCACGCCTAGGATTAAATTTCTCCATTCTTTGACTATCCTACAAATAATGCAATTAACATAACATCCTATTAAGCCTGGAATAATTCTTCTGTCCCCTATAAGAGAACACAAAATAATGTGTTGGAACATTGCCTTGATTCTTTGTCCAGATTTCAAGGCCTTCTCCAGTGAGTGCAGAGTTATATTCTAGCTTGTAACGAGTCAAGAGGATCACAAATTATTCCTAGAAATGCAAGCTTCAGTCCAAGCAACGCTTGTTGATTCCCCACTCCACCCTGAGTTTCTCTCCACCCTTCTACAATATGCATCCAGTCCAGAATGTGTTTTGGAAGCATCAAACAATTTCAGTGTTTGTGTGGGGGAGAGAGAGGGAGAGCAAAGAGATGAGACAATCAAGTATAGAGAAAGAACAGTGAATTACTCTGAAGGGAATTTGCCCTTTTTTCAGCTTTGTGGCTTTTCTTCCAATGACTTTTTCTGAATGCAGCTATGAGTCAGTCAGGGGCTCTTTATGCACTGTAGGGAATATGATAAAAAAGGATAAGAAAATTACTTCTCCATCTGTATGACCAGAGCAGTAGTGTATCATTAGTGCTGTATTGTATAGAAAAGTTTGATTTGAAAATAAGTTGATGCTTCTTTTTAAAGAAATTTCTTCAGCCACATCAGCTGCTTGATGACTGGCCGAAGCCAAAGAGTGCTCAACAATGGCTCCTTTTCATCCTGGAAAGAAGTGACCAGTGGGGTCCCACAGGGGTCTGTCCTGGGCCCAGTGCTATTCAACATCTTTATCTTTTTTTTTTTTTTTTAGATTTTTTTTCTTTATTGAAATAATACAAACACATTACATATATACAAAAGACAAACATACAATCAAAGGGAAAAAAACCCAACAAAACCCAACATAGATACAACAAACATTATACGCTTATTTACAATATATCAATACAACTATTGTACAACTTCCAAGACTCCTTCCATGAACCTGATCACTTATCTTCTACAAAAGGTTCCTTCCAATAACATCATAAAAAGTAATGTCCGGGAAAGCAGCCAAAGGGCTGATAAGGCAGCTAGTTCTCAAACAAACAACCCCCTCCCAGCACAGCAAAGTCAGTGTAAGCTACACAGTCCTAGAGAGTTGCAGTAGCTTTACCAAAAGGGATTACCAAGAGAATTGTCAGACGGTCCGAGGTTCAGGGTAACAGATAGGCAGGTCGAAGAAGCAGTCCAAGGTCAAGGTTTCCGGGTATTCAAGACAAGAAGCCAAGGAGCCAGAGACAGAGTCTTTCCCCTAAAAGAGTCAGATATCCACTGGCCAAGAACCACACATGCTCCAGGTGCTTAAGAAGGCAAGGAGCTGGCCTTCAGCTGTGCCTGATTACGAAGATGCTTCTGATAAAGCCTCCGAGATCTTCGAAGGCCCTCTCTTTCTGCTCGACGCTCATTGAAGGTAGGCACACTGCCCAGATCCTCCTCCATATCCACAGCCTCGGCACCAGGCAAACTTGACTGCTGAACCTCTGGAGGGGCCATAGACTCTGCTCCAGCAGAACTAGGGCCAGCCTCTGGCTCCTCCATTACAGGTTCAAGCCCCTGGGGCTCTGGCTCCTCCATTATAGGTTCAGATCCCAGAGGCTCTAGCTCATCCTCTGAGTCCTCCAAGCCATCTTCCAGGCTGGGCATGACAAGTAAAAACAATTCTTCTCAATAAAATTAACTCTGAGAGATTAACTGACAAAAACCTATTTCAATATCTTGGTCAAAAACATAAACCCAAGTAGAGGTCCACACAATACCATTCATCTTCCACATTCTCCACTGCCTTATCATGCAGGGCTGCAGTTAACAAATCAAGATTCCTTACTTCTTTCAATTTGGATAACCATTCTTCTATTTTGGGACATTGTGAATTTTTCCAATATTTAGCAAATAACAATCTGGCTGATGTAACCATATATAAAATTAACTTAGAGAACTTTTTCGCAATAGCTTTGTCTAATTTATTAGTCATATTTAACAAAAAGAGCAATGGATCCAATGGGATATCTATACGCATTATCTCCACTATTTTCATGTGAATACTTTTCCAAAAATCATTGGCTATCGAACACTCCCACCATATGTGGAAGAAAGTTCCTTCTTTAGAGCCACATTTCCAGCATTTAGTACATCCCGTGTTATAAATCTTATTAATTTTAGTAGGGGTCAGATACCATCTGTAAAGCATCTTTAAGTAATTTTTGTTACAGCTTTGACAGACAGTAAATTTTTTGGTTATTTTCCAGGAATTTTCCCAATCCTCCAATAGAATGGGATTTCCTATATTCTGAGCCCATCTTATCATTGAATGTTTAATAGTCTCATTCTCCAAATCTATTGCTTTTAAAGATTTATAAAATTTAGATAGGTGTTTCCCCTTTTTATCCTCAAAAATCACATCTAGGTCATTCTTACAATAGAGATACCCATTTTGTCTCGGTCACTTTTAAATCTGCTATTCGATTGAAAATATAGATACCAATGGACCACAAATCCAGATTGGATTAGTTGTTCTCTTGTTTTTAATCTCAATAGTATTTTTCTTATCCAGACCTATCAGATCGCCTTACTTAATCCAACTCGCTGATTCATCCTTGGTTCTATAATAATAGGCTTCTTGCGGAGATACCCAATAGGGGAAATTCACATAATATATCTTACGGATTTTATTCCACACCCAAATTAAAGATCTTATCAGAAAATGGTGGTTAAACTCTTTGTTATCCTTATCTTTCCCATACCACAGATAAGCATGTAATCCATATTTTAGATCACAACTCTCCAGATTTAGCATTTTATCATTAGACAAACAAACCCAATTTTCCAGCCAACATAAACAAGCAGCAAAGTAGTACAACTTCAAGTTGGGAAGGACACAGCCCCCTCTTTCCCAGCCATCAGTAAGAACCTTCCATTTTACTCTAGCTCGTTTGCCTTCCCAGAGAAAGTTAGAGAGTTCCTTCTGCCACTTCATAAAATATTTCTCAACTGAAATAATTGGGAGATTCAAAAAAAGATATAAAAACCTTGGTAGAATGTTCATTTTTATGGAGGCAATTCTTCCCAAAAAAGAAACCTGAAGTTTCGACCAGGAAATTAAATCTCTCTTCACATCCTTCCACAGTTCACCATAATTATTCGGGAAAAGTTCAATATTTCTATTTGTCAAATATATGCCAAGATATTTTGCTTTTTTACTTACTTTATACCCTGATATCATACTCAATTTATCATCATCCTCTTCTGATAGGTTTTTGGTTATCATCGTAGTCTTAAGGCGATTGATTCTTAATCCAGAATAGTCTGCAAATTCTTCTAGCATTTTATTGAGATATCCTATATTTTGTAGCGGATCTTCCAAAAAAACAAATTAGGTCATCTGCAAATGCCCTGACCTTATAGGTATAATTTTTAATTGAAATACCTTTAACAGTCCTATCCTCTCTTATTTTATTGAGCAAAACTTCAAACGCCAATATAAATAGTATCAGCGACAAGGGGCATCCCTGCCTAGTGCCTCGTTCAATACTAAAAAATTCCGTTCTTTCGTTGTTCACTAGAAGTTGTGCTCTTTGCTTTTGATAAATTGCAGCAATCCAATTATACATGTTCGAGCCCATATTAACATTTTTCAACAATTCAAGTAAGAAAGACCAGCTTAGCCTGTCAAATGCTTTTTCTTCATCTATTAACAATATTGCCAATTTTCTATCATTATGGCGGGGTACATACCTCCGCTTTGCGGCGCTCTGCCGCCGCCGCCAGTAGGTCCGCGGGGGAGCCGGAGCCTTCACACGGCCCGACTCCCGCGCGGACCGAAAAAGAAGCTCCAAAATGGAGCTTCTTCTTCCGTCGCGTTTGCGACGTAGCGAGGCGCCAGGGGCGCACTCGCTACGTCACAAGCGACGCGACGTGTACGGACGCTCAGCGTCCGATACGCAAAGATGGCGCCGGCCATATAGAAGGGCCGGTGCCATCTTGTACGGACGGAGTCCGTACTAGGCCCAGGGGCGTCTATAAGAGACGCCCCTTTTTTAAAATGGGACGTCCTCCGGACGTCCCAAATGCCGGTGCAGAAAGCACCTATGTCACTCAAAATAATCTATAATATTGATAACAACTCTAACATTATCCCTAATCTGGCGTTTAGGTAGGAATCCACACTGGTCCTCACGTATATGGTTGACCAACATCCTCTTAAGCCTTTCTGCTAACACCTTGGTGTAAATTTTATAATCTGAATTGGTCAACGAGATCGGCCTATAGTTTCCTATATCTGTTTTATTGCTATCACTTTTAGATATTAACGTAATTATAGCTTCTTTCCAGGACTCCGGTATCCCAAATACACAAGCTTCATTCATTATGTCTTTTAAGTGCGGAACCAGAATATCTTGCATTTTTTTATAATAAACCATCGGTAGTCCATCAGGACCTGGGGCTTTATCAGATTTCATGCTCTTAATTACAGTTGTTATTTCTTTGTTCGTAATTTCAAGATTTAGGTAATTTCTTTCATCATCATTTAGTGAGAGGGTCTTTTGATCCATAATATAGTTCGTAATACTCTCTCTATTGGTCTGAGCATTTTCATATCTGCTATAGATATTTTCAAAGTATGCTTTAAATATTTTTTTAATATCCTCTTGGCATGTATGGGTTTTACCAGAGTGTTTAATTTCTGTTATGATTATATTATCTCTCATCTTTCTTAACCTAGAAGCTAAAAGTTTCCCAGCTTTATTCAACATCTTTATCAATGACTTGGAGGACAAAATTGGGGGCATACTTATCAAATTTGCAGATGACACCAAATTAGGGGGAATAGCTAATACCCTAGAGGACAGGATCAAGATTCAAAATGACCTGAACAGACTAGAAAACTGGGCCATAGCTAATAACAAAATGAAATTCAACACAGAGAAATGTAAGGTACTGCACATAGGGCGGAAAAACGAAAAGCACAGATATAGGATGGAGGACACCTGGCTGAATGAAACTACGTGTGAAAGGGATCTAGGAGTCCAAGTAGACCACAAGTTGAACATGAGTCAACAGTGCAATGCGGCAGCTAACAAGGCCAATGCGATTTTAGGCTGCATCAATAAAAGTATAGTGTCTAGATCAAGAGAAGTAATTGTGCCATTGTATTCTGCTCTGGTCAGGCCCCATCTGGAATATTGTGTCCAGTTCTGGGCACCACAATTCAAAAAGGACATTGAGAAACTGGAGCTTGTCCAAAGGAGGGTGACTAAAATGGTGAAAGGTCTGGAAACCATGCCCTACGAGGAACGACTTGGGGAGCTGGGGAAGTTTAGCCTGGAGAAGAGAAGGCTAAGAGGTGATATGATAGCCCTGTTCAAATATTTGAAGGGATGTCATATTGAGGAGGGAGCAAGCTTGTTTTCTGCTGCTCCAGAGACTAGGACCCGAAGCAATGGATGCAAACTGCAGGAAAAGAGATTTCACTTCAACATTAGGAGGAACTTCCTGACAGTAAGGGCTGTTCGACAGTGGAACACACTCCCTCGGAGTGTAGTGGAGTCTCCTTCCTTGGAGGTCTTCAAGCAGAGGCTGGATGGCCATCTGTCGGGGATGCTTTGATTGTGATTTCCTGCATGGCAGGGGGTTGGACTGGATGGCCCCTGGGGTCTCTTCCAACTCTATGATTCTATGATTCTATGATTCTATCTTGTGGTCCTCTTAATGAGATGAATGTCACTACATAAGATTCAACAGGTCTTTGCCCATACTCAAACAGTTGCCCACTCAATGCAGGAACTACAACAGTGCCTATGTGCTATAGCAGCTGCTCAGAACCTCCACTAATAATAGCACTAGATGGAATATACTGGTCAGGAAACAATTTCCATGTATGGTTGGCTTCATTTCTGTCCAAACCTACCAGAAAAAGTGCTCTTTGAGCTCTCTGTTGGTAATAGTTTCCTCTAACTTTCAGAGGGGATGTGAAGATGCAGCATTCACAGATACCAGTCATACCCAACAGATATGGTTCCAATAAAGAGAAATTTATTTCCCTTTGCCTACATATATCAGCTGTTAAGAACCCACAGCAGCAGAAATAAAATCAGTCTCACCTCATCCCAGTGACAAACACATTGTCCAAATACGCCAGTCTTTCCATTTTCCAGACAGTGGTGGCAATAATGCTGCATTCAGATACACAATTTCCAAAGGAATCTGTTGCAACAAAAATAACTGAGCAATCTATTCTTCATAGGACAGGGCCTCAAGGACCACAGGGAGAACTTAAAGTCCCCCTCTAACACCTTAGAAGTAAGATGCAACTTTGAAAAGAAGCATGTTGATGTACAGTGGGCCCTTGGTATCTGTTGAAGTTTGGTTCCTGGAGACCATGTGGATACCAAAATCTGTGGATGTTCAAGTCCCATTCCATATAATGGCATAGTAAAATGGTGCCCCTTATAAAAAGGGCAAGATCAAGGTTTGGCTATAGAAATTTGTATATTTTAAAGTATTTTCAAGCCATGGATGCTTGAATCCATGGATAAAAAATCCGTGGATAAGGAGGATTTACTGTATAAGCAAAATCCTTGCTTTGGTCATGTCTCTGTGAGGTCGATCATAGAAGAAATATGTGCAGGTAGATGGTGAGCAAAACAGAAATCACATGCAGAGCAATAGTGTGAATGGATGTGCCTTTCTGTCCTACAAATGCAATTGTTCTATGTGGGAAAAAATTTAGCAGAATGATGATGCAATGTGGCTAACAAGTGTCTTTCTTTATGTTGAAGGATGCTCTTTATATCCACCATAGCTTGTAAAGCATATTTAAACAGATATCCGCCTTAAAATATTTTATATGATATATTTTATGTGCAGCACACCTTTCCACAAAGGTAGGTTTGGGGAACAGTGCCTGAGGCCAGTGACTTCCAGTAAGCTTAATGAAAGACTCTGAATGGGGTGATTCAAGGTTCCAGTCCCATTGTGCCATAGCTGAAGCTTTCTTGTGACAAGAGTATATGTTGTTGCTATGTGCCTTCAAATTGCAAGATTTATTCAGACATTTGCTATTGCCTTTCTCTGAGGCTGAGAGAGTGGTTTCTATGGATGTACCAGGAAATGAAACCCTGGTCTTCCTAAGTACGACATTCAAGCCACTAAACCATGCTGGCTCCACAAGAGCAAATATCTTATGTATAAAAAGAGACACACCAACACCACCACCACCACTTTATTCCTGCCTTTTTACCAGCCAACAAGGAAACTTGTTGCTGTTGTTACTGTTGTTACTGTGCATCTTCTATTATTAATATCTGACTTATTGTGACCCTAAAGAAAACCTGTTATGGGGTTCTCCTAACAAGAGTTGTTCAGAGTAGGTTTGCCTTTGCCATCCTCAGAGGCTGAGTGTTACTTGTCCAAGGTTACTCTGCATTTCCATGGCTTTGTGAGAATTTGAACTCTGAACTTCCAGGTCTTCAACACAAACCACTATATCATGTTGGCTCTCACAAGGTAGCTTACAACACTTAAAAGAAATGTAGATTTTAAACAATTGTTGTTGTATGCTTTCAAATCTTTTCTGACATAAGGTGATCCTAAGGCAAACCTATCATGGGATCTTCTTGCCAGAATTTGTTCAAAGGGGGCTTGCCTTTGCTCTCCTCTGAGGCTAAGAGAGTGTGACTTGCCCAAGGTCACTCAGTAAGTTTTCATGCGTGAATGGGGATTCAAAACCTGGCCTCCCAGTGTCTTAGTCTAACATTCAAACCATTACACCACACTGGTTCTCAAAAATAAATAAATATCAAAGTTAAAAATGTAATTAAAATATCCAGAAATTAAACCAGGAAAAAATAGCTATTAAAAACATGTGATGCAAAGTTTGAAAAAATGACACTGGGTTTGAACCATTAAATCTCCTTGAAGGGAGTTAATATGAAATCAAACATCTTAACCAAAGGTTAGAAAACATACTGTAGATGCAGGAAAGTCTGCTTATGTGCAGGGACGTAGCTAGGATTTTAGGAAGGGGGGAGGGGGTCCAGACTAAGTGCCACCATTATAATGGGGCTTGAGTGTGGCGGCGCAGCAGCACACACCATTCATTTTTCTAATGGAAGGGGGGGGGGCCGGACCCCCAGCTCCCCCCCCCCCCGGCTACATCCCTGTTATGTGGCTGCTTCAACTTTTACCAATGTTACATTGTCCTGTCTCAAAAATATGCATTTTGAAGAAGAGAGTAAAGCATCCAGTGACTATTTTCTATAGGGACTGACTATACAGAACATGCTTTTGTACTTTACCCAATTGCTCAAGTCAGGGTGTAGTGACCACTGTAGCTGTGCCAAACGTGTTGAGACTGGTGATTCAAGAAAACATGGACAGTGACTACAAAGCAAAGAGAGCCAAAGGCTGCAAATGTCTGGTTTGTTTTGTGGGGAATGTAAAGATTTGACAACTCCTGACCCTGTTTACACTGGCTCTTTTAATGACTAATTGTTCAGAAAATAGCTCTGCTTAGCATGTGTGTGGAAACAGTTTGGGTCTCTGTTGTGTGTCAGTTAATGGCCTAACAAGGGTGAGAGTTTCTCTCCCCCTTTTCTCTTGTATAGCTTCAAAGGGACTGTTGATGGAGACCTTTTGTAAAGGAATTATCCATTTCTCTTTTGTATCATTTTACCACTCTTAATTCCTCATGACTGTGAATGCTGTAGCAAAGCAGGCTAAGAAATGTGAAGAGCATCTCCAGAATCAGATAAAGCACAAAACATTTCTTAAAAACCATCCCTCTTGCCCTGTCACACAAACAAAATTTGTGTGATCCCAGGTGAATGAGAAGGCTTAGTTTATGGAATAGACTTGGGGATGGCTCTGCATTGTTAGTCACAGCAGCAGTGCTCTCTCAGATACTGTTGGAGTGAAATGAATCTTTTGAGGGGCTTTATGAGATTCAGATGGTCTTTTCATAAATCTGATGCGATTGTTCTGAATCTGATCCATAATGTGCTGGCTCTATCATTATACAGAAACATGTTTGTAAAAAATGATTACTTGTATCATAATATCAAACTCTGTGCATCTTGTTGTGCCCACCTTTTGCTAAGCTTCCAGTTTTGACCTTTGAGAAATTTTCTGAAAGTCATCAAAGGCAGCTTTTTGCCAGTTGAGAAAGAGCTGGAAATGATAGGTTTAAAATAATTAATCAATCAATGTTGTAATCAGTGCAGAAATTTAAAAATAAGGAAAATAGTTTGTTGTTGTTAATGATGGAAGAGATGAAATTGGATTTGTTGTATATTGCAATAATTTGTGTTGTTTTTAAAAAAGAAAAGAAACGGGGAGGAACATCAAATTTACAGAAATTGCATGTTTGTTCATAACTTATTTATTTATTTATTTATTTATTTATTTATTATCCTACCTTTCTTCTTATGCAGAAACCAAGGTGGCCTACAACATTTAAAAAGCAAGAGACAATTAAAACATTATTTATACACAAGTTTTAAAAGTATTAAGTAACAGTACAGTGAGCCCGTGGTATGCACTGTGGTTGGGTTCCAAGACACCCATGGATACCAAAATCCATGGATGCTCAAGTCTCATTAAATATAATTAGGTAGCATAATGGTGTCACTTATATAAAATGGTAAGGTTTGCTTTTTGGAATGTATATATTTTTAATATGTTTTCAAGCTGTGTATAGTTGAATTGGTGGATAAAAAAAAATCTGTGGGTATGGATGGCCAAATGTACAATTAAAAACAAGAGTAAAACAACATAAAATCACTCATCACAATATTTTTTTTAAAAAAAACCCCACCCTATCACAAATCCTTTCTGTCCAGGAAAATAATAAATTATTTTTTAAAAAGCACCTGTTCATTTTAAAATTGTGAAATATAGCAGTAAGAGACTGGCTACAAAACTGAGCTGGAATTTCAATGGTAAAGCATTCTTAATCAGGAATATTGATACCTCTGAGCATATCCAGAGTATTTTTCATAGCTATTGAATAACAGCATACTTTCCCTCCCCGCTCACTTCAAATCCAGAAGTGCGGTTTGCAAAGATCACTCCCAAAGTACATATTTACATGCAGGGGCCAGGAAGCCCACATTCAGTCCTTGGCATCTCCACTATTCTCCAGTCATTCTTCTCTAAGTAAAGACAGATGAGAATCTCTGCAACTTGCTCAGTTCAAACTGTCTTTGGCAGTAGTTTAAAAAGGATCTGATTTTTCCCATTACAGAGCAATTATACATATTTACATTTTCCAATTTATATCCAACATTTCAGTTTACTGCTGAAAAATGTTTTCAGAATTTTATTTTATTAATAAACACTATGGATATCAGTCTTCAATAGTGGCTGCTGGAATCAACTGCATTTCTTGTTCTGCTAGCCTCAAGTTTTGTTCTCATCACTTAAGAAACGCGGTTCTGGAACTGATAGAAAATTGGAGTCTCTCCTGGCCTAACTTTTATCATGTGTTGTCAATGGACTTTATTTTATTACAGATCTTGGGATATTACGTTGAGTGCTATTTTAAATAGCCAGTTTTTGAAAACCAGTTAGTGTGTCAGTGCATCCTTATTTCTTGCCATGACTGTAAAATGAAGATGTAGACCAGAAACAAGATACAACTCAGAAGTGAAACGCTTAAAATAATAATAGGCCTCATTATTTGTTTGTGTGTGTTCAGGGAAGGAGATCCTTTTGAGGCAGCTGAAGTTTTTAGGAGCCAGATAATGCTGTTCAGTTGAGGCTTGAATATAGAATCATGTAACATTTGGTAAATGTGCCAAGTTGCAGAGTTCATCATGAGTAAAATAATCTTCGTCCATCTTGTCATCCTCTTTCTCCTCCTCTTCCTTTCCTCTTAGTCTTTTTCCCTAGTAACTTTTTTATGTTACTCTCAGATTGTTGGTTTTTTTTGTTTGTTTTTTTATGCTATGAAACTAACAAATTCCCTTCAGTCTTGTGTCCTCTGATGTAGGACTGTGCATGAGACACGGAGATAACATCTTCTAATAACATCTAGTGGCTTGCTTCCAGAAAAGGGTCAAGCTAGAACCAAAAATTCAATAGCTTTTCAGAGAAGGATTTCAGTAATGCAAAACATTAAGAAGGGCTCAATAGAGCTTCTGGTGAAGCAAAGTTCCAGGTGTCCATTCCTCTCACCATTAAAGTGCTTGGATGTGGGAGCCAAACCTGATTATAAGAGGCCAGGTGGGCTGCTATTGGTCTTCTGTTACCAGGTTAAGATGGAGCATCAGAGTTCACTCAACTGTATCTGTCATATCAGAGCAGCACTTATGGTAAAGAGAATTGGGACCTATAGGCAAGTTTCCCAGTTCAAGCCCACTGCTACCCTACAATCCCAGGATCTGTAGCCATACTTTTCCAATTGGAAGTCCCACATTTCCCTTCACGTTCTGCCGCTGTTCACACATTCAGAGATAAAAAGGTTAGTGAAATGGTGTTTGGTGTTAAATTTACACCAAAAATGATTTTGAAGTTAATCTTGATTGCATTTACATTAAAAGAAGGATGTTTATTTTAATTGATTCAAATGTGGAGTTTAAATGTATCTTACATTACAATACTACAACCCAAATGGTGGTGAATATTTTGCTCCCACCCCCATTCCTATTTTGGGAAAGATGGAAACTGCTGCATGAATTTTGGAAAACCATGTTTATCATTAACATACCTGTCAAAAGGAAATAAATGAGATTAAAAAGGAATTCAAATACACTGAGAGGATGTAGGGAACAAAAGTCTTAATCTATAAATATGAAATATAAACCTAACCAAACCTACTGCACCTTTAACCCCCACCAATAATGTATACATATATACATATATGTGTGTGTGATTATGATTATATATAATACTTAAATTGTATAGAATTGCTTAAACAAGTTAGAAGGTTTAGATTTGTTGCAACAGATAATTGTGGCTAGATTCCTTCTGAACCTCAAAACCTGAATTTATTCCATTGGGAAAAAAAAACCACTCTGATAAGCAGTAGCCTGTGTGAACTATATTACTTGTTATCCCTTTCATTTCAACTAAAAACTATTAGAACTGATGTTATACATAGGAATTTGCTCAGTATTCATCACATGCTTATAGACAGAACTAAATTTAACCTCATATATTTTTACCATTGTATGTGTGCTAGGTATTCCCAAATCAAATAGAGACCTTGCCCTTTCTGACCCAGCTTTCACCAACTGTCACAATAAATTAGAATAATGCTGAAAAGATTTTTGTCCAGAGCAAGGCAAATACTGACCAGGAAGACAAAGCCAAGTCATAGAGTTTCTACTTCAGAACAGTTATTTCGGGGGGGGGGGGGGGCTTAAGATATCTGCTTTAAAACAAAACAAAACAGGAATTATTTAAAACAATTGTGACTGGAAACATCTGACTTTCGTTTTTCCATTAAATTGGCTCACAATTTGTGGAACACTGGCACTCATTTCTCTCATATATACTTGATTTTATTTTTATGATGTTTTTCCTCCTAATGTGGAAACTAGTGTAAACCAGAGCAGAAAAGGGACCATTTTGTGGAAAACATGCTGCCACAGAAAAGAGAAAGATCTTCATGCCAGATCTGTGTTTTCTGTGCAGGCTGTTTTCACAGTGGAGTTTTATCCTGCTTATGAGCACTCTATAAAAAAATGGACATCTGAAAATGCAGTACAGTGCATCCGCACACTATGCAGTTGCACTCTACGCAGCTACAAGCACACACCCCATTGTTTTCAATGGAGAATGAGCATATGTGGAATTCTCCCTATGCAGGGAAGGGCCCACTGTATTTTGTAGGCTATTGAAACTCAGAGATCTCCTGATCATTTAGGAAAGTTGCTAGAGATGGGGACATATGGACAATTTTTTTCTGAGCTAAATCACCTTAAATTGCTGAGGGGCCTAACTCAGGTTGAGGTTCTTCCAAAAGGAAAGGGAAGGAAAGGAAAGGAAAGGAAAGGAAAGGAAAGGAAAGGAAAGACTGAAGATAGAAAACTGTGCATCAAATCCAGGTGACCATTTATGCATCTCCAGCAAGGAGAAAATTCATCTACAAGAAAGAATATTAAAAAGGACACAGATCTGCATATAATTTCCATTGTTGCTGTGTGCCTTCAAGTAATTTCTGACTTATAGTGCCCAAAAGGTGCGCCTATCACAGGATTTTCTTGACAGAATTTATTTTAGGGGGGTTTGCCTTTGCCTTCCCCTGAGGCTGGGAGAGCATGACATGCCCAAGATAACCCATTGGGTTTCCATGGTCAAATGTGGATTTGAACCCTGAACTCCCAATGTCTTTAGTCCAGCACTCAAACCACTACACCATGCTGACTCTCAGGATTTTCATATGTTTATATATACCCATAGAAGCCAATTTAAAAACAATTATTATACAATTTAAATAGAAATACAGTAAAAAAAAACTTATGAAATTCATGGGTCACAAACATACAGATGCAACATGGAAATTAGAAATGGTAGAAAAGACTGTGATGGGGTAATCCTTGTGCCTGTTTAGTTGCTGTACAGGTCCTTTTCTCTGATTTCAAAGTTCCTGCCCTTCCTTTCTTATGGATTTTTATCTTTATTGATCAGAGGATTTGGCTCTCTATAGTAGGACTCTGAAGTGCTGAACTGAGTGAGTCTGGGTTGAAGTAGCAGTTCACATCACTTCACAAGGGTATATGGCACCCCTACGTCAGTAATAAGGATAAGCTTAGCCTTCTTCCTCTCATTTTAGTTTTCTATGTGCAGAACTTTTTTTAAAAAATGGATAATATTTTCACCCTCCTCTGAAGTCTGAAGTAGTCCAGCCCAAACACAGGCTCAGTAAGGGCCAATATCCCTTTAGAGAATGGTAAAGACATGCTTCACAGGTCCTTAAAATATTTGCCAGGTTGCAATTCAGAGATTCTATCCTTTATTTTTAATTTTCCTGACAAATCAAAATACAATACAGTCACAGTTTCTTCCTCTTCTCTCCCCACAATAGACTTGTTATGTGTCATGCAATCACAGTAACACTTTTTAAGTAACTGTGTGCCCTGTAACACATTAATTTAGAAGGTGATAAGATAAGGGAATAATAGCAGTAGTTTTAAGTGTCCAATATCTTATGATTACTTTGTGTGCAATGAATAGCATTTATTTGTTACTTCAAGGTTTTTTTACTTCTACTTTTATTTTTTTACTTTAAAAGGGCCATTTGGGGATTTCGACTATTTTTTCTATTTTTAAGCATATTTTCATAAAAGTGCTGCATAACAAAAAGCAGCCTGTTAATAACAAAAAGTAGCCTGTTAATAATGGAATACTAATACTTTACATGTAGATCAAGAGCAATGCATTACTGTTACATTAAATGTACATATAACATACACATTAAATGATACCTAAAGTGGACCATTGGTATCCACTGGGGTTTGGTTCCATGGATATCAAAATCTACTCAAGTCCCATTAAATACAATGGCACAGTAAAATGTTGTTCCTAATGTAAAATGACAAAATCAAGGTTTGCTTTTATATATTTATATATTTTTAAATATTTTTCAACGGTAAATGGTTGAATCCATGGATTCAAAATCCATAGATATGGAGGGCTGACTGTATATGCTAATACATTGTTGGTTTCAAAATATGTTACTAGTTCTGGGCACACCTGAAATCATAGCAGGTGATATGCTGATGGTAGAAGCTGTATTCTGATTCAGGAGCAAATTGAATTTCAGCCTGGTTTCTATTGTACCCTTATACTTTATAACAAATGCATGAAAAGATTAATAAAATGTTTATGGAATTATTTAATATTTTTGTGCATCTGTCTTGTTGTGTGAAGTGTTGTTAGACTGTCCCTTTTCATTAATAGGGAAAACCTATCAATAAGTTCCCAATCGTGCTGCTGTTCCATTACTCCACAGGTATATGTTGCTTCCATGGCAGTTCCAATATTGGCAGTCACATAATGTCAGTGTCTCATCCTCTTCTTCTTTTCCCTTTCTCTCCCTCCCTCTCACTATTCCCAAGCAAGCTTTTTTTCCTCCTTGCCCCATTTCATTCTTTTTTCATTTTTAATTACATCGCATTAGCATAAGTTCAGAATTGCATTAAAAATAAGAATACCTGAAAGGTATTCTGGGTAGGGTATAAGGCAGGAAGGTGGGGTTAAGCCAGAGTACAAAGAAAGTTCAGTGAACCAGCAATGGCAAAAACAGTGGCTGTGCTATCACAGAGATGTGTAATAATGGATTCTCATAAACCAGTATGTCTACCATATATACTCTAAGTCAAAAAATTTATGCCCAAAACGTGACCCTAAAATCCTGGGTTGACTTATATAAAAGTCAATACAGAAATACAGCTCAGAAAGATCCTAAAAGAAGCACCGACTGATGCCCCACCTTCCATACCTTGGCATGATTTCTGAAAGAGCTGGCAAAGCAGGAGTGTATGTGTGCACGCATCTGTGTGAAACAGGTGATTCTCTTCTCAACCAATGCTAAAACCTTCTTTCCCCCATTTTCCTCCTCTCCCTCTGGATTTCCCCTGCCCAGCAATCACCTCATTTCCCTGCACTTTCTTCCTTCTCATCTGATATTAAAACCTTCTCTCCCCTAAGTATTACCCTTGACTAATTCATGGGCCATATCAAATTCCATGATTTTGGCCCTAAAACCTTCTCTTGGCTTATACATGAGGTCAACTTGCACACGAGTATATACAATACATTTGCTTTTACTCATGCAATTTTGATGAGACTGAGGCTCACATGATAATGTCCACACACACATACAGAGAAAGAGAGTTTCAGATTTAATGATTGCAGATAGAAAAGAGTTGTGCATGCTGTCTCTACATTGAGACAGGTAATGGTGAAGACTTCTTGAAATGATTTAGATTTCAATGACAAAAGAACTGGGAGAGAATCTACATTTTTCAAACCAGTGCTTTAAGCCCCCTTTAAGCTGGTATGGTGATGATATGCTAAATGATTTCGAGATTGTTTCTCACAAAGAAAGCTC
Source organism: Sceloporus undulatus (assembly GCF_019175285.1). Classification (NCBI taxonomy): domain Eukaryota; kingdom Metazoa; phylum Chordata; class Lepidosauria; order Squamata; family Phrynosomatidae; genus Sceloporus; species Sceloporus undulatus. The sequence goes on along the minus strand of NC_056525.1, from coordinate 78,283,224 downwards.
TAACTCCCCCCAACATTTGTGATGATTTTTTTTATATTTGTTGCTAAATAACCTGTATATGCAGGCAGTACTAGTAGATTGTCTTGGAACTGACCACAATCTGGGCTGGTATTTTTGGAAAATATTTGTAATTGTGAAGTTAGAAAATCCAGTGCTATTTTTTTTTATTCATGCTTTGCATTTTTCAAACCAAACCACAGTTCTTGGATGCTTTCAATAGATTCAAGTTAATGACTCACTGGTGTCCGAGCACTTAAACCTCTAAGATCATGTAACACTTTTTTGGGACTGTCATTTTCACTTTCGTCATAAGCCAGTTAATAAACTGGAATAAAACAAATCTCTAAAGGAGTGGGTGGAATGCTAGATCAGATTGGAACAAGAAAATGTAATTTTAATTAGGAGCCATTGTCTGCTTTTGTTTAAGTTTTATTTCATAGAGTATTTTAAAATGTTCTGAAAAGTGTCTTTTGGTTAGAAACTATGGCCCGTTACAGACGGGCCTGAAAATACAGACTGGGTGTATATTAGGGTTAGAAAGGGGCGTCACTTCCTGAATCCCCTAACCCTAGTAAGGACCCAGTCCGTACAAAATGGCGGCGGCCGTTCCACACGGCCGCCGCCATTATGACGTCATGACTGCGCTGCCTCCAAACGAGGCCGCACGGACGTGACGTCTTTGCGCCGCGCAAGGGTGCCTATAGTGCCCTTTCTGCAGTGCAAGAAGGAGCTCCGAAACAGAGCTCCTTCTGGGGTTTGTGTTGCTGGGCGCAGTCTTTACATGGCTGCACCCAGCAACGCAGAGGAGAAAGGGACCAAGCGGCCCCTTTCTCCTCCTCCCCGCCGTTGCCGGCTGTCCTTGGGGCTTGAAGCCTCAAGGACACCCCTTTCCAAGCCACTGGGAAGCGGCCTTTTGCCGCTTCCCCACGGCCTGCAAAGTGGTGGATCGGGGCCTCGGAGGCTGCCACTCTGGCAACTGAGGCCCCGAAACTGCGGGGAAAGGGGTGGGTGCAGGCCGCCCCAAATGGGCAGTCTGTAACCCGCCTTAGACTCTTCCAAATAGTACTAAACTTTCTACAAACCTAGCCTTACAAGTGATATCAATTATCATACTTTCTCTGAATTATAATGCAGGGAGGGGGATAATTTAAGAGCTTGGAGTCTAAATTGTTATAAATATGCTACAATTTTCACTCTCATCCTGAGCCACTGAAGAGGATTCACATTCAAAAGTAGCTTGCTCCTTCCAGATCATCAGGCACAACATTGGCTGGTTCATTTTAAAAAAGGGGCATCTCTTCTAGACGCCCCTGGCTCTAATACGGACTCTGTCCGTACAATATGGCGCCGGCCGTTCCACACGGCCGGCGCCATCTTTACATATTGGATGCTGTGCGTCTGAATGTGTTGCGGCGTCTGTGACGTCGTGAATGCGCCCCTGGCACCTCGCGACGTCACAGAGGCACCGCAAGAAGAAGCTCCACTTTGTAGCTTCTTTTTCGGTCCGTGCAGGAGCCGCGCGGTGTGCCTGCTGCGGCTCCCACATGGAGCAAACGGCAGCGGCGGCAGACCGCCTCAAAGCGGCGGTTTATAACCCGCCATTAATAAGGATGGATGCTTGTATCTAGCAATCAGGAGTACCCAAGTTTTTTTCAAGTTTGTTTGAGAACTTTGTTCACAGCACATAGTTCAGCTGTGCAATTCACCACAAATCATGGCTGAACATCTGCTTGGATATCAACACAACAGCTTGTGAATAAGAATATATTTTCTTATTTCTATTTATGATTCTCTATATGAAGAAACAGGAGTTTGCACTTCTGTGGCATTGAGGTGGTGAACTTTGGTCTAGCTTTTAGTCAGAACTTCAAAGGAAAGATCCACTGAATCTGTGCTGTTGAATTTATTTTGGAGTAAGCTTTGATACCTTGGATATTTGCATTAAATTTCCAGGTAAAAGGGGAGTGGATGAACTGTCCCACTGACATGGGAGATTAGTGCATTGGCTGTAAAGCGCCTTATCCCCAATGGAATAAAGGCACATTTAATTTTCAAAACAGGTGTTATCACATTAAGCTGTGGCCGGGCGAATGCAACCCTTATACAGCCCAGATGCCAACCAGACTTATTCTGTGGCTTTTCAAAAATGGGAAAATCCACAGGATAAGCCTGGCTGGCATTCGACTGTGATAACACCTATTTTGAAAATCAATAGCATCTTTATCTCAGGAGGGATAAGATGATAATAATAATAATAATAATAATAATAATAATAATAATAATAATAATTTATTTATTTATTTATACCCCACTTTGATTTAAAGCCAAAGTACTAATCTCCATGGACACCTCCAGTCTCTAGAAGACTGGAGTGTCACAATGGTTGAGATACTCCTATGAGTATAGGCTGCCCCTAGACTCTGAAACTCCCTGCCCACGGAGGCCAGGATGGCCCCTTCTTTGTTATCCTTCTGCCAGCAGGCTAAGACCTACTTGTTTAAAAAGGCTTTTCAAACAGAAAGTTTTTACGGCATGTGACAGGTGTTATTATATTGTTTTAATGTATTTTAAGCATTTTAAACTTTTTAAACTTGATTTTAGCATTGAATTTGTTTTAATTATTGTAGCAATTTAATTCTATTTTAATATAATTTTTTGTATGCTTTTAACTATGTTTTTTTTAATATTGTAAGCTGCCCTGAATCCCAGCTTTGGGAGAAGGGCGGGATAATAATAATAATAATAATAATAATAAGAGAGAAAAGTGATAAGCATCCTCCAAGGATTTATTATCAGACAATTTTGAGGTTTGATCTTTTTAATGGCTCATTATAGAAGCCATGAAGCAAATGTCATACATAAAAAAAGAGCAAACAAAACAGAGAGACAATATAAGCAATTGAGGCTCACACTGAAAGAAAATTATTCCTGATCACAGGGCTTGTTCTTTAATACGAAGATGATGGTGTTTGACTAAAGGGTAACATGAAATCAAAGGTCAGAGCAAGGTAAAATCAATACAATCCAAGATAAGAAGGCAAATTGAGAGAAAAGAGCCAAGTTAGAACATGCTAGTTCTTTCACTGACATGTTGCCAGCATAGAAAGATATTTATGTATATGATAACTTTTGTTTATCTATAGATCTACATCTATTGTATCTTGTGTTTTAAAGTATTCCTAGATAAAGAATCCAGGGAATTTATTCTCCACTGCCACCATCCCACCTTTTTTGAGGAATAATTTAAGCATGAAAATAATAATAATAATAATAATAATAATAATAATTATTATTATTATTATTATTATTATTTTATTATTATTATTATTATTATTATTATTATTTATACCCCACTCTTCAGCGAAAAGGCTGTCAGAGCAGCTTACAACATGTTAATTAGACATTTCCCTGCCCTCAGGCTTACAATCTAAAGAGACAAGACACAAAAGGAGAAGGGAATGGTAGTGGGGAAGGGGGAAAGTCCAGCAGATTTTCTCTGAGGCCTGGACCAGGGCAGATGGACTGGAGGGAGGGCCCTTCTTCTTATTCTGATTAGGTACAATGGAGCTGGCCTGTCCATCTCTCCATCTGGATGGTAGATAGAGGGAGGGCTTTCTTCTTTCAGGCAAGGCCTGATGGAGCTGGGTTGACTTTCTCTCCCTGTGGATGATGGTGGATGGAGGGGAAGGCTCTTTTTTCAGGCAAGGCCTGATGGAGTTGGGTTGCCTTTCTCTCCCTGTGGATATTGATGGTGGATGGAGGGGAAGGCTCTTTTTTCAGGCAAGGCCTGATGGAG
>NC_056525.1:78191471-78279418 GCF_019175285.1 Sceloporus undulatus | reverse complement strand
CTGGACTGCCTTTCTCTCCCTGTGGATGATGGTGGATGCAGGGGAGGGCTCTTTCAGCCAAAGGTATGCCTGATGCTGCATCATTTTGTAAGTGATTCTTCCATCTGTTCATCTTTTAGGTCACTTCCTGGGCAACAACACTGTTATTGATGTGCTGAGACAAGCTGGATTTGAAGTGGAACATATACCTGCAGGACAACAAATAGAAAAGTAAGCTTAATTTCCCTTAATTTATCCTTTTCCTGTGAATAAGAAAAAAATTGCAGATTTTTCAAAAATATACTGATTACAAAAGAATAGTACAGTCGCCCCTCCTTTCTCGCAGATTGAGATCCACATTCTTGATTATTCATGGAGGGGTGACCTCCGTTATCTTCAATGGGGCATGTCCCCACAGCGCATACCCCACTGTGCACTCATGGGGCCTGAATACATGCGGGTCTCTGTTTTTGCGTGTGTGTGTGTGTGTGTCTGGAATGGAAAACGGAGGGCCGACTACATTGCATTAACAAAATGGTAGAATATAAATCAGATGACATGAGAGCTGTTTAGGACCCAAAATTACATTTTTTATCAGCAGATTAAACAGTATAAGTAAAGCTTACTTGTTATATGATTACTGTTATGAAATGTTCAGTGCCAGCATGTGGAGGGCTTGAGACAGAATTCAGCAAAACTTTGTTTCTTCCCTCTCAGCATAATGGAGGCAATATTGAGAATGTGAGGCCCTTATGCTCTGTTGATAAATTAATAATGGGCAAGGTACTGCCTCAAGACCTTTTAAGGATTTAAATTTAAAATTGTAGATTTTCTAATCCCAAAAATGCACAATTTTTAAGTTAAAATTGGGTTTTGAAAGAGTATATGCTGTTTTTTTTAAAGATAACCAGTGCAAATTTGATTGACTTCTTTCAAAATTACATCAGGCATTTCTTTGATCTGACAAAACAAACAAAATGCTTATTGTTAAGTTGTAAAGAAGTATTCTGCAAATATGAACATTTAGAAAACTGAAATGAAACTTTGTATAAAATGACTATAGTAAAATAGAAGTGAAATTGTGCCACCATGTTTTGATCCAAAATTACAATATAACTCAATCACTTATTCTGTTTTCTCTTATATTCACATTTATTTTAAGTGCACTTCTGTCTTGCTTTGTGGGTTTATAATGGATTCATGGACTGTTTCCCCAAATAGATTTTCCTCTTAGTCTATAGATTTCAAGGACACAAATAAAAATAATGTCTCAGTAGTTCCACTGATGTAGAAAATATTGTTAATTGTAGAATTCAGCAGAAAAGGAATGCAACCTTGTCAAGTACACGAGGCAATGGAGAGCACACAATATTGACATGTATCTGAAGAACAGTGTAGATGATGAGAATCCTGCAACAACAGAAAGTCCTCACTGGTCACAGGTGCTTCCTGAATTGCTCTTTTTGATCAAATTAAATAGGCAGCTGCTGCAATATTTGATTTGCACACTGGAATTTGTACAGAGTGGAACTTCTTTTCTTTACTCATTTCTTTCCAGCTTATTTTTTCTCTAAAAGAGTAGAAAAATAAGAAAAATGTGTGTTGCTACCTTGAATCGAATCAATGAAGTATTTATATAATATTTGCTGGTTTTATAAGTGATGTGAAACCATGACTACAGACATGATCGTTCCCATTCCTTCCCCCCACTTTTATTTTCGTACATTCCACTTTTGATTCTGAACTAACCACAGATCCCTAAAAGAAGAAAGAGACATTGAAACCTTGAAAACTAATATATTTTATTTGTCATTAGCCTTTGTAGACTGCAGTCCATGTCAAAAACTTAATCAGATAAAATTATATTGGTACAATTATACAAATGCAGTCAGACACAGTTCTTGATGACAACTATGTAGGAATATTTGGTATCTATATTTGGTATCTATATCAGTCTGATAATAACATATCAGGCAGGGTGCATCAAGTGCAATATGAGCTTTTGGTAGCAACAGGAGAGTATTGAGGATGCTATTGTAAGGCAAAAAAAAAAGTTACATTTATTGTTTCAGGAAATCCATCCTGGGATAGGAAAAGAGATAGACAAAAGAAGATTGCCTGAACTTCAACAGAAGAGCCCCTAAGGCTGGCTCTCATGTATGGAAGTTAGCTAATGTGCATCATGAAGCAGGGGGCGCGTGGATGCTCCCTTCCCATATAAAAGGTGCCAAAGGGCTAACTTTTGGGAGAAGGATGAAGTGACCTCTGCAGGCAGGCAAGAAACAAAAGGCTTGACTACATAGACCGAAAGAAAGAAACACAGAGTTAAAACAAAAGAGCAGGCATGTTATCTAGAGCTCCCTCTCTGACTAATTACTCTATAAACATAATGAGTCCAGCTAAAGGAAAACAGCTGATCTGCTGTTCTCCTCACTCTCAACCAACAGTGGCCATCTTCCAGAGGCCACCACACTGATACATAGGTTTTGGGGGATTGTAGCAGGAGATATATTACTGGAATGGGACAGAATTGTATCTCCTGGTGCAGGATTGTGGCCATTGTTTAATTTAGTTAATATATATTATCCCCTTGGTGATCTTTGCAGTACTAAATTATCTCTCTGTTTCTCTACCTTAAATCAGTTTTTTCTTCAGTATTTTCTTCAGGTAATGTCAAGTTTTAATAGTGTTATAACATTACTGTATATATTTATTTATTGGGTTTTAGAATGCAAATAGTAAAACCCAAATCTTGTTTTCCTAGGCAGCCCCAATTAGGAGAGTGTCCCAATTAAATCTGGGGGGAGGGGATAGAAAGCCAACCCGGGAAGAAATCCAACCCCTGAACCTTGGCTTTTTTAATCTGCCAACTGCCAAGTGTATGTGCATTACTCAGTACTATGATGAATCTTTGGATTCATAACAATTTGGCCTGTGACAGCTTTTCATATGCAGTTTGTAAAATCAGAGAGAGGCTTTATCAAAATGTGCAGGTTTGGTATCAAGGATGCACTGATGTATTGTGGGCATGGAATGTTTGCTCCATCATGCCATTCTTCCCCCCCCCCCCCCCCATGTCCACTTGTTTTTACAGGACAGTCTGATTTGCAATAAGATTAAAATGGGATAGATGAGAATTGGCAGAATCTTTCAGTATACTTTTGCACATACAAATTCTTAACTCAGACTAAATCTAAAGAAGTATAAACATTGACTGCTTTAGAAATTGGTCAATAGAAATATGCACACCGGACTTGCAAAGAAATTCCCATCTGCTCATAAAACAATTTTCTTGGTGATTTTATTACATATAAAGCTACAATTTTCTTTCACAAATGAAAGCAAAATACTTGGCTGTTCTGGATAGATTTTAGATTAAAGTTTTAGGATGAATGCTTTAAAAGTAGATAAAAGCAAAACGCAACCTTCAGGACTGGTTCTTGTAATACATTGATGTTGTTGCTATAAACTTTGGGTTTCTGTTTAAGTTTCACTCACATCCAGAAAGATGTCACACAGGCTCCATCTGCACTGCAGAAATAGTCCAATTTGACACCACTTTAACAGCCATGGCTCAGTTCTATGGCATTCTGGAAATCATTATTTGTTCTGGCATCAGAGCTCTCTGACACAGATGACTAAATGTTTTACAAAACTACAAATCCCAGAATTCTATAGTATTGCACCATGGGAGTTAAAGTGGTGTAAAGCTACATTATTTCTCCAGTGCAAACAGCCACCCAAGCATCAAATTACAGTCATCCCTCCATATTCATGGGGGTTAGGGGTGAAGGACCCCCACAAATATGGAAAAATCACAACTAATTTCTCCCCCATGAGAGGGCCTGCATAGGTCCCCTCCAGACCCCTGCCATGCCTGGATCAGGTGATGCAGGCATGGCATGGTCAGGAGGGGACCCACGGGGGTCTTTCTGCCCCCTGCATGATCCAAGCATGACAGAGGAGGTAAAAAGAGCCACAGGAGCTCTCTCCTGATCCCTCCAATGCCTGGATCAACTGTTCCAGGCACTCGAGGGGTCAGGAGAGACCTTGGGAATTCGCGAATTCCATGAATTAGGAGGGATGACTGTACATCCTTCTGTTTGCTTACTTAAGACATTATATTAATGAGTGTTAATACTTCTATCACCAAGTTTATGTTCATTCAAACAGTGGTTCTCTGATGTTTTTCATTGTATTTTGGAAGTTGGGAATCTTAAAAATGAGATTAAGTCAAAGAGGAGTGTCTTTGGGATAAGAAAAATCTACAACTCTGCATTCTGCTGGTGTCCAATTGCCAAATGGAAAACAGGCATGGTGTAAAATTGTTCATTCATTTTAGTTTTTGATGGTCCAAGGGTAGGCTGGTGGAACATATTGGCTGTGATCCTAGATCATCTCAGCATATTTATTTGTTATTATTTATTAATTTATGAAAATATTTATAATTTGCCCTATGTCAAGAGATCTCAGAGCTTACAAATAGCATTATAACAGATTAAATGGGTTAAAAACAGCAAGATAATTTAAATGAGCTAAAAACATATTAAACAATATATTGAGTTGAAAACAGATTTTAAAAAAAATAAAAGTTTTAAAATCTCTGTATAAAACTGTCTTTGGGTTGAATTAATGGTGACAAAAGACTTTGGTGAACTACCACATTTTAACGTGGGGCCTCAATGACATGAATGTTGGTGCCAGTTGTGCCTCCAGGGGGAGGGCATTCCACAGTTGAGATGCTACAGCTGAGAAGGCCCTCTCCCATGTCCCAACCCTGCAGGATATAGAGGAGTCCTCCCCACAATATATCACAGTCCTTGGGAAGGTACACATTGTCCTGTTTTGCCCTTGGATTCCACCACCATCACCACCCCCGTAATACTATCTGGAACAGGCCCTCTAGATAGGAGAGGAATCACTGTGCCTCCATCCCACAGAGCCAGTCTAGTAAGATGCCATGATCAATGGTATCAAAAGCCATTGAGATATCCATGCTTTCAACAGGGTAGACGCCCCCCATATTTCCTTCAGAGCAGGTCATTAATCAGAGCAACTAAGGCTGTTTCGGTGAATGAAACCAGACTGAATTGGATCCAGATAATATTTTTCTTACAAGAATGCCTGATATTGCCTAGCTAACACATTCTCAAGCACTTGGCCCCAAAAGGATATATTTGTAACAGGTGGTAATTCTTATGTATCTCTTGGTCCAGGGACATCCTCTTCAGGAGAGGTGACATTACTGTCTATTTCAAGGCACTAGGCATCTCCTCCTGATATTGTTAGGCATCCACCACCCCATGGTCCCACCTGGTCAATCCACCCTGCTAGATTTTATTAGACAAAAAGGGGAAGGGTCACACTTACATGTGGTACATTGAACTACTATTTTAGTTGTTTTGTCCACATCATCAGGCCTCAATAAATGAAATTGAGCCCATAAAAACTGACTGAACAGTGTACTGGATACCTCTTTAGGCTCTGTAACAAGTGTGGTATCGAGTTCTGAGCAAATGTGAGCAATTTTTTTAATCCATAGTATTCACAACAGGTCGCCATGGTTTACATACCTGAGCAAACTGGACCCATACCTAAAAGATTCTTGACCACTTGGAATGGTCTTACTGAGTGGGAGGTTGAGGATGCAATAAGAGGTGTGATGTGATTTTTAGGTCTGCTTCCCTGTTGCATAGTAGATACAAGAACAGGCTTTGCTGATTTCCATTGCATTCACTCTAAGTCCTATGATACCTGCACTTTAGCTGTCATCCACCCTGATTCATTTCCCACACATCTTCTGTAATCTAGCGCAAATTATGGTCTCCACAAAACTGGATTGGCTGGTTAGGATCAACAGCATATATTTATTATTGCATAGCATAAATATCTGCCAGAAGAGTTTGATTAGCACTACACAGTCCCTATACTGAACATCATCATACCAAAACATATAAGAAATTATGATTCTGGATTTCTGTCACTTTATTGCACAGTGTGCAGAGTACAATACACAGAGGAAGTATGACACACTACTCTGTGTATCATTGCAGATCTACAATAGTTCCACATGCCGAGGTCCTCTCCCAGCTGGCACATCCATTCCACATTGTCTAGAAAAGTCACTGCACATGTGTAGCACAATGTATATCTGCATGTGTCACCAACAGGATTCTGGTCATTGTGGGTTTGCTAATGCCAAAATTAAACCTACCAAGAGTAGACTGATGAAGAAGGAATAGAATTTGCATTTTGATGAGAACACAGTTGAAAATGTTAAAAAAAACCCTAGTTCACAAGGCCTGAAGTTGTACCTGGTCCTGAAATAACAACAAAAAAAGTGTCAGTTGAGTGTGTCTGGGGAGGGCATTCCACAGTTGGGGTGCTACCACTGCAGGCATCTTCTCCAACTAGGTATCTGCCACTTCTGACTTGGAGATGTTTCTAAAGCAGATCACAAGGTCCAAGTAGATATGTATGGGTAAATTCCTCAGGTTACAATGCCTTGAATGTCAAAAACAGCACTTGGAACCGCGAGCTATTGAAAATTAAGCATTAGCACACTAAGTTCATATGGCTGACCATTCCATTAGGAAGTGTGAGGTGCCGCAGTTAAACAAGATCCATGTGTTCAGCAACAATCTGATGCCCATTTCTTCTGTCCCTTAACCCTGTCCCTCTATTGGAGGATAAAGCTGTGTGTGCCACAGAGCCTATCATATTCTGATGTCCTCAGATGCTGTGAAGAAGATTCTTCCATCACTACAGGAGAAATTAAGTTCAGCTGCCAGCTCAATTTCCTCTGTCTTAACCATCTGAAGCAAATGAAAGATGGGTTCCTTTGCATCAGGCAGTAAAGATTTTAGAAAACTATATTCATATTAATTTGTTTTTAGTTTTGTTTATCACACGAAGTTAGGGCAGTATACAAATAAAATCAATTTACAGCAGTTTACAAGAATAAAAATATTTAAACAGACTAAAACACATTAAACAATTTAATAAGTTAAAACAGGTTAAAAGTTTTAAACACTTTAAAATCATGTAGATATACATTTGGGGGGTGAGGGAGAGAGAGAGAGAAGAGAGTCAAATCCCAGCCTCACTTAACAGTTTTACAGCTCTGTTCTGGACTAACTGAAGTTTCTGTGCCATTCTTTTTCAAAGACAACACCATATGAAATGTGTTGTAGGAATCGAGTTGAAGTGACTCCAGTAGTTCTAGGAAAATGATACCGCTTTACTTACTATCTACATATTTCTGTGTCAAGGAATGTAAATCTCTCCAAACGATTGCAGCAATCTTATCTGGTTTTCATTCACATTGCCCTTGTGTCTTGTAGATGAAACTCTTTAATCTCCAGTGATATCCTTCTGGAGCAAAGTGCTGCTACACTTTGTATCATTCCAAGTGGTTACAGAAATATCAAGTGGTACCATGTGCTTAGGGAGAACGCCAGCTTATCTATCAAAGTCTGTGGTCTGTCTGCAGTCACTCAGGCCTGCACCACACTTATTTTCCCCACCTATATAATCATGTCACCACAGTAAGAAGCCTCACACTTTGAACGAAATGACTTCCAAAGTTAATGTTGTTAAATTCAGCAGCAATGGTTGGACACCTGTTGGGATTATAAATACTACTGCCACTCACAAGCCATGTGCAATCCTGTATTCAGATACTAGAAGTTAAAACCCCATGAACTGAACTGGGCTTATTTCTGAGCAGACCTGTGTAGGATTGCATAGCAAAGATTAAGGTAACTGTTAAATATTTTTTCTTAGCTCATAAAAACTTCCAGTCATCCCAGGTTCAGTTTTGCTTTACATGTGAAAGTTACCATAATATTTGGCTAGGTATTGATTCATTGAGTAGGTAGCCTACTTCAAGAAAGTAGGATATGTTACTATAAAAATTGGTGATTGTTGTCTTTGTAGAGAAATATTTTGTGAGTATCCTACCTGACGTCTACATTATTAACATCCCAAATTCTTTATTCCTATTAAAAAGAAGTTTCAAGTAAGGAGTCTTCTTTTCCCCTCCACAATCCACATTAAGGGACATGCTCTATGTTTTAGGGCTCTTGCGTACAACACAATTACATTACTATACTTCTGTTTTTACTGCTATAGTAACACCCTTTGTAATCCTGAGAGTTGTAATTTGTTGAGGCAATAGAGCTATCAGGCTGAGAATTTTAAATGACTCTCCCTATGCTGCAAATTCCAAGATTCTATGGGGTGTTGCCATGGCAGTTAAAATGGAATCATACTTCTATAACTGTGTAATGTAAAAGGGCCCTTAGAAACTATGATTCAGTTGCACAGAGCAATTGATCATGCATGTGGCAAAAAGTACCCCCCCCCAAAAAAAAAGAGGAGAAACAGAAGCTTTTTTCCTTGCAAACTTAACAGTATGATTTTATAGAAACAGACTTGGAAAGGAAATTGTTTTTTGGATTTTTTAATTGTTCCTGAAGTGCTGCAATTCATGTCAGAAGAGGAGTTGGGGGTATATGTTTAAAAAATGAAAGAAAAGAAAAGAAAAAAGAAAATGCCCATTAAATAGCTATCTATGAAAATGCATTTGTAATAACCATATAGTAGGCACACCATAATGGACGGGATCCAGAACTATATAATTCCATGTATACATGCAAGTATAATTGAAACCTGGATAACCTGTCAGTTGTGCCCGCCAGTTTTCCATGTGCAGCAGCAAACAAGATCTAGTGAATTGGGGGGGGGGGGGGACAGAAGTCACAATGATCTGTTATGAGTCCATTCCTCTAATGATGTATCCTGTCTGACAATCTCCAAGGTTTGACTATATACACCTGGCAATATAGCAACAAGACAGGATTGTTGGCATGCCGTCTGCTCTGCTGCCCAAGTGTGTTTCTTCCAAAACTGCTGGGGTGATCTCAGAAGTGGTGTTAATGTCCCCCAAATTTATTGTGTTGCAGGATTTTAACAACCATCATGAGACACTCTCAGGGCCAGTTTAGAATTTCCTGGCTCCTATAGCAACCATGAACATGTATCAGTGAATATCTGGTCCTACACATGTAGCAGGCCAGACTTGTGATCTTGTTTTTGCTGGTGAGGATGATGTTGATCAGGAGGTGGGGAGGCTTGAAAGAACTCCGTTACCAGAATTACCTAATAGGATTTAGATTTGTTGGGGCTCATAATCTCTGCAGGGACTTTGGATCCATTAGAATGGTCTGCCTCGCAGAGACAAATGTATCCAAAAGGATTCCTAAATGCTCTGATGAATTTTCCAGCTGCTAGAGTTGGTGATTCTGTTGATACCTGGTTGATCTGTGGAAGAAGGAGATGATTGACACAGTTGCTTCCGTGTGTTCTTTACTTGAGTGCATAGCACGGACTCGTTGGCTTTCTAAGTGTACTCAGGGCAATGAAGCATTTGAGTAGTTTTTAAATTTGTATTGCTTTAATTGGTTTTTATTTGTTGAAGCTGGGGACAATACAAAAACACAATAAATAACATAACACAATGTCTACAATCATGAACTGCCTAGAGAAAATGATTAACAGAATTATAGATTATAACGAATGTGGGACTGCTATGAAAGACAGCAGTGCCATGTTAAATTTCTCTTTTCCCACTGTGATATGTCATATAATTGGTCTTGTGATTGATGTGATTATATTGTTTGTTTTGTTGCTTTGTCTAACTTGAATAATTTTTTTGCTTTATTTTCTCCCCTCTGTGAAATGCTTCATGGATTGAGGTCCATTCTGGAAGCCCTAGACATATTCTAGGTTTATACTTCAGCCATACCAACATTAACCTTTTTTCTAACAAAATGATTTAAGAAGTCTCTGTGCACCTTATGTTTGTCATATAGGAGATACCCATGCCAGCCGAACCGTAGATCTACACTTTCTAGACACAAGGTTCTTTTGTCTTCTGCATGAGTCAGTGTAGTACTGTGTGCTAAATATTAAATGTAGACATTTGAATGAAGATGCAAAATTGCATTAATCACAAACAAAACATCTGATCAGGACATTGAACAAAAATGTCAGCAGAGAATAATCAGACCAGCAGGACAGCAAATAGCCAAAGGAAGCATTTCCAAAATATCCTGGCATGGAACACTGTACAAATATGAGCAACATGTGTTCTACAACCAAGACTGAATGCCATCCATAGTTTCAGCCATAATCTATAGTAGTTGCCAAAGAGAGTGAATAGAGGTGGTGTTGCTATACAGCTTTTCAGCCATTAGGAAGTACTACAAATGAAAGGGCAAGATACCATCTCAGGCAGCTGGCACGGGGATAAAGCATTTCCAGTCAAACAAGCAAACCTCCAATGAAAAAACAAACATGCACACCAAGGAGGATGTTTCCTGAGTGACATAATATGCTCTGGGGAAGGGTACCACAAGTGGTTTTCATTTTCTCAATGTTTCTTTTATTGCATAAAGGGGTTTTCTTGACAGTAAGAGAACTGAAATTATTTTTCTTGAGGGGGGGGCAAAGATTATGAGACATTGCTCCTATTCAAACACAGAATGGGAACTATTTTGCCCTTGCCTTTTTCCTTCCTTAAAAAAAAGGTCTTAACTCTAATTCTGAGAAGGTTTGTGCTTTTTATATGAGGAACTTTATTTTCAGTTCATACAATCCCAAACAGCACACATATTCTAAATATGAAAACATTTCTTAAATGTATATAGGTGAGATGATGGTTGCAGTGAGCTATATGTGGTATTAGCCATGTCTCCGCTGAAAGCTGTTCTACAATGAATATTTCTTAACCATTATTCACCACATTATCATACATTTTTAAACAGAATTTTTAAAGGTTCCGCCCCGGAGATCAGTTCAGGAATGCCATATTGATTGTTATCAACACTGAAATCTTTTTAAATTTTGGCTTAACATAAAAATAAGCTTGATCCAGTTTCACACTGTCTTATTTATTTCTTTTCCCCAAAATATAGTGGTAGTGACAGGGAACCAATCCTTAAAACTTCATCAGTAGGAATTCCCTAACAAGAAACCACCTGAGTCTTGACTCCAGATGACCTGGCAAACTACAGTTCCCAAAATATTTTGCAAATAGCATTTGCTACAACTAGAAGTCCTACTTCACATCCAACCTTTCACTCTTGTTATGAGGTAAATATGAAGAAAGGAAGGATGGTTGAAAAACATTTTTGAGGCCTCCATATCTTGTAATTTTCACTGACATTGCTGGAAGTGCATCACCTGGAACCTATTGTAGAACTAACTTTGTGCTAAACTTATGTGCTAGATTTGGTCTAATTCTTATTGAGTTCAAAATTGCTTGTTTTAGTGGTGATTTGTTCCAGATAAAGAACGGAATCTGTATATCTACAATTCATTTTTGTAATTATTTTTACAATTTGCTAGACATGATGGAACAGTACATACTATACTGTAGATACTAAATTATACAGTGTAAGTCATAGCTCCAAGGCCAGTATACAATAAAAACACAAATGAAATCCCAACCCACATAAAACAATAAAAAGTAAGATAAAACAGCAAGAACTTCATTCAGCAGGAAGATTTTTTTTTAAAAAAATGTTCATTGAATGCTGGAAAATGAATAAGGGATTTATATCCCAGGTTTCTGGACCATGTTCAAGTGAAGTCCAACAATGCAACACACTACAATAATAGCATTCAAATTAATGGAATAGTTGTGAGACCGTTTCTGCATAAACTTCTTTTTCTTCTCTCATCTGGCTATGTGAGAGTTCATAAGTTATAACTATGGTGACTTAAAAAAAATCCAAAACACCCAAGTCATGAGTCATGGGCAGTGATGGTCTTATGATAATGAACCCAAATAAAAAGCAGATGAGCAGAGAGTTTCTGGTTCTGGTAGGGACTGTACTCCTGAGAGTAAACCCATTGGAGGTGCAGAGTAGGAATTTATGCATCTGAAGTTTCGTATGGGTGGAAGTGGAAAGTGAGGTGGAGAAGACTGAAGATTGGAGAAAACTGAAAAACTCAAAAGATTCCATCTGAAAGGAAAAATAGAGAATCAGCTTTCCTGAAAAGATGTCTCATTCTATGAAGGATGGGTGAAAGGAAGAATAGAGAGGCAATTAATCTACTGGGCCGCCTTGGCTGAACTTGGAGAAAAGACCACCTGAACCCAGGGACAAATGAAGTGTTGATATCTTTGGGGAAAATATCTTTAGTAGTTAGCAAGAGTTCATATGAATGATACAGGAGAAATGAATGGGAAAGTGGAATTGTATAAATCTTTGTAGCAGAAGAACTGTCAAACATATTTTCTGGAGTGATTTGAAAATTAATTTTCAATTGGTTTATTTGATTAATTAATGGCAACATTTTTGATTAGAAATATTTAACAGCATACTGTATAGTTGGACATAAAGAAAGGAACTGGTTAAGTAATGCTGACTTACTCAGGTTCTAATTTCATATCCTGCAGAATAAATCTAACCCTTTCCCTGAAAGAATTCAGAAGTATACCATCCAGTTTTTCATGAAAGAAAATATCTAATTTCCAAGCAAATCCTGCATCCCTGTTATATTTTGTTGAAGGTTCTATTCTTTGTAGTGTTTTATAACTCCTTTTCCTGTTCCGGCTGATTTTAAAAGCCAGTCTTTTAAGAAATGATGCATCTACAGCCTGTAGGCATATGACATATTGCTATTCCAATCTGTCTTCAGTCTGCTATTAATAGTAAGGCCCTGTTCAGAATATCAGTCAATGTTCAGTGTGCACCTTGCTATTTTATATTATAGTGAGACTTAAGCTCTCTTCAGGCATTATCAATGTAGGCAAAATACAAGGAGGGGGCATTCTAGCTTCGGCTCTCTCCATTTTTGCTCTCTTCACATGAGCACAACTTCTTGTAAAGAGTGACTTTTCATCTCCACATGGTCTAGAACAGGGGTAGGCAACCTGTGGCCTGTGGTCCGGATGCGGCCCGGCGAGGCCTTGGGACCGGCCCCAGCCCAGTCCTGCCGCCGATTGCCGCCGGGGCCTTTGGCCTCTTGCACGCAGGGGCAAGGGGGGCAATTGCCTATAGACGCCTCAGAAACATGCATTTATCTTAACATTTTTTTAAAAATCGGCAATTTTTTTCACGTGTCCACTTTTTTTAAAAAAAGTATCCACCATTTGAAAAATGTCCTACATTTGTCCCGGTTTATTTATTTATTTAATTTTTTTTAAAAAAAAAATATTTAATGATTTATTTTTTGGCTTCGGCCCCCCAGTTGTCTGAGGGACAGCAACCTGGCCCCCGGCTCAAAAAGGTTGCCTACCCCTGGTCTAGAATGTTGAAAAATCAGTACTTTTGATTGCATGAAGAGTGGATGGGGTGGGTGTCCTCTTCAAAAAGGCAGTATGAAGAGAACAGTGATGGAAGGGGCAAGGATAGCATGTTTCCCCTCCTGAGCAGTGCCTAAAGTTCTTGCTTACACATTTATACATAAGTATGTTGAACATTTGGGATGCAAATCGTCATCTATTTCATTTTCACAAGCAAGAATAAAGGATCAAAATTTTCTTGTGCATTTTGATTTTGTTGTTGCAGTACAGGTGTTGTTAGTGAATTTTTTCTTTACACAAAAAAAACCCTTGTTTTTGATCAAGGACAACAAAACATGTGAGTGCTGTTTGCATCCCTACTAGAGCCATCTGCTGGGGCATAATGAAGAACATGAAACTGTGCAGGGACAGCTACATTCCAATGCAGATCTCAATTAGTAGTTCATGCAGAAACACATAGTTAATGTAAATTCACACAAATAATGTGAATTTGCATTGACAAGTTGTGACTTTGTCTCATCAACAAGTGACATTATTCCTCTTCCTGCTTGTGCCATTTTAGAACTTTAAAAAAGAGTTCAGTGCTTTTTAAAATTTCAAACAGAGAGTAAATCATATATTGGCTTGGATTATACATTTGGATTGTACATTTGGATTACACATTTCTGTGCCTGTGTCATAATTTCCAGCATGAGTTCTGCTTATGAGAGTGAAATGGATGTGCCTGCAGAAAGCTTGAAGTACTATCTTCTTATGCTTGACAGTGGCTTGTGATAAATTATGCCCATTTGAAAAACATTTAGGTCCTCAGATAAAATGAAACGAATAAAGTATTCTTCCACTCCAGTATGTAAATCCCTGCATCCCTCTGGATTTTCACCTCTTCCTTATTTAGCAGATTTGTTAGTATGACAACAGATCAGAGGTCTTTCTGTGGGAATTATTTACTCTCAGGATGATAGTCTGTTTAAATTAGATTTTCTTACATGATTCAGGCAGTCTTCAAGAGAGTTTATAAACCACAATGTGCTGAGAAAGTCCATTCTCTTTGTTTAAAAAAATGCACATCTTTGCATATGTTAGTATCTTTTATATGCAAGCAAGATGGTCCCCAAAGATATAATACTGATTTCTTCTTACATTGCTGGAGAGGTGGCTGTTCCAGGAGATGAGAAATACAAGCACATTAGTCTCTCAAACCCTAGCAGTTGTGGCTAAAGGAACTGAGAGGAGAAGGGGGTGAGAAATAGTTCTGCCAAACACTAGCGTATGTAACAAGCTTTTTCGTGCTCACATGAGTTGTACACAAGAAGACAGATGCCTCTATGGGCAGAAGATGAAGGATGTGTGCAAAGTGTAGAATTCTTGAACTGACAAATATTCCCACTGTGGATTTTAGGAGAATCCGTACAGCATGATTAGCTCATGGTTGGCATTGCTTCTGATACTGTAGAAAAATGATGGCCTGGGGCCTAAAGTTGCCATATCAGATATTCTTCACTTTTACCAAAAGTCTACATTAATGAGGCAAAAATACTCTTCTTTAAAAAGCATTCTTGATGTGCTCACAGAATTTGGAAGGATCCAGAGGGCTCATTGAATCTAGCTGCCTTCTCCCAAATACAGACCTGAGGTATCCTTAGAGTGCTTACACAAATTTGGGTTTTACTGACCTGCAAAGGACCTTCCTAGGCAGTTCATTCCTTGTTGAACTGCAGTTAACAGAAGCAGGATTTCTTTTATTAAACTTCTTTGGTAGACTCTCAGTTAAAATTTCTCAGAACAAGCTTGTGTCACCAGTACAGGAGAAAAAGAGATGGAACTACAACTCCTGTGGCTTTTGAGATTCAGTCCCTTCCTTGAATGATGCTATATAGGACTTCAGCCATGCTAAAAATGGGGCTCAACAGACGGGCAGCTCCGTGCCACCCCTTTTAGCCCAAATGGTGCAGCAATGATGCGCTCTCTCCCAGGAGCAAAAAGAAGCTGCCTAAAACAGCTTCCTGGAAGGGGCATGATTGGTGCATGCTCACACTCCAATCATATCACTTCCTGCCAGTGCCATTTGGGCAATGCGCTATGCTCACGCCATCATGGTGCCACCCATGTGGAGGGCGGCAAGCCATGATGGCGGTGTCCTCAAGGACTAGGGCTGCTGGGCATCTAAATGCCCAGCCTCATGTAGCCCTAGTTCATGATGAGGACGCTGCAAATTGTCTGTCTGTACCATGTCAATCTTGCATATAAAAGTGCATATTGTCTACTGTACTGCCTGGAAGAGTCAATATTACAATATTCCAATTTTTTAGCATGGTCATTCATATCCTATCCTTGTTGACTGACTTTAGAAAAGCTGATTTCAATAAACTCGGAAATACTGGGGGTAATTCTATGGCCAGGAATAGTAAAAGAGAAGGGAATTTAGGATAGATGGGAGTTTCTCAAAAGTGAGATACTGAAGGCACAATTTAAAACAGTTACAATGAAGAGGAAAAATGGGAGGTGACTCAAGAAACAGGATGTATGACTAAGGAACTTTCAACTGAGCAAAATTTTACAGTAAATGGGACATGTATAAGAAATGGGAAAAGGGGGAAATCACCTAGGAAAAATTCAAACAAATAGTTAGCACATGGGGTAAAGTCAGAAAAGCAAAAGCACAGAATGAGCTCAGGCTTGCTAGAGAGGTTAAGAACAACAAAAAGGGCTTTTTGGATATGTCAGTAGCAAAAGGAAGAAGGAGGAAATGGTAGGGCCACTGCATGGAGAAAATGGTGAAATGCTAACAGGGGACAGAGAAAAGGCAGAATTACTCAACACCTTATTTGCCTCAGTGTTCTCAGAAAAGGAAAAGTGTGCTCAATCTGAGGAAAATGGATCAGAGGACACAATAGGAGAAATGCAGCACATAATAAGTACAGGAAAATGCAGGGATGCCTGGTTAATTTAAATTAATTTAAGTTTCCAGGACTACATCCAAGGGTATTAAAAGACCTGCAAAGGTAATGTCAGAACCATTGGCAATTTTTGAGAACTCCTGGAGAACAGGAGTAGTCCCAGCAGACTGGAGGTGGGCAAACATTGTCACCATCTTCAAAAAGGGGGGAAAGAGGATCCTAACAATTATAGTTCAGTAAGTCTGACATCAATACTGGAAAAAATTCTAGAGCAGATCATTAAACAGAGAGTCTATAATCACAAAAAGTCAGCATGGGTTTCTGAGAAACAAGTCAACATGGGTTTTTTAGAAACAGTGCTGCAGATATTTCAGTTAGGCCTTTGACAAGGTATCCCATGATAGTCTTGCAAACAAGCTAGTAAAATGTGGGCTAGACAATACAACTGTTAAATGGATCTGTAATTGGTTGACCGGCCGAACCCAAAGGGTGCTCACCAATGGCTCCTCTTTGTCCTGGAGAGAAGTGACCTGTGGGGTGCCATAGGGCTCTGTCCTGGGCCCAGTGATATTCAACATCTTTATCAATGACTTGGATGAAGGAACAGAGGCATGCTTATCAAATTTGCGGACCTTCATAGATTAGAAAGCTGGGCCAAAAGTAACAAAATGAACTTCAACGGGGATAATGTAAGATACTGCACTGAGATACAAAAAAATGAAATGCATAGATATAGGATTGGGGACACCTGGCGTAAGGAGACTATGTGTGAAAGGGATCTAGCAGTCCTAGTAGACCACAAGTTGAACAGGAATCAACAGTGTGATGCAGCAGCTTAAAAGGCCAATGCTATTTTAGGCTGCATCCATGGAAGATTGGTGTCTAGATCAAGGGAAGTAATAGTGCCACTCTAATCTGCTTTGGAATAATGTGTCCAGTTCTGGGCACCACAAATCAGAAAAGATGCTGTGTCCAAAGGAGGGCCACCAAAATGGAGGAAAAACTTAGGGAGTTGGGTATGTTTAGCCTGGAGACGAGATGGTTAAGAGGTGATATGATATCTCTGTTTAAGTATTTGAAAGTGTGTAACATTGAGGATGGAGCAAGCTTGTTTTTTTGCTGCTCCGGAGACTAAAAGATGGAACAATGGATGCAAGCTACAGGAAAAGAGATTCCATCTTAACATTAGAAGAAACTTCCTGGCAGTAAAAACTCTTTGACAGTGGAACACACTTCCTCGGAGTGTGGTGGAGTCTCCTTCTTTGGAGGTCTTTAAGCAGAGGCTGGATGGGATGCTTTGATTGTGAGTTCCTGCATGGCAGGGCTTTTTACTGGATGGCCCTTGTGGTCTCTTCCAACTCTATGACCCTATGATTTTATGACTTGTTTTGTACTTCAGGACAAATATCAATCCTGCCTCTGCAACAGCTGCACCTACTATACAGTTTTTTGAATATGCACAACCACCTTCATCTTCCATGCTTCCTGCTTCCAGTGAAGAAGACAGCCTTTCTCCACACCTTCTTCTTCCAGATAGTATCAGTCAGCTGGAGGAGTTTGGACGGCAGAAGAAGTGGCACAAGAAGCAGTACAAAAACAACCGCCAAAGACAATTCAATGACCTATGGGTCCGAATAGAAGATGGGTGAGTTGAAATCACAGAGTATTATGTGGCAGTGTCTAGCTTCTATTACCTTGTCTCTATGATACTTCCTATTACCTGGGAACATTGCTGAAATTGTTAATTTATAAGCAAAATAAATGGTTGAGTGCTGTAATGCATCACTATTATGAAATTAAAAAAAAATCCACAAATCCAAAACACTTCTTGTCCCACACATTTCAGATATGGGAGACTCAACCTGTAGTGACATAAGAACTCTTATGATCATATTGCTTTGCAGAGTAACTTGGATTTTGTAGTGAAGCAGCACCTTAAGCAGATTATTTTGACCTCCCGTCCCAATTTTAGTGCAGTTTTGGTATCCATGTTTTCTACATTCAAGGGAAGAATTCTTCCCTTGCCTTTACATAGTATGTGCAAAAGGCAAGCCACCTGTAGGGTATGTCTGAGGTACACTGGCAAAGGCTACTCAAACATTAGCAACTACCAGTGTTCTTTAGATATGACAGCTTTTCAGTCTAAGTATTAAGTATTAAGGTGATGAAGGCAGACAAGTACAATAAACTGCACTGATTATAGCTAGAAATAGCAGCCCTTATCAGTTGTTCTGGAATTTCAGACAGCCAGTTGCCTGTTCTTGAAGACAGTGCAGTGATACAAAACAGAATATTGTAAGTCACAACAAACTTTTTGTTTATTTTAACAAGTTCTGAAAGGTACATTTCACTTAAATGAACTCAAATTGGACTTTAGACATCCAACAGCTTGGAAATGTTATTTATTTGGAGTGTTACGTCTCAGAATTCTCCAGCCAGTTTGGCCAGTGCTCATATAGTGTGGGGCATTCTGAAACTTGTGCTTAGTTGAGTAACTTCTCCACATTCTGGGACATATAGCCTTTAACTTTAATGTGATAACCTTGCCTGATTTTAATCCAGAAAAACGTGTGTATGGCAAACACATGCAAATGTCGCATTCAGATCCTGCAAAGCCTGACTCCTCTCAATGCACCTTTGAGGGGAAGCACTAAAGAGCTGCTGCTGCCACCACCACCAGAAATTTAAAAAGGTCAGAAGCAGCACCATAGCAGAGAGAGTAAGAGGGGTTGGTGCTTCCTTTAGGTGTTCCTGGGATGGCTCTTATCTTGACCACTCTACTCAGAGGTGGTTCCTTTTTTTGATAAGAATTCTTGCATTGACCTATGAATAAGTCAACCCCATTTTTTTGGGGGGGGGTCAATTTTTTGACTGAAATTTCTACATTAATGCATGACTATGTGCAGTACTTTCATTTGTGCAAACTAAGTTCAAGATGCAAAAGTAGTTTGCACTTGATTAACTCATCAAGCATGAGAAAGGAGGGAAGAATCTTGCCCTTCCCAGCAGACTTAAGGAAAGGTAAACAATTGCAACCTCTCCTAGCTTGTGTGTTCTTCCTCACTAATAACGTTTGCCATCTTGACCATACTCTGATCTTGCTTGGCAACATGTTTCTCATTTTTCATCTATGAAATGTTGGAAGACATATCATATAGATAATGTAATGTCACCATGTAGATTAGCCTTCGCCAGCCTGGTGTCCTTCAGATGGCCTACAGTGCCCTGAAGTCACTGAAAACATAGCCAATAGTTAGGGATTGTGGTAGGTGTAATACAAATTATTCAGAAGCAATCAGGTTGGGGAAGGTCTTCATAGATCATCTGAAGTTAGGTACTATCTTCATTAGAATCAACTCAGGGGTTTTGAGCCCCTTTCCCACTTTTTTTTAAGAAAGTGGGGACAAATGAACATGGGGGTTCCACACCTGCTCAAAGAGGGAATCCAACTGAACAAGTATTTATGAGGAAGCCCACTTACGTCAGTTTGCATCCTTGTGGTTAGTTCCAGTTAGAGCAAACCCATTGAGTCAATTATTGGACAGTGAGTCAATACATTGATAAATCTAATGGATTCAATGTGTCAGAACTAAAATAGAATTTAGGGCCATTATCTGTATAGGTGGATGGGAAGAAGCCCCGATGAACATATGAAATAGAGTTCAGTTTCCAGCTTCAATACAGGAACTCTGACAAAACTAAATTTTCTGCAGAGCCTATGAAATACTGCAGGTACCTGTGGACATCTATCCTAGAAATGCATCTGATTGTTTTAAACAGACTTTTATCCACATTATTCTAATGAGGCCTTCTCTTCAGGAACGATCAAACTGGCTTGCTGCACTTTGAATAGCTTGAGATTCTTTTCTGGTCTTTTGAACCTATGGGGGCCAGTAAGTAGAACTGCACATACAGTCCTTACACATAAACAGCACAATGATATAGTGCTGGTAGCAATTTGTTGCTGTTAACTGCCATCAAGTCGACTTCAGCTTATAGCAACCCTATGAATGAGAGATCTTCAAGTTATCTTATTATCAACAGTCCTGCACAGGTTTTGCAGACTCAGGACAGTGGCTTCCTTAACTGAGTCTATCCATTTGCAATGCAGTCTTATTCTTTTCCTACTTCCCTCTACCTTACCAAACATTATTGTCTATTCTAGTGAATAATGCCTTCTCGTAATATGTTCAGAGTATTTCAGCCTCTGTTTGGCTTCTAGGCTTCTTGGCATCTGGGCTTCTGGGGAAAGTTCAGGCTTGATTTGCTCTGGGGCCCACTTATTTGTCTTTTTAGCAGTCCACAATATCTGTAGAACTGTTCTCCAGCACCACTGGAAGTTGATTTGCTGGATCAAAGAAAGCTGATTTTCTTCTTGTCAGCTTTCTTTGTTGTCCAGCTTTCACAAACATGCACAGAAACTGGAAAATTACAGCAAGAACAACTCTAACTTTAGTATTCAATTATATGTCTTTACACTTCAGAATCTTTTCTAGTTCTTAATAATATTCTGATTTGCAACAAGATATGGCCAAGCTGTCCCAAGCATCATTAATTATTTTTTGTTGTACAGTACTAACTGAAAATGGCAGGCTTTGGGATTGTATTCATTCCTATAGTAAGCATCAAGAGCCAGTGTGGTATAGTGTTTTGAGTCTTGGACTAAGGCTCAGGGGCTGCTGCCACACTGCAGAATCAATGCAGTTTGACACCACTTTAACTTTCATGGCTCCATCTAATAGATTTCTGAGATTTGCACTTAGTTGTGGCACCAGAGCATACTGAGGTAAGACTATCACACCAAAACAAATCCCAAAATTCCATAGCATTGAGTCATGACAGTTAAACTGGTGTTAATCTGCATTAATTCTGCATTGTTGATGCAGCCTGAGAGGCCATGATTCAAATCCCCACTCAGCGAAGTTACATTCTCTCAGCCTCAGAGGAAGGCAGTGGCCACTCAACTCTGAGTAAATCTTTTCAAGAAAACCTTAGGACAGGTTTGCTGTGAACTACAGTCAACTCAAAGCCACATAACATTTGCTCTTGTCAGAAGACAGTTGTAGCTATGGTGTGAATAGGATTAGGAACTTGAATTACCCAGTTCCTCTAAAGAAAGTTTGCCAGTCCCCCTCCCCCCCAAAAAAAACACTGAAACCCTAGGATAGGGTTGTCATAGGTTGTAGTCAATTTCAAGTTGTCACCATAACAACAACATAGTAAGCATAAAGATAACAATCTCCCCCAGTGTAGCCCTCCCTCTCATTTTTAATGTTTATAACTTCAGCTTGTTGAAATAATTAACAAAACATCCCTTTTTGGCAACTATTACATTTTTTAAGTCTAAATTAAATTATTTGGAATAAATAGCATACTTGGATTCTGTTTTCATAAGCATGAAAATAGTGTTTGAAAGAAATAAAAACTCAATCTCTTTATCCCTGAAAAGCAGCACAATTGCAGGAGTGAAAGGCATGTTGGGCTGAATATTCTCCAGGTAGCCAAACTGCATTATGTAATCTTGTGAATAGTCTTTAAATTACACTCACTTGTATTTGTTTGTCCTCATCTGGCAAGAAGCTCCAGACATAAATCAGCTTATAGAATAGAATCATATCCACCTCTCAGCTAGATCAGCATACCTTGCCCAAACCCATGAGGCCGCACCTGTGCAATTGGTCCAACATCTGCTCTTGGCAGTCCTAGTTTCCGATAAATATGATGAATGTAGACAAGATGTGTAAGGAAAATAATGGCACAGCATAACTTGACAGGGTCTATGAGGAAGAAGTAAATCTCCTTGCTTGTTGTCTTTGCCAACGCACTCTCCTTCCCTGGATGGCTTTTACTATAGCTTTTCAGATTAGTTGTCTGCTCAGAGTGTGGAAGATATATTAATTAAAGCCTCTGAACATGTGTTCCATGTTCATTCTCATCAACGTCTCTCTCTTTGCCATTTCTTAAAGTAGTTCATCTTATTTGGGAAACAGTGTAATAAGTAAGTTTTTTTAAAAAAACACACACCAAACTTTACAAGAGTATATAACAATAAGGGTGTGGATGTATTCAGTGGTCACCCATGATCTGAACTACCTAACCCTGCAATAAAAAGGAGAGATGCTACCATTCTGCTCAGACCACACAGGCTGTCAGTGGCTTTCTCAATACATTTTCCACCTGATTTTTACCCCAAATAAACTTTTTGATACATGTTTTCACATGTGTTCCATTTCTAGACATTTTGTTTTGCGAATTTATCGCCTCATGAAATGGGCAGTTCCTCTTGATCTTGTTTTTACTTAGGAAATCTTATAATAAGATTTCAGCTTTGGCCATATTGATCACCGCTGTGATCAAATTTGGAATTTGGAATAGCGGTATATAAATAAATTTTATTATTATTATACTAATAATAATAATAATTATTATTATTATTATTATTATTATTATTATTATTATTATTATTATTATTATTATCATCATCATCATCATCATCTTGATGTGTCATTGAACTAAGTGAGCATTATTTGGGGATTTTTTCCAAAATAAGTTTTATTAAATGTACACATATACTATATTTAAAACAGAACAAACTCTAACATAATATATCCCACACATTCTTCAATGTCCCAAAGGATGGATGTCCCAAAGGATGGTAAAGTTATGTCTGGACCTGAGCCCTCAGAATTCCCCAGCCAGCTTGTGTAGTGTTTACCAGCTATTGATGTTCTGTGGCATGCAGCTTCTGGAACATACAGTGCCAAGTGCAAACTCATCTCCATTATATTTCCATCTCCATTAACACTTAATACATCTCTGTTAACATCAGGGCATTTTTCTTCTTTTTAAGTTCTGTTCACAATATTTTTTTAATCAATCATCAATCAGTTTCACCTCTCTGTTATTGAGGTTTTATTGCTGATCTTGAACTCACCAAAATATAGTACAGAAATAAGGAAGAACCCTTCTATCAGCCTACATTAGCATTTGTTTTACATAAAATTGATCTTAATATGGCCCATTATCACAGGAAAAGGAGAAGTGTGCAAATATTTGCATGGGGAAGGGGATGATAATCAAAATAGAACAAAACAAAATGTGCCGAAGCAATTATATTCATATTCAAACATGTGCACGTTTTATTATTGTATGCAAAGGCACAATTCAGGCAATCTTAAGCATCTAGAAAAAAATCAACCCTACCTTTCAATTGTTAAAAGCAAATTTCTAGCTCTTCTGGTGATGAGGATAGATTTGTAATATTTGTTGAAATTTTACTAGGGTCAATTGGACTTCCAATTATCAATGAATGGGATTACAGGACCAGGCATGTCTCCAAACCCTCCAATATCTGTCTGACTCTTTATTTAATTATTTCTAATAGAAGAGAAAATGACTATCTTGAAAATTATAGCCTGTGATCTTTTAAGTCATAGTGACCATCAGTTTGCTCATACTGCACAGACAGAATGCTGGACTAAATGGGCCTTTGGTGAGGGTTGTTATGCTGTGACAAAGATAACTTAAATACATGAAAGATGTCATGTTATGTGAGAGTCAATATGGTTTGAATCTCCTTGGGTCACCTTGGGAAAGATGTACTCTCTCAGCCTAAGAGGAAGGCAGTGGAAAATCACCTCTGAAGAAACATCTGAATAAATCTTGCCAAGAAAACTCTAGGAGAGGATTGATGTAAATCAAAGTTTACTTGAAGGCACAGCACAACACTAAATCTTGTTATATGCCTCAATAAAACCGAGACTGGACAATAAATGCTATTTGAGTCTGCTTTTGAAGACTTTTCTTACATTTCACATGTCTGTCTCCCCACAGCTGCATCTGCACTGCAGAAACAATCTGGTTTGACACCACTTTGTGGCACAAGAGCTCTCTCACAAAGAAGGTTAAATGTTTCACAAAACTACAGTTCCCAAAATTCCATAGCCTTGAGTCATGACAGTTAAAGTGGTATCAAACTGGATTATTTCTGCAGTATAAATACTTTTTGCGAATATGTGTTATGCTGCACCCATTGTCTGTGATTCATCAAGTAATGGTTCTGGGGGCTCTTTCAAATAGTGTCCTGTTCAGTAAAGTTATTTGCCCAGTGAAGATCACCTGACTGGTTCATTTTTGAATTTATAGCAGTGATTGTGATATTTCTAGTTGGGAGGATGTTTCCTGGGCTGACAGACTGCTGGGCTGTGCACTGATTCATTCTTCAGTATATTTATACACCAGGGGCAGGCAACTGTCAGGGTTTGGGGGAACTACATAGACCAATACTGACCATTTTATTAGTGATATTGCTTTTAAATGTGTATTTTATATAAGTGATTTATTGCATGGGCCCATATTCTAATTAGCTGTAAGCCACTCTAAGAAGCCTCTGGGGCTTAGAATGTCAAGTGCAGGATATGAAGATGGATGGATACGTAGAAGCTGTTAAATCTCTTTGTAAAATGCTTTGTGCACCCTACTAGACTCATAGAGCTTATGTGCAAATTATTTCAAATGGAGATGACTCTGCTTCTGGTAGTTAATGTTCACATGAAGAAAGTAATAGCACCCCCACTGGTAACCATCCATCCTTGCCAGTGCTTTGCATCAATGGGTCATATTTAGTGCAGTCAGCAAATTCTTCTCCGTCTCTAGTGCTTTGGATGAACTCTATTCATAGTTTTCTTCCATTTATGAACATCATCTACCAAGATTAGTAAAAGAAGGCCAGCCATTTTATATAGGCTGAGTTCTGATGTGCTTTAAAAACTTATCATTTGTATCGTGTCCATTTCCTGTGTATATTACATGGATTTTCAGACCATTCTCTTTAATTTGATTTTAAAAAAAGACTTGTGTATGTTGTCTTGGGATAGAGAGATAATTCAGAAATATTTGAATAAATAAACAAATGAATGGATAAGGTAGGTTATGGAGTTCCTCTGCAGTGAGCCAGCTTAAACTGATTTGAGAGGGTGGCTAAAAATGAGAAAATCATTTCACCTCAGGAAGCTCACCTCATACTCTTGTCATTCTTTCTATTAATCCTTTTATTTTCCCAAGCCTTGTAAGAGCTTGTTCTTTTAGTTTCTTTGACAGTAACAGCAGTCTTAGCTTCTTTATTTGCAGCTGTGTATTTTTAAATCTCTGGTCTATTATATTCTAATCATTTTTGGTATTATATTTGCATTATAGTTCTTTGTACATTGAGGGTTTTATACTGGCTTAGATTGTGTCCCAAAAGTAAAAAGGTGTCATTTTTGTCCACTTTCCATTCACTTTATTTTCGCGTTATTGCTGTTTGTACAAACATGTCTGAAAAATCTCCTGCATTTGTAGGGTTTTTTTCTACTTTTAAATCCTGTTTCTGAGCAGGATTCATCTAGTGAAATAAAGCTCTAAGAGGATGTGACTTGCCCATGATCACCCAGTCTGTCTCCATGTCTTCAAACCCATGACAAAGGCTCTGTCCTAGGCAATCCAGAGGAACTCTTTTCTGAGCTTTGTAGGTGATGGAAGGATCATTATTTAGCTTGAGTAATCAAGTGATCATTTTAGCCTTCATATGTATTTATTAGATTTGAAAAAATCTATAGTGTCATTATATTCCAAAAGTAATGTAGCTTTTTGCATATTTAAAAGATTCCAGAATGTCACCTCCTGGCATGAGCATGTAGACATTTATGAGACAACATTACCACCCAAGGTTTTTGTCTGTTATGGAATTCATTCTTCCTTTGGTGTCTGTGAAGGGCTGGCAAAATAAACGACACACAGAGAAGGTCTTGTCTCTGCACAGGGATGAAGATGAGAAAGGGGATGGATTCTTAAGGGGAGGCTGTGTCAACTGTGGTGGTAAGTCATGGTACAAAATTATGAAGGGACATTCCCAAAATATTACAAAAGCATCAAAGCATTTCTGAGGTAGTCGGGAGAAGGGCAAAAGGAAGCGTTAAATGCTGTCATCTCCTGCCTGAGGACCACACAGGCACTTCATGAGAATTCATGCCATTTTCAGTTATAGTAAATTTAAAGATTTTTTTTTAAGCAATGATATATTGTTTCCTGACAGACTGGTTTTAATAAGGATGAAATTCTTGTTCTCAAATCAGAAAGGACCCCCACATCTTTAAATCATTAGACTAGGGATGGGATAATCACTTTGAGGCCGTGCTTCAAAGGTTATTGGATTTTATAAGGCTTTCACCCCTCTGCAGTTGTCTGAGAATTAACCTAATTATTCTTCTTAATCTCAGTGGACCCCATATTTCAAATATGTGGCATATTCCAGAGATATTTCTGCAACTTCACAATGTAACTGGGAGAGGGGAAGAACTTTGTTTAAAAAAATGATTGTTTTGATGATAAAAGCAAATGTCAAAGTCTTCAGCAATAGATGAAGACAAGCCTGGTCATTGTCCAGGTTAAGATTGTTGATATGATGGCAAAAACATATATGTTAGTGAGGTCTTGTGATCATTTAAGACAAGGTTGGAAAAGTTGGGGACTGGGCAAAGAGAAAATTATATTGTCTGTTGTCTTACTCACTCTGAGTCTAGAGTGATTAAGACCAAAAGAGAAATTTGGGTGCACAACTAAATGAACTAGACATTTGCAGAGCCATTAACTAAACTCAACAGAAAAGGGAGAAACACTTTCTGGGGGGGTGGGGGTGAATCTTGTTCAAAGTGCTGAAAACTGGAATTTTCACTTCTTGAAAAATGTGTTGTAGCCTGCGTATAATTATGGTGGAACATCAGATGAGGCGTGCTCTATGCTTCACTTAACTTCTGATTTTTTCCCCTATGCTCTTCAGTTTCTCAATTTGTCATTTGCACTGTCATACCCCAAACCTCAAACACATCATCAAAATCCTCCCTATTGCCATTTTACATCTAACTCATTGGTTTTAAAATGCTGGGCACAAAATATTTATACTAATACAGTAATTATTTTAACACTAAAATTAAAAGTATAATCTGAGACTAGCATGCCTAATTCAGTATTATTACAGAACTAAGAATTATAATACCCCATTTAGATAATATTATTACTATGAATGAGATATTTCAGTTGACACTGTCACAGAAACAAATGAAGGAAGGATTTTTATGTGCTATTATTTCCCATGTTACTACAGAATTAAACAGAAATCCACCTATCTTTCATATCTGCCCTACTGGATTGGGGATAGAAACATCAGACCAGGGGTAGGCAACCTGCGGCCCGTGGGCCGGATGCGGCCCGGCAAGGCCTTGGGACCGGCCCCAGCCCGGTCCTGCCGCCGATTGCCGCCGGGGCCTTTGGGGGGCAATTGTCTATAGAGGCCTCAGAAACATGCATTTATATTAACATTTTTAAAAAATCAGCAAATTTTTTCGTGTGTCCTCCATTTTTTTTTAAAAAAGTGTCTTCCATTTGAAAATGTTGTCCTACATTTGTCCTGGTTTATTTATATATTTATTTTTTGGCTTTGGCCCCCCAGTTGTCTGAGGGACAGCAACCCGGCCCCTGGCTCAAAAAGGTTGCCTACCCCTGCATCAGACAGTTAAGGACTCTTTGACCTTAAAGCATAGAATCTTATGAAAGGAAACCTGCTGTTCTTTTCATGGCTATTTGTAAGCCAGTTACTGAAGCAGAAATTAACAATTATGCTGAAATCAATAACATTGTCAATTATTGTTTAAGAAGCATTGAACAACAAAACCTGTAAGGAGGAGTTATACATACAGGCTTTAAGTATAAAAACCATTTGTGGTGACAAGGGAACTGACTGGAATGGAGAAACTGATATATGAATGAGTAACATAAATAATACTACCATTTTAGGTGCTCCCTCCCCCCTCTTTTTCTCTCCTTTCTTTCCCTCCCTCCTTCCTGTCTCCCCCTACCTCTTCCTCCTTCCTTCCTTCCTTCCTTCCTTCCTTCCTTCCTTCCTTTCCTTCCTTCTGTCTTTTCTTCCCCTCTCCCCCCTCCCCGCAAGGCTTCTGCCCCAGCTTGGCTCCAGAGGCGGAGGCTGGAGCCCCCGTCAACCAGAGGGAGCTGGAGCCAAGGCTTGAGTCATCCTATCATAGAATTGGAAGAGACCACAAAGGCCATCCGGTCCAACCCCCTGCCATGCAGGAACTCACAATCAAAGCATCCCCTACAGATGGCCATCCAGCCTCTGTTTAAAGACCTCCAAGGAAGGAGGATCCACCACCTCCTAATTTGGTGTCATCCACAAATTTGATAAGCATGCATTCTATTCCTTCATCCAAGTCATTGATAAAGATGTTGAATAGCACCCTGTGACACCCCATCTAGTCACTTCTCCCCAGGAGGAAGAAGAAACATTATTGAGCACCCTTTAGGTTCGGCCAGTCAACCAATTACAAATCCACCTAACAGTCACATTGTCTAGCCCACATTTTACCAGCTTGTCTGCAAGAATATCATGGGGGACCTTGTCAAAGGCCTTGCTGAAATCAAGATATGCTATATCTGCAGCATTCCCTTTGTCTACCAAGCTGGTAAATTTTTTTATTATTATTCTTAAAAACAAACATCAAGTTAAAATATATTTTACATAACATTTAACTGACAGGACAAAGCAAAAAGAATATTACAAAAATACACAAAACAAAGTCAAAAATTTACTACCGTTCGAATGTAGATTATGTGGAAGAATATTAACTTACTTATATTTAAACATTTAAATAAAAATACTTCCCTTCCTTTACTGTGAATATTATTTGTTAATATTTTCCACATTTGACTTTCCGATTTCCCCTTTGTACATGTTACTGTTCTTTTCCTTGTTTATATTAATTACTCCCCCTTGTTTCATTAAGTGTTTTGCGAGCCCCTATTCTTAAAATTTTTAGTATAGAACATTCTCTTAATTGCCCAAATATTTAATTATATATAAGATATTTACAGAAGATTTTAATTACATTTCTATTCTTTGAATGCAAATATACTTTTCTCACCTTTTTATCTTAAAAGATAGTTTAGTACCGGTAACCAGCCATTGTTAAATTGGCTAACATTTCCTTCTCTCAACAGTATTGTCAATTTATCCATCTCCAGTATCTCATAAAATTTTTAAATCCATTCTTCTTTTGTGGGCTCCTCCTTGTTTTTCCATTTTTTCGCCAATATCATCCGTGCAGCTGAGGTCAAGTAAAATATAATTTTTCCTACTTTAGATTCTTGTTCTTTGTTGGTCATCCTCAATATAAATAGTGAAGGTTCAAAGTCTATCTTGATATTTATCATCTTTTGCATTTCTTTATGAATTATGGACCAGAACTTTTTTGCACATTGGCATTCCCACCACATATGAATAAGAGTACCTTCTTTTTTTTTGACAATTCCAGCATGTACCTTTTGTGTTTTTGTAGATTTTTGCTAATTTTTCAGGTGTGAGGTACCATCTGTATTGGATTTTATAGTATGAATCTTGTATACCATAGCTTAGTGTGTGTTTTATTCTTTCATTCCAGTTTTTCTCCCAGTCTTCAAGTAGAATTGGTTTTCTGATATCCTGTGCCCATCTGATCATGTATTGTTTGATCGATTCCCCTTCCATCTCATAGTTTATTAATAATTTGTATAATTTTGATATTCGATGTTGTGTTCTGTGTTGCATCAGATATTTGTCTGTATAAGAACAAGTTGTAATTGAAGCCTTCTTGTTTTATTTCCTCTGGTGATTTTAATCTACATCTCCCTTCTTCTTTGATTATAAGATCTTTATACATTATTCATTTGTTTTTTATGATACGTTCTCTTCTATAAAATGCTTCATTCACTGAAGTCCATCTTAGTATTTTTGGAATGAGTCTTGCTTTATATTTAAATCAAATTCGAATTAGAGATTTTCTGATATAATGATTTTTGAATTCTTTGTTGACTTTTCATTTATCGTAGATTAGGTATGCATGCCAACCATATGACAACCCATGAGCTTCCAATTGTAGTAATTTTTCTTCTTTTAAATTAATCCAATCACTGATCCAGTCTAAACAGCATGCATAACAGTAAATTTTGAAATTTGGTAAATTTAGTCCTCCTTTTCCTTTTGTATCTTGCAAAATTTTTAGTCTAATTCGTGTTTTTTTTCCTTATTCCATATAAAAGCCGAGAGATCTCTTTCCCATGCTTTAAAGGGGATATCGTTTGTAATTATTGGGAGAGTTTGGAATAAGAATAACATTTTAGGCGTGACGTTCATTTTTATTGTTGAGATTCTTCCAATCCATGTTAGTTTTAGTTTTGTCCATCTTTGTAGATCTTGCTTTATTTCCTTCCATGTTAATTCATAATTGTTTTTGTATAACTCTGAATTTTTTGTAGATATGTTAATTCCAAGATATTTTACTTTTTTCTTGATTTCAAAATTTGATATCTGTGTCAATTTTTGTTTTTCGGCCTTTGACATGTTCATAGTGAGCATTTTGGTCTTTTTCTCATTGATTTTTAAGCCTGCTAGCCTTCCATATTCTTTTATTGTAGTTGTTAAATAGTTGATGCTCTCTGTTGGTAATTTTATCAAAAAAGAGATCTGGCATGACTGGTTTCTCAGAAAGTTTTT
Source organism: Sceloporus undulatus (assembly GCF_019175285.1). Classification (NCBI taxonomy): domain Eukaryota; kingdom Metazoa; phylum Chordata; class Lepidosauria; order Squamata; family Phrynosomatidae; genus Sceloporus; species Sceloporus undulatus. The sequence continues at coordinate 78,248,646 of NC_056525.1, read as the reverse complement.
GTGCTTTCTAAATGTTCACAGAGTCTCTGTTTAATTATCTGCTCTAGAATCTTTCCTGGTATTGATGTCAGACTAACTGTATGATAATTACTGGGATCCTCTTTTTTCCCTTTTTGAAGATGGGGACAATGTTTGCCCTCCTCCAGTCTGCTGGGACTACTCCTGTTCTCCAGCAGTTCTCAAAAAGTATTGCCAATGGCTCTAAGATTACATTTGCCAATTCTTTTAATACCCTTGATGTAGTTTGTCTGGTCCTGGAGACTTAGGAGCTTATCACTCAGCCTAAATAACTTGTCTTACTTCATTTGAATTGAAGCCTAAATTGGGAGGCAGCTGGATCCTACTGCAAGGATTTTGCTGCCGAAGCCATCAGGTGAGTACAGCCCAGCTGCATCCCAGCTCCCTGGCGAGCTCCAGTAGCCATTTTTCTGAGTCAGAAAGGTCCCAGCTTTGAAATAATGCCGCTGGAGCTTGCCTTGTATCCGGGATGCAGCTGGTGGCTTCGGCAGCAAAATCCTTATATTAGGACCTGGCTGTCTCCCAGTTTAGGCTTCCATTCAGATGAGGTAAGTCAGGTTATTTAGGCTGAGTGATAAACTCCTTAAATCCTATTGTTTGCCCCTATGGAATTTGCCTATTTATTGATTGACCATTCAAAATGTTATTCAGTGTGTTTGGACTAACTGATTGGATTTAAGCCACTGACTATAAAATTGCATGTAAGTCACCATTTTAGTGTATGTGTTAAGTTGTTTCACTATTACTGTATAATGTTCCTTTCATTAGACCATTTTATTCCATAACTATTGTGATGAAAGGCTGATCTCTGATGACTTCCACTAATATTTGTGGTGAAAGTCTACTTTGTGGGCTCCAGTCTGCCAACAAGGGCAAGCAATGGGAGTATGACAGTCTGAAAACATTTAGTAATTGTGCTCTTTGTTTTTTTCTAGGACAACAAGCATGCCCTCTCACATCAGGATAACAAGTAGTTATATACCTGTTAACCCATCCATTTGGTTTTCAAGCCAGCCAGACCAACAGCCTCATCCAGATCTTGCATTTCACCATCAACTCAAAAGCTCAGCTACTGGCAGCATCATAGCATCACCCTTAACTATTTCTGTCTATGTGACAATGGCTTCTTTTCTGTTGGATCTACTGAATCCCTCTTGACAAAACAAGAATTGTTAAGTGCAATATCCGGAAAAGAGAAGAAAGATAATCTTCCATCTGATAGTTTTTGTTTCCAACGAATAGTTTACCTGAGTCTTCCAAGTCAAGGAACAATAAGCATTTCAAACTGGTATACATCTCTCTCTTGCCCAGATATTTTTTTAAACTCTAAAGCTTTATTTTGTACACTAACTTAACATCTTCTTTTTGTAGAAGGATCTTTATTTCCCATACTGCTATGGGGTTTTGTAATATATATATATATATAATATATATATATATATCTAAAAGAAAAGAAAATAGTGTATTTATTCAATTGATAAACTTATTTTTATTGTTGCAGAATGTTATCCTTGTTCAAAAGTAGTGGCAAAGTTGCAAATCAAATTTTCAACAATAGATTTTCAATGTGAAGTCAAAGGCTTTCATGGCTGGAATCCATGGTTTTTGTGAGGTTTGGGGCTATGTGGCCATGTTCTGGAAGAGTTTATTCCTGATGTTTCACCAGTGATTTACTGGCATTCTCTGAAGATGCCAGCCACAGATGCTGGCAAAACATCAGGAATAAACTCTTCTAGAATATGGCCACATATCCTGAAAACCCCACAAAAACAATAGATTTTCAATCAACTCTTATAATAGTTGGATTATTATTAAGATGACATTATATTGCAAATCTTTCAAACTTGGAGCTTTGTCCTGGGTCATATTTTCAAGTGCTTCTTAAATCAGCTAATGTAGCATGAAGAGAATTTCAGCTTTACATTCACATTTCTAATTCCCATGGTGGCAGGAAAAGAGTCAGAGGACTGTAGTTAATTTGTCAAGACATGCTGGTATTCAGATACATCACTGCTGAACATATTGTCCTTCCAGTATAAATCTAAAATGTCTCCAAATGTGAAAATCTTTTACCTGACTTGTAATGAGAAATAATTATATTGCATTGCATTATCAACAACATATTGCTTTGTTGTTTAAAACTTCTCTCTGCAACCATAAGAACCAGAAACCTATTTCCTTAAAAGTTAATATTAATTAATCGATTCCAAATAAAGCACAGTATAGGCCAACTCTAAAGCATGATTTATCGCTGCCAAAATGAGCCTGGGGCTCATGAGTTTTCCTCTTACCCCATTTCTCTTTACACATGACAGTTCAAGGAGTTATTTTTTTCTGTAGTGCAAATGACATTTTTCTCCTGCATCTAACCAATAAACTACGGTTTACTCTTGCCATCTAGTTCAAGACTTCAAACCAGCTAAGCATTCCTCTAGGCAATCCAGATTTGGAGGGCAAGCATAAACCAGAAAGTGTATGAGAATAAGCCATATTCTCATAGCAAGGTTTAGTGTTACAACTGAACTCAGACTATATAAAAGTGTGAAATGTACGGTTCCTACTTTTTCCCTATAAAATCAGTAAAAATATTTATCATATAATTCCCCCTACCCAAGTTTATTTACTGTAATACAGCCAGGGCATTTCAGTAGTGACATCAACAATTTATCTGTATGCCAGATTTTTATATAAACCATGCTCTAAGCAGCTCACAATAGCAGAAACTGTTCCATAATTAAATATTGCACCATTTCAAGACCATTTGCTAACTATCAACATGAACTATCCCCTGCCTTTAAATAAGCAGCCATACAAATATCATTAGGGCAATCAAAACATTGTGTAAGAATCATCACATGCAAATGTTACAGGAAGACCCTCAACCTTGTTCCAATTTACCAAGATGCACCTGACACCTTTTCCCTTACTTCTACCTTGAGCTGTGGTCTGGGGTGTATTTGGTTCTGTTAACCATTCTCCAGTATACTGATAATTTCCTAATAGCAACAGAGACTTCACTATTGGACTGTTTAAGCATTAGGGCCAGAGTGAATACTGAGTGTCAGAGGAAAAACCCAGAGAGATTAGGAGAAGATGGAGGTTAAAATTTCTTGACTCAAGGTAACACTGACATTAACCATTAATATTAAGGCTTAAAAAGAGATATAGAAAACAGTGTCCAGTTAGAGTCAGACAGGCGCACCCAGGCAGTATTACATCTAATCTAAAACAGAAAGTAACCCTAAAAACAATCCCTAAATGAGACCACCATTTTCCCAATCCAAATAAAATGAGCCTGGGAGAGAAGCAAGGAAACAGAGCTCTGTAGGTTCCAAGCCTCTTCATGCATGGAAGCACAATCTGTGCTTTTTAGCACAGATTGCCTCACTGGAATGCTTTCACATCTGTACAAATCCCTCAGGTTTTTTTATTGCCTTTTGGCATACACTTCCTCCAATATGTGGCTGACATCATTCTGACCAGTTGTTACTGGAGGCTTCCACATTAATGGAGCAATAAATCCACTCCAGGTTTTAAACTTTACTTGAAAGGGGCCATCCAAGGCACTGAACTCTAGTCTGGGGATAGGGTTCAGCATCTCAAATAATTTTTTTAAAAAAAGTTCAGGCTCAAAATACCAAGCAGATTCAACATGCCACTGAAATGGCAACCACCAGCCAGAAAGTGGTTCAGACAGCATGGATAGCCTGTTGGAGGAGTCAAGTGGAGACTGAATGTAGTTTCCTTGAATCCTTCACCTTGCTTGCAAGGGCAACATCACTGCCAGATGATATTGATGCTAATCATGAGATTGTGAAAATATTACTTTTCAAAAGAAATGAGTTATGTTGCACATTGCACTGATCACTCAACAGCTCATTACTTGTAACTGTTACTGCAGTCCATAAATAAGTTGCTGGATTACTTATTACTAACATGTTACCATTTCTTTTACTATTGTGCTACACAGGAATAAAAACAGGAAAACAGTCTCTCCACCCACCGCTCATTTCTGATAATCATAATTCTGAGTAGACTACCCTGCCTGGATTCTCCCACTCTGTACTCTCGTATGGCACAACAGACCATTTGGCTACCATGTGCATTGCACACAGCTACTTTGGGCAAGGACTTAGAAGGATTCACTCATTAACTCTTCCCTCCTCATCTCCTTCTTTCTCAAACCAGAGGAACACTCTCTCCTTCTCTTAAACTCTCTCTACAAGCTCAACTCAACCCAAAATATGTGTCCATGTAACTGTTTGAAGCAGCCCTTTCCTTGCCTACCCTCATCCACCCTTATGCACCCTCAATGAATCTCTCTTTCTGACATTGGCAGCAGTCTCTTTCATTTGGGCAAAATGGGGGAAAGCAGAAAAGGCAGGGTCTTTTTTTTTTTTAATCCAGTTAGTTTGAGTTTCTAGTGTATCTTTTCAATGTCTCTCCTCCTTCTCCTCCTTCTTCCCAGCTCAACATCACAAAAAAAGGATCGTATGTGTAGTCCCGATGTAATTTTTCCTCCCCACCCCATCCGTTGCTCAGACTGAATCAATATACACCCAATAATGAATAACTGGCAGAAACCTTGTTAGATTTCATTGAAAAGTAACACATTGCTACCCTGACTGTTACAGGGAAAAAAGTTCTAATTCATTACTGCTGGAAAATATCTAGTTACCAAAACAACTTGTTACAAGTAATACCTTTTCTTCTTCACCTATGCACAACCTTTATGCATAAAGGTCACTCTTTCTGTTTATTCTTACTGCCCGTTCATCTGTGTTTTCCTTGCCATTAACAATAAAATGTTACTTAAAGGAAGTATTAACTTTGTCTTGCCATAGACATAGTGGCAAGGCATTTTACTTGGACAAAAGTGTTTGCTTTTGTACAGAAAGCATTATTTTCTGTGTAGAATACAATGCACTGTTTTCTGTCAGGGAAAGCTGTGTTCTGCTCTGCACTGGAAACTTGTTGCATCACAGGAAATAGTTTTGGAAAATTGTGTAGCTTTTCTTGCAGCAAGGAGAAAAACGGTAAAAATTATTTGCTGTTGATTGAGAAAGCAAAATTTCTTGCTTGAGAGAGCAAAACTTCTGAAGATTTACATCCCTACACTCAGTTGGCCTTTTGTACAGGCCAGAGTCAAACAGGGGGAATTAACTATTCCCAGCCTATATATTTGGGCTAATTGCTACCCAAGCCACTGGGACAAGTTTGGAGAAAGTGCAGTCTAGGGCTCAAATGCCAACCCTTAGCAAGCCTCCTTCCCAGATTCTCCCAACACACTCCTGACTTCTCCCTAATGCCTCATCTCTTTTTGTCATTGTTGTTATCAAAATCAGCACAAAACAATCAAATCACCACAGAACATTGCACTTTGTGCTTCCTTGCACCCACCACACTACCCTTATACTCCTGTAGAAAGTTTTTATCCAATAACCAAAGCCAGAAGTGAAACATCATTATTTCCAGTAATGGAAAAGGTTATGTTTTGGCTCACTTTGGATATGGGGGTGGATGGCCAACACCCCACATCTAGTTGTCCACCCCTGCATTATAGAGCAAATGGTTCACAAACTTTGGTCATGAAAATGCATTTGACCTGAGTTCCAGAATCCCTGCCCATTAGCTATGTTGGCTTTGTCTTCTGGATACTGAAGTTCAAAACATCTAGAGGATGAAAGCCACTGATACAGAGTGAATTCCAGGATCCTCCCGCTTCTCAGTTATGTAAAGCAAGACTGATTTTCATTTAAATCCATTTTATTGGACTGCTTGACACACAGTCACTGTTATTGCTGCTCTCTTTTCGTGGGAGAAGGAAGGGTTTCCAGGCACATACATGCCAGCCTACAGTAACTCACAAACTTAGAAACTAGTAATACCTCAGTCCACTTCTACAGTGATTATTGCATGTAGTAGTACTTTCAGAAGCTTGGAAATGGCTGCAATAAACATCTGCACATTTTTAAAATTCAAATGGTACTTTCTTCATACTGCCCTTTTAATTTACATGGAGAATATATGATCTAAAATGATAATCTGAATCCGATTGTAAGAAGCAGTTGAATTTGCCATCAACCCTAGAGTGGATTGTCTCAACAATTTTGGGGGGAAAAACTGTAGTGACTGAAAACTGTAATTTCAGATTATTAGCACTGTATTTCTACCTGGAAATTAGCCTAGACCATTAAACTTACTTTTAATTCTTTTTCCAGTTCAGTTCATATCTACATAAATTCTATTTACCTGTCTGAAAAACTAAAATCCTGGACAAAGAACTTTATATTGCCCAGGCAATACAGTGTGCATTCTTTTTTGATGTTGCAATAAAGAGCTTGATTGTCAGATACTGATTATTTTAAGGAGCTCGCTTATCTCAAAGAAATGGCACTTGTTTTCATAACATTATAGCTCCTGGGAGCAAATATTTAATTCCTCTGTGCAATCCATTATCTATTAAAACTAGACTGTTTAAAGCCTGAGTTGACTTAAGCTCCCTTAAGTCAGGAACCTAGAAGCTCGTTCCTTAACAGATATGAACTGTGATCAGGAATGATGCTATGCTGTATCATACATTCCTGACAACTTACCCTCCATGTACTTTCACTTTTCCTTTCAGACATATAGGAAGATAGCCTGGGACCAGGAAGATGGTTCACTCAGTAATGAACCAGTACTGCTATATATGAATAGGATTTCAGCCTAAATGTGTAAGAGCTCAGATATGAGCATGAGTTTTCAAAACCATGTTTCCAATTATGAGGCTCATACCAAGCAATATATAAGCTGCATAGTTCCATGGTAAAACAAACATATCAAATCTTTCTTAGTCCAAAATACATTATGTAGAGATATGCAGACTATTACAGGGGTAAAGTTCTGTGTTTTAAGTGTCTCTTGCTTTGTTGTAGATCACGGAAAGACACCATCTTTTACCAGCTTGCTCATCTGAATGAGGGATGAATAATATTTAGAGTAATGGTATGCACTCTTGTTTCTACACTGATAGACAGGTGATAAAGACTGCTGAACAAGTAGTTTAATTTCTTGCATGAGATTGCATAACAGCCATTACCTGTGACATCCCATGAGATGTATGGTGGGATAAACTCAGAAAAGTTGCTTTTTGACTACTTTTCCTAGAATCTCCCAGCAATCTGGCTGTGGGATTGTAGTCCAAAAAAGTATTCTGACCAAGCTCTGAATAAACAGCATTTTGAAGGAGAACTCTGTATCTGACTACAGATGAGTTGAGATCTGTGCATAAGGAACAAACTATACATGGCATTAAGCCATGTCATTTATCTCTCCCCTCACTTTAGTAGCAGCTTTGACATTGCTGATCTGCACTGTGGTCATGGTGAAGGGAATAGGATTTTCATCATGCCATTTCCCCACTGAATGTCCCCCCTGAATGTATTATTTCACCCCTGATACCATTTATGTTTTGGGGGAAGTGTCGAAATGAGTAGGGTCCCCAGTGGTCCACTACACCACACTCCCACACCAGACTGGTACCTTTCATTAGCATTAAATGGAGGGGAAAGTGAAATAAGAATGCAATAGAGAGCCTTATAGTTATTGTCATTATTAAACTGGGAGTCTATAGCCCAATCCCAGTGTACCTTCTGTGTTAAGGGTAATCTTGGAAAGACTTGGTCTGTACATTTATGAGCAGCATCCCATATTGGCTTCTGCTCACACAACAGGACATCACCATTTCATCTATCCCAAATCTGATGCAAGGTATCTTCCAACTTGCCAGAACCAACTGAGGTGCTTCACAAGAGGGGAGAGTGTCCTGAAGAGGGGAATCTGTTCTATCAATGGCCATTCTGACAACAGGTGGATATCTTTGGGTACAATCGTTTTAAAATGTTATAGTAGCTACAACAGGAGCAAAATGAGGAAGTTGCCTCCTTCAGATGGAAATTCTGCCCTGCGCAATGAAATATTCATTTAGTCCCCAAATTTTTAGTGTTGCAGGAACTTAAAACTTCATTTGAACATTTAGAAATATAGTTTAGGCATCTAAAGGTGAGATGCCAACACAGCAAATATAAGAGGTTCTAGGTGTGAATGATTTTCAGTGTCTCATTCTCTGCAATGCTAGAAATTTAGGAAATGAAGGAAATTGTTATTGTGGGGCAGAATTCTTATTTGGTGGGTGGCAATTCTTATGTAAATATACCCCTGGCCTGCACTTAACTTCTTTTTTAAAAAATACTTCCTCTCTCAGTAGTGCAGCAATCTGTTCCTGACCCAGAATAAAACCCAGTTTTTAACTGCTTGAGTGGGAAAAGTAAGCAAAGACACCTACATTTAGGGGAAAAAAGACTAGTAAGTTCTAATCAGTTGTCTTGATGCACACAACATTTTAATGGTCTTCTTATAGTCTTCCTGGAAGAGAAACATCAAGATTGTTGGTTGGTTTGTTTCCAGTTCACAACCTCATTGTATCCATTATGGGCTACAGTATCTGGAAAACATATGACCAGCATTTAATGCAATTTAAAAGTTAAAAAGATTAAGCAGGAGTCTGCATCATGTGCCTGCCAAGTGTCCAAAGTACCACTGGTGGGGAAATCTCCCTTAATAGCTTCTGTGCAGGTCTTAATTTTGGGTATTACAGCCACATTGCACTTTATAGACATTCTCCCAGATGTTTTCAAGCAGATGTTTTAGATCAGGATCATTTTTAAAATCAGACTGACACCTCAGTGTCTAACAAGGTATAACTGAGGGTAAAAGGGCAATCTCTATGAAAGACACTCAATTTAAAGGGCGCTGCTGCTGTGTGTGTGTGTTTTGTTTTTTAAAAAAGGATTCCTATAAAGGGATGGAAAGAATATCCATAATTATTTGTTCCCAAGTTGAAAAATGGTTTTCCCAACAGCTGGGAAACCCTGTTACAAAGAGAATAATAGATCAGTGAGACCTTTGTGCTCTTTTTCCTGCTATTTGAATATCCTATTTGAATAGAGAAATGCACATGAGGATTTTATGCAAAACCCCACATTTTGCTCTTTAGAAGAATTCCTCTGCAACACTTTGGGATGGTAGAATATGAGAATATTGTTGAGGAATATTCTTTTTCACCCACTGCAAAGAGAAGAACACAGTAATATTGGTCCTCATATGCAAGACTTAAATAGATTAATGGTTCCCAACCTTTATTCTCCAGATGTTTAGGACTTGTCAGATATTGATTATTTTAAGGAGTCCCATAATTCCTGACTGTTGACCAAGTTGACTAGGGCTTCTGGGATCTGAGGTCCAAGACAAATTCTGGTGTGACAGCATGTGCCCCACACACTGTGCCAAAGAAGCGCTGAAAAGCTATGGCACCAGCTGCTATGGCATCTTTTCTGCAATGCAAAAAGGAGGCGCTTTTTCTGGCTCCTTTTTTGCACCATAGAAAGGCCAGATCAGGTCCACGGTGTGTGGTTGCCGTGGCCCTAATCTGGGTAGGAAAGGGGCAGCGTCCCGCCACCCCTTAGGGGCTGTCTATACAGCCCCCATGTCTCCTAGTCAAATAGAATCATAGAACCATAGAACTGTAGAGTTGGAAGAGACCACAAGGGCCATCCAGTCCAACCCCTGCCATGCAGGAACTCTCAGTCAAAGCATTCCCGACAGATGGCCATCAAGCCTCTGTTTAAGGACCTCCAGGGAAGGAGACTCCACTACATGTTCTTGTTGAAATCCCAATTATGTCTCTTGCATAATCAGTGCTACCACCTGGGACTCCATACAGTTGTTGATGAGAGGAAGGAGCCAATGGTAGCGTAGGAGACTTAATGTAACATGCTGTTTGCCTTCAACTAAATCTAAGACAAAAGTAAATTTAATTTCACATTTTTCAGAAAAGTGTATTGAATGGTGAAACTATAAATAAATCTCTGCTAATTGTTCTATTAAGAAATGAACCAACAGTGCCACTGGGAGGAAAACACAATCTGTCTACCTCTTTTTTCATCTTGCCAGTATTTATCTAAATATGCTACTCTCAAATACATTGATTGTTGGAAAACCAAGATTTTCGTCTTCTGCAAAAGGCACATTTTCAGTGACAGTCACACAGAAATAAATTGGCATCCTATTGAAAATGGTCTTAGTAGTAGCACATAATAACTATGTTTTGTACTGGTCTTGTTTGTTGATGTTTCAAACTTAAAGGTAAGGCATTCTCAGAATATAATGATGCATTTTACATTTGCAATATTGTTGAAACAACAGGGTAAGGTCTTACAGGCTGTCCTTGATGTGGAGAAGCCTCTGTTAGTACAATAAGGTAATTCTTACTTAGGAACCCCATCCTCCTTTTTATGACTGAAAACACCAAAGTAAAAATGTCAGATTTATATACACATATATTTTAAAAGAAACAACTGTGACCATTCCCTTTTCAAGTGCCCTTACCCTGTTTTGTAACTAAAGTAATTTTGAAGAGAAAGAGCTCCACATGCATTTCAAGTATTCCTAACAAAAGGTGTGTTGACTTCCACCTTCGATTTTTATCAAGTTTTAAATCTGAAAGTCTGCTTTTTTTTTTACAACACAGCAATCATTTTCAATGTTGAAACATGCCTTCCAATTTCTTAAAACAGTGTGTAAATTATTTTATAATATTAGGATGTGATTTGTTCCCAGATGCTTTTTTATCTCACTGATATCTAACAATATATTTTAATCAGTTGTCAACTGAATTCTATTTGCTTGAGGGGGGGAGGGAAAGATATACACTGGGAATGATTTTCTTTTCTCTTTCCATCCATATTTTTATGAACATTATTGGATTAATAATAAAACAAGATGTTTTCTAACATTATTTGATCAAAATATTTTTGTAACATAATATATAAATAAAAAATGTTATGAGTTCACAGCATAAGTTTGTTTTCTCTGTGTTTTCATACTTTTCATGTATATTTTATTCAAGCCACTTTTCTTTTTATCAAAACCATGGAGTAGGTCCATATAGACCAGTTATAGCAACTGACTAAAAATTGCATGATGCAAAAGATATTTAGTCCAACCTACAATGGCTACTAGCCAGACTTGCTAAATGGAATCCCCCAAAAAAGATACTTGGCATGAACGGTAGCCACTGTTCATTTTGACTGTAAACATAAGAAAGTGAAGTCAGGATTGAAATCACATTCAGCTAAACACACAAAGAGTCTCTCTTCAGACTTTCCTGCTCGATATGGAAAGGTTGAGGTAGCAAGATAGGGACTAGGGTGGCAATACATACCAACCCAAAATAGAATATGTATCACCTTAAAAGAGAGCAGAGATAATTATTCTCTGTAAGTAGAAATGAGGGACATACAGCTATACCATTTGTGAGTAATATAGAAAGATGTAGAATAACAGTAGCTGTAGGAGTTTGTAAAACCAGCTCAAGCCTCCCGGGCTGCAGCTGGGATGCGGGATGGAGGCAGGGATTATCGCATGCGAAATCATTGCCTAATCACCAGCCACCATCAGCTTGAGTCCAAGATGGTTCCCAGCTGTGCTCTGCCAGCATTTTTTTCAAAGTCATTAGCTTTCTGGCTTCTAAAAAGTGCTGGCAGAGCACAACTGGGACCCTTGCTGATGGCGGCTGGTGATTAGGTGGCAATATAGCATGTGATAATCCCCACCTCCATCCCGTGTCCTGGCTGCAGCCTGGGAGGCTTGAGCTGGTTTTAAAGTTCATGCAATTATTATTATTATTATTATTATTATTATTATTATTATTATTATTATTATTATTAAGCTTTGCTTATATAGTGCTGTAAAGTACACAGTACACAGCACTGTACATGCAATCTTTTTAAGTATATTGTTCCCTGCCCTCAGGCTTACAATCTAAAAAGACACGACACAAATGGAGAAGGGAATGGTGGTGGGGAAGGGGATCAGGTCCAGCATTTCTCCTCTCCCTAGAGGCCTGGACCAAAGCAGATGGGCTGGAGGGAGGGCTCTGCTTCTTAACCGAGGCTAGGCCCAATGGAGTTGGCCCTGCCTTTTCACTCTCTCCTAGGACAGATGATGACAGATGGCGTGGAGAGAGGGCTCTTCTTCTTCTTCAGGCTGATGGATTTGGGCCTGCCTTTTCATTCCCTCCTGGCCAGATGGCTTGCCTTTCTCTCCCTCTGGATGATGGTGGATGGAGGGAGGGTCTTCTTCTTTTCAGGCAAGGCCTGATGGAGCTGGTTTGCCCTTCTCTCCCTCTGGATGATGGTGGAGAGAGGGAGGGCTCTTCTTCTTTCAGGCAAGGCAATATATTTATTTGTATCCTGCTCTTTTCCCAGAACTGGGACTCAGAGCAATAAGCTCCATAATTAAATAGGAGCAAAACATAAGGATTTGAAGAGTCACTTATGAAATTATTCAATTAAGTGATGGGAAGGGGAGTTAAATTATACTAAAAACAATGAAAATATATTGTGTATGTATAGATGTATATGTACGGATGTGTTTATATGTATGTTCACACATACACATATGTATGTTTTTATGTGTGTTTAAAGATATATATGCTACTCAATTTTTTTTAAAAAAGAGGACAGAGATGTGTATGAAATTAGCACAAATTTTTACAAATGTATAAGATTAATTACTATAATTTACAAAAAAATATAAGATGTCTCACTACAATGAAAAAGACAAGTGATATGTGAGCATATAAAATTAGCTGTCCGGGGAAGGTCATTCATGCTACATAACTCTTGTGCTATAATTCCATTTTAACTGTCATGGTTCCTTCCTATGGAATCCTGGGGTATATAGTTTGCTGATGTGCTAGAGTGCTTTGTCTGAGAATTTTAAATACCACACACACAACTGCAAATCCCAGAATTCCATAGGACTGAACCATTGGAGTTCAAGTAGTATCATGGAACAAGAATTATGCCATGGCCCTAGGAGCTCACTGTTGATGGGCATCTTCAAAGCCTTTCCATGGCACTTTAGAGGACTTGAACTAAAGCATACAAAACTACATTTCAAACAGAGGAGTGTCCTTTTTAAAGTGGGATATATAGCTACTGAATGATGTTTTGAGTGGAACTGGTATGTGTGCTCCCTTTCCTGTTCCTTGAATGTGTGAGCAAATAATATCTGAATAGGGCTTCAGTTAATTAAACATGGTGTCATCAATAGCTGAATCCTAATACTAACTACAGAACCAACACAGAACCCCCAGAAGGTAACAATAGCCCTAGCAGTAAGGAAGAATTTAATGAGCAAAATCTTTTTTAAAAAAAAAACAAGGTGTATATTGGGACAGTGAATTGACAACATCAGTATGATTTGCTTCAAAATGACAACATGAAAATTGCTCCAATAGAATGGTTTGGTTTCTACTGTATGGTAATGTCAAATAGAAAGAGAGATTAGATCCCTTGGGTGATTTAGAGAATTATGTTTTTATGTGAAGGCTCAGGCTTTCTAAGTGCTTTGGTGTATTGTATGGAGACTCAAGAAGATGTTAGTATCTCCTCTTAAAAGCACACAATTCAGTATAATGAAGTGATAGAAACCTTTATAGATCATTTCACATGGGAAAACAATGTACTTTATGAATGGCGAATTCTGAACCTTCACAATTAGGGTCCCTCACAACCTGTAGATAGCTTTATGGTATCTTTGCATACACCAACAAAATCCTTCAACTATAGTGGTGTCACAGAAGACTTTGTCAGAGATCACCTTTAGGAGGGCTTTGTGATGGTAAGCTGTCACAGAGATAACAACATGATTCTGCGTTAACACTTCAAAAAGCCATTAGATGAGCTCATCAGTCTGAGTTGTTCAAGCAGCAGCAAAAGGGAATTAAAAGTGCTCTCAAGCTCAATCAGATCCAATTGAAATGTTATGCATCTAAAAGAAGGGAACAACAGGCAAAGTACAGGTCTACACAGAGCAAAGACAGTGAATGATCTCTTAACACCATTCATCTCCACAAATATTACCTTGATTTGGAGGGTAAAGGCAAAAAACATGGAAACAAATACAGTTCATTCTGCTACACTTTATGATTTGGATTACTGAGTCAATAGACAATGATTACAATACCCACAAGAGCTGCTTGGACTGTCTTGATTTCGTCCTTGCTGGCTGAACCTAGGAACCTTTCTGAATTGAACTTAAACATTCTTGGACCTCACATACTGTATGTGATACTAAATATAAAGAACTTACCCAATTCCTCTGATATTTTAACTGTTTCATAATTACCTGACTTCTTTAACTTAATTACTCAGTTTCTCCAACCGGATGCAAACCAATTAAAAGATTCACTCACTCTCTAGAATGTCCATGGTTTATCATTCTGTTTTGAGGCACAACTCAAAGAACTGATTATAACCAATGAAGTCCTATAGGTCTACACAACATCCCTTTTTGAACCTGCCTGGGTTTTGAGATCCTTGAAGGAGGACTTTGTCTTGGTCCCATCACCATCTTAGGCATGTTTGGTGAGGCCATGTGAAAAGGAACTTCTTAGCAGCTTCCTTCAGGCTGTGAAAATCCCTCCCATGGGTTCCCCCCTCTTTGCTCTCTTTCTGCTACTAGGTTATTTAGATGGGCTTTTAGTATTAATTTGTTACTAGAAAGATACTTTTTTGCAGGAAGTGCATTTAAATGCTCATAAATTGTTTTAAATTAGTGCTATTTTAAATAAAATGGTTTATTTAATGGTTTTTAAACGGTTTTGATCATGATGATTTGTTTTTAACTGTATTTTGTTCCATATTGGGACAAAGGCAGAATAAAATAAAATAAATGGCAGCACTAAACCAAAGATGGGGGGAAATCTGGTTTTAGCAGTGGGTCTGGGTGGATCAGTGGGCAAGCAACTGATGGTGTGAACTGCTGTAAAACTCTCTCTCTCTCTCTCTCTCTCTCTCTCTCTCTCTCTCTCTCGTGTGTGTGTGTAGTTGTTTTATTGCTGCTAAGTCAGTGGCACCTTAGCTTCATTCCATGGAAAGAAGTAGACATGGTGGCTGCAACAAAGAGTGGGGATTCCCACCTGCAAATGAGAGGTGAAACAGATTGCCACGAAGGGTCAGATTCAAGCCGCCCATGACACAGTCAGATTGGGGCCATGGCAACCACATGCAGCAGCCCCAATCTGGCCAGAATCTGGCCCAAATAGGAGTGGCAAAGAGCTGCTCCTATTTGGGGTGGATTGAAGCTGCCCCATCACAGCTTCAGCCGGGTGACTTGGGAGCATGGCACATGCAAATCAAACTGCCAGTCTGTTCCAGTCTCCCTAAATATCTTTAAAATTCTGGCTGATGTGCTGTGTCATCTTGGCATAGTGTAAAATCTACACTAATTCAATTACACAGGAGTTGTGCTCCACCCCTCTGCTGAATATCATCACAGAGCAACTAACTGTGTTATCTGCCAATGAGCCTGATTGTTCCCTTTTGCAACAGGAAATTCACAGTAATTGCTCTGCAGTGCCACTGAATAAAATGGTACACTGAAGGCACTGATGAATAATTATGTGCTATTATAGAAAGAGTATGCCAGGAATATGCCTTTTACTCTCGGCTTTTTTCCCCCATCTGATAATCTCCATTGAATCACTTGTTGAATTGCTTTTCAGTTTGTCCTTAAATCCCTTTGTTCCTGGCTTTACTGTAGTTGTAGTATGGATTTGGCCAAAGTGAAACGCTGCTTACACAAACATAAATGGAAGACACCTAATGCACACTGCCAAAATAATAATAATTAAAAAAAGTACAACAGCATGTATGAGACCAACAAGATTGCTTTAGAAAAGATAGTGAAAACATCCTTCTCACTTTGCCACCTCCCAGTGGGAGGGTGGATTTGAGAGGGCAAAGTTTTGGCTCAGCTCCTTGCAGGTAGAATTGAAAACTCTTTTCTTGATCCAAAGCAAATTTTTCTACCACAGAAGAGAAGCATGAGATATACCTTTCTCTTACTTATGCAAGATGACCACTGAAAAACAGGGTAACATTTCATATGCTAGTTCTTCAGTTCTGAGCTCTCTAGTCTACATTAGAGGTGGCTAACACAAATTACTAGTCAGAAAGGAAAATGTTAGAAATGTGGTACAAATCTCGGATATGTGTGTCCTTCTCTGCTCTACTGAAATAGTGGCTTTTCCCTTTGCCTCTTTGAAGTCTGCTATCTCATTACATGTTAAACCTGCATTGGAATCATGAGGTCACAGAACATGGCTAAGCATATGAAAGAAAATGTAACTGGAAAACCTATCTAAGCCTTCATCTGATATTGAGATTTGAAAGGCAAATATATAAACATGAAACATCATCCAAGTTGATAATGAAGCATTCCACATTAATGTAGAATCATCTCTCTTCTAAAACAAAGTTGTACAGACTGAGTGATGCTGCTTCAAAGGGTTTTAAATCTTTTAACTGCAAAATGATAACAATGTCTGTAAGCATAGAATGGACAAGATGATTTTTTGTAACTCTGCATAGATGCTGCCAGTCAATGAACAACACTTGTCTAGACGGAGTCATCATTTGTCTTAGTTTAGTCCTTAGACCTCATCCCAGCATACCAAGATGTGGACTCTTTTAATTCTTGTGATAATTCCCATTTAACATGATTGTGTCATTATTATTTTTTATTATGAGCCCCCCTGTTAGGGCTCTGTTCTAGCTTTAGCTGGTGTGTATATATATGGTTAGAAATAAAAGACCCAGGACTAGAGCATACCTAAAATATATCAGTGGAGTGGGAAAAAAATAGCAAGCTGAGCAAAAAGAGATGCATAGATTTGAAGAAAACTTTGTAGGAACTTCAGATTTCTGCAGCCAGCTGTGAACTGTACATGAAACAAAAACACCTTTCACAGCATGCAGTTGAGAGGTATAATAAAACTCCAGTCATTTGCTGGGGTGTTTGTTAATGGGCTGTTTTATGTTTGTACTTTACTCCCTTTCTTCTGATGCCCAAAAATGAGTTACAAAGACGGGGAACAAAAGATGGAAAGGAAGGAGTAACACAGCATTTTTTTTCTTTGTGAGCTGAATTACAGCAACTCCAGAATTATTTTTCTTTGCCTTGTAACATCTACGTACACAGAAAAAGGAAAGTGGTTCATGGATGAGTTATATAATGATATATTTGATTTATAGTACCTAATAAAAATGTAACCATACTATCACAGTTCTCCCATACATTGAAGAAAAGCAGCAATGAGTGAGAAGGGCCAATGTCCCCCATACCCCACTGGTGGGCTACACTGTCAAGTTTTAGGGTGCATCATTTCCCTTCTGGCTAGTATTTTGACTGATTTTTGGTCAAAATATGTGGGCGTTTTGTCAGTTTTGTAACTTTGGTGTAGAGGAGTAGAGAAAGTAAACTGCCACATTTCCAGCTGATTTTGAGCTTATTTGGCCACTTTGTGGCAGTAAAGATGATCATGTCATGACAAGTCTTCTAGGCAAAACATCAGAGCACATGGCACCTTGAATACAATTTTTTAAAAAAAAAATGAAATATGATTTTAACTAATTGTGCCCAGGTGCTTTGCTCTGGTGAATTCTTTTTTTTTAATTCATTCCTATTGCTCACCTCCATTGCTTTCTATGCACTGTTTGCAAATACTATGGCCTGTCCATCCATCTGTAGGCAGACCAGGCTTTTCTGCAATACTGCCATATTTATCCACAGAACTGGGAGAGGGTCAGTCTGCAATTAAAAATTTCTATGAAGCTGTAAGGCTACACTGGTTGGCTAGACATTGAAATGTAATAGCAGACCTGCTTCTCACAAAACATTTTACCTCATATCTCAGCTTCCAGAAAGGCTATATACTTTCTTTCTTTCTTTCTTTCTTTCTTTCTTTTATAGGAAAGCCAGGAATCTGGGCATGGTAATATCTGAAACAGACACTGGGTTGCATACCAAGAATCTGAATAAAAGCTAGGCAACCAGGTAATATGCAACAAAGGATGGTGGTTAAATAGATAGACAGACACAGTTATGGAGATTGATGGACACTTGCTGTGGATCTTAACTTTCTGGAATGGTTTCAAACAATAATAAGGAAGAACTAGCTCCACATTTACATGTCTTGCACCCTTTGAACTGTTTAGTTGGACATATTCCTGCTAAGTTAAATAAATTTTACATGCAGTGTGATTTATACATTTCTACTTATTTGGAATTCACACATTTCTCTACTGCAATATGACCTGTAGAAGAGAATCAAAACAGCAGCTACAGAGTAGGTTGAAGTGTGAGAATGTAAGATGGATGTATATTAAGAGCTGGAAACAAAACATGCGAGTTTGATGTTGGGGGGCGGCACATCTGATAAGGTGCAGAAATACTGGATTTAAATTCAGATGATTTTCCTACTTGGAATGCTGATTGATTAAACTGAGAAGAAATATGAAATAAAGACTGAGGATTATTATGTATTTGCAGTCTTATTGGCAATATGAATCCATTTTAGGTTTTGTAAAGTAAACAGAATTTGTATGTACTAGAGATAAAAATATTTTATCATATATAAAGAAGTAGAGAAATAGTGGTATATCCATCAGTGTAATGGGGGAGTGTCAGTAGCATATGTTTATTTTTGTTCAGTAGTTTAGTTTAGTTTGCTTTGTTAATGTTTGTCATTGCTGTTTGTGTTTTAGGTATATTCATAAAAATGTTTTGTGAATTTATTATGTTTATGTCTAATACATTATTTCATGAGTGCCTGGGATATTTGCTCAATTGTCTCTAGTGAAAGGTTTTGTCAGATGCCTTTTAAATCTTAGTAAACAGAGCCTATCAAGTCATTCCTGTCCACATATTTATTAACAGTGTATCACTGAAACAGAATTTGCCATTGCAGAAGCCACACTGATTCTTTTTCAGCTGGACTTGCCATTCTACAGTAAAGTTAATTTTATCTTCACTAACACTTTATAACAATTCACCTGGAACATACATTAAGCTAAGCAATAATTTCCTAGATTCCCCATAGACTTATAAGGCATCCCTCAATAATTAATCTGTAAGGCATGAGAGACCACTAGTGTTCTGCATAACAGAAGTGAAAACCAAGTAGAGCTAAAAGAGATTTTATTTAAAACTGTTTTGATCATCTAGTATATGAAAAAGTGAGCCTTGGTGAATCATGTGTGTTAAAGAACAAGACTTGTTACTACCTTTTCCATAGTCATACATGTGCCCAACATATACTTAATACAGTAATGGACACTATTTGTATAACCATCTATAAACATTTTGGAATATTCCGAGAGCAAGGGTGAGAATCATGCAAATGTCCAGATGTTGTTAGGCAATGGTGAATAGGGTTTTCAGATCTTAGGGCCTTGCCCTGAACCTCAAAAACTACATCCTCCTCTCTGGTCCTCAGATCAAGGGGGAAGAATCTCAGGGCCTTTAAAAGTATGTGTATTTACTTACTTGGATGAGTTGTTTTTTAATGGAAAAACATATTCTATGCAATTGTGTTTGATGTTTAATGTGCCATGTTTATTGATATCACCTGATCCTGCCTCTCATTCAGGCCCTTAAATCTGAAGACACGGGGTGACCCTGAGCTGAGAAACCTAATTGTAAGGGATGCTAGAAGTTGCAGTTCATCAACATCTGGAGGACCACATGGCCACCACTCCATTCTAGAACATAAGTTCTTTTAAATATTTTAGCCTTGGCTTTGGATTCCAAATATGTAGGACAGAATACTGCTGTGACTTTATATTTACATGACCAGATAAATGTGCAAGCACTTGAATTCTTTATTGGATTGTGTAAAGAGGTCTCTGAGGCCTTCTTATGCAAGTGTTTCCCTGGATTTTGCAATAGCCTGCAGTGTTCCCAGAATGACATGTGACCATAGTCCTGCCCTCTTCCCACAAATCTTGATGCCTCTGTCCCTCCACAGTTCTGTGGAGAGATGCTACATCATACCAGCTCTCCACAGAATCTCAGCCTTAGTTTCTCCTTCTGAATTAAGTGTCTAGCTGGCTAGTCAACATTTAGTCTACCATTTCCTGAATCAAAATAATTTGATTTGGGCTTCAATAGCACAAATCATCAGTTTCCCTGATGGTTTCCAATCCAATTCCTTTATGAAAAGTGGAAGGAGGCTTGTCTGGAAATTAGTTCCATCTGATTTAAATGGCAGCGGGTGGAATTGAATGGTGATGGATGATTAGAAAGGAAGATAAAAAGAGCTAAGTGCTTGGCTTTTGACTCACAATAAATAAGAGTATTCCAGAGTGCCAAAACCACAAGGAAGTGGTGAGGGCTACAAAATTAAGTATGATGGTTGCATAAGTGTTTTCAAGAAAGGAACACACACGCACACCCTAGCAGCATCATTCTCAAATTTTCAAAGAGAAGGAAACAGCACTGAAAACACAGAGGGAGCAGGGAACTCCAGTGACTGGAAATATAAATGTTTTGGAATACAGTTCATGGAATCTCATATAGAATGGGCGATTTTGGAAGTTGTAGTTCAAGGAACCAATATTTTAAAGCTTGTCATTTTTTCAACACAAGGTTCTGTTGTTAAAGTACACACTCCAGACCTGGCCCTGTCATTCAGCATGGAAAAAGAACATACTTCAAATGTCACTATCAGAGGAACAGATGAAGCCAATGGAATGTCCCCCACCACACTGGAATGTCCCCCACCAAACTGCAAATCTCAAGATTCCATAGGACAGACCATCATAGTTAAAGTGGAATAAAAGTGTTATAATTCTGTAGTTGAATAGGTCTGAATTGCCTCCTACTGTCTTTCCCACCAGTAACTGAGAGCAGCAGATGTTTTTCTAGGAGCTTATAAACTGTTGGATGGTGGGAGAATGTGGAATTATGTCCAGAGATGGAAGGTCTTGGCTTTTGCGTGATAATAGGGCCAGCCCAGGAAGAATGATATTGAGACCAAGAAGTTTGTTGGCAGGGGATCAAATGGCATCCTGTCCCTTAGCATAACTCCTTCTGGTATTTGGGTCTGCTACTGTAGGATTGGTTAAATATAGATGGGGGTGCATTTTCTGTCCCTAGGAGCCTCCACAAACCAAATGGGTGCCAGTAGAGTAACAACAAAAGCAAAAATAGAAATGATCAGAAGCCCCACTTCTGCCTATACAAAAAAGTGTGTTTGTATGTTGTTGTTTTAAGTTCACCAGTGCAGGAGGCTCCTTCAAAGTATGTTAAAAGCTGAATTGAAGCTTCTAGCAAAAGAGTGGTTCAGTGTGGAAGAATAAGGTCCACAAAAACATTCTTGGGAACCCAGGGCACTTTGTTCTCTGCTGCCATACAGTGACACCATTGCTCCTGCCATCTCCTACTAGTATATATCCATGTATCATGGCAAGACTGAAGAACCTTTGGGGAGCTGAGAAGGTTAGCAGCATACAGTTTTTGAGAGGAAGCAGATCCAAAAGGAGACCATACAAGCTGAGTCTCTCTCAACTGAAATGCTTGGGACCAGACATGTTTGGGATTTCAGTTTTTTAAAATTTTATTTTGGAATATTTGTATTTGCATATATGTATATAATGAAATATTTTGGTGATGGGCTCCAAGTCTAAACACAAAATTCATTTATGTTTTCTATACACTTTATACACATAGTCTGAAGGTAATTTTATACAATATTATTAATCATTTTGTGCATGAAACAAATTTTCTGTACATGGACCCATCAGAAAGCAAAGATGTCACTAACTCAGTCACCCTTGAACAAGGTGTTGGTTTTTACAGTATTTTGGATTTCAGAATTCTGGATAAGGGAGACTCAACCTGTATTCAGGAAAGTGTAGGGTTCAAGTCAAAGATCTGAACTGGCCCAGTCTGAATCTTCATACATGTTCCTTTTTTGTAGTGACAGTACTTGGTAAAGCTACTAAATGGATAGTTTCCCCCACAATGCAACAGGCTGTATTGATTTATGTAAGAGTATAATTAATAAAAGGCCACATGCATTAACAAAAAAGAAAGGAAAGGAAAAAAGCTACATTTGCAAGCCCAATTCAAAACTCATTTCATGTTTTTCTATTAATTTCTGCTGACATTGGTTTAGGTGGCTCTTTGTCAGTATTATCCTTAATTCTAAGACATAGTATTATGGTATGGAAAGAGTCGGCACTATGGTTGTAAAGGCCTTTGTATCATTAGTGAAAAGAAGTTGAAGATTCAGAGCTAAAGCTCCTCGTTTTGTATAAAACAAAGACATGATCCATCAGAGCATATTGCCAAGAACACATTAAGGAGCTAAAGCTTACAGAACCACTGAATAACCATGGAATTTCTAAAAGCTGTTAAAAGTAAAAGGGATACTTGATAATCTGCTATATATGCTTAACTCTGAAATTTGCAGGATTCTATTTAGATGGAAGCCTACAGAGATAATACAAGGGCCAACTACACATAACACAAAAAAAGCACCTACATTGGTAGCCTTTGGTAGTGTTTTATTTCTGCTTTTTTCTAAATGAAGTATGGGGATAATAATACAGCTCTACTTTACTGGATTGCTGTTGGAGCTGAAATAATATATATGCAACATTTTAAATATTCTAACAATGAAATCTTATACACATCCCACTAAACAGAATTAAGCTCCATTAAGTAAAATAAGATTTCCTCAATTAAATTACAGGATAAATGGTACATAAATATAAACTACTGTATTTGTGTGTGTGTGTGTGTGTGTGTGTGTGTGTGTGTACACACACACACACACACACACACACACACACACACTTGAAGGCCAGCAGGGCATAGTAGTTAGAGACCTGGATGCAAGTCCCCACTTGGCCACCAAGTTCACAGTGGACTTTTTCACACGAGGACCTAAGTGCTGCCATCCCAAAAATGGTTAAAGTGGTGGCATCCCAGAAAGTAAGTCCACTTGCGAATGGTTATCACACACAGAGAAGAACAAGGGGTTAAAATCACATTAAAGTGGGCTAATGCGAATTTGGGTATCAAAAGCAGACGAACAAATCCCCATTCCCTGCTTGGTAAATATCTTTTCTGTGCATGCTTCAAATTGTCATTTCCTCAAGTGCAGACACACATCTGCTCCAGAAAGAGAAGGATGGAGAGGGAAGGGTGCACCCCGCCCTGTCATTTCCTGCTTCTACTTTCCCAACAGGTGCACACTCTTTGCTCCCCCCATGGGCTGCCCCTTCCCCAGTTCGGAGGTTGCCCTCTCTGGGGGGGAGAGGAAGCCATGCAGCTCAGCTCTACAAGAGGCTAGAGAGAGCCAAGCAAGGAGGGACTGCCGCATAGCCGAAAAACAGAGCCACGGCAGCAGTTCTGAAGAGGACATAGTAGGAGGCCAGGGCAAGTGGCAGCACCAGGAAGGCAGGTGTTGTGCACCTGAACACCTCCCCCCCTTTAGGGTAGCAACAGATGGAGAGAGGCTTGGGGATTCAAGCCACCGCCCCAAACTCCATGTCAGCACTCCAGGGGTTGCTGCCCCCCTCCTGTTCTGCTCATCACCACCCTTCTAGCACAGCTCTGAGGCAGAGGAGGAGGAGGGGAGGCTTGCCTTGGAAGAAGAGACAGGGGCAGAAAGGAAGCCATGATGAGGGCTTGAGGTTGATTCCCTCAAGTACCCAGGGTTGTGGGTGGCTCTTCTGCCTGAAGGAATGCAGGAAGCAAAGGAGCATGGGAATTATAGTTTGTTGAAATGAAGGGAATCCATGGCTTATGCAAATAAGCATTCCACACTAAGACACATTCGAATTGACTCCAAATTCACTGTGCAAAAGGATTTGTAAATTCAGTATTTCACAACTTTGTTGGTTGCACAATGATTGCACAACTTTCCCGGGTTAAAGACAATTTAAACTCCCAACCCCCCCCCCCCCCCCCGATTTCCCCCTGTGTGATAAAGTACATTGAGCCATGGCAGTTCAAGTGGTCTCAAACTGGTTTATTTTGCAGCGTATTTGAGGCAAAAGTCATCTTTCTTTAAATGTTGTTATCTTCATATCTTCTCCTCCAAGGCACCAAGAATTTAATTGATGTTCTGGAGATGATTTTAAAAAATAATAAGATTTAGAGTTTGAAATATTGAAAAGCATTTCCTCCCAACTCTGGTTAGGTAGAGGAACATGAATATAGCTTGCAGGTAGCTTAGCAGTTTATTATGGGAGTTGCAAGAAGAAGAATGAATTCACCAAGACAGCTCAGCTGGATAGACTGATGTAGCTGGACAGATTTGAGGCAATGAAAAATTGCAAGGCTTTATTCTATACAGAAGCCCAGCAAGTGGCTTCAGTTTTATCCTTTGTCTATAGCATCAGTTTCGGACTGAGAGCTTTCCATTCTCTTTGCATGGTCCCTTTCTGCTCAGCTATATAACTTCATGAGTCTGTGGATAATGGCTAAATGGAGTTTTAGTGCAAAGTGTAATTTTCTACTTCCCTTTCAATCATCACTCAATGGAAATGCTTCCTAATTTCTTGATCTTCATAGCATTCTTCTTGGCTTTAAATCACAGCTTTTCTCAATGTAGGGTGCAGAGCAAATTGTCTTATAAAGCTACAGTTATCCAATAATAATATAAAAAGCATTTCTTTGATAGCCTGATACTTAGAGTCATTCAATTCTCACAGCATGTTATTAACTTCAAAAGGGCCTGGCGCAAGACTCAGTGCTTGTATACCTAGCATTTCAATGAAATAATACTGCTTTGTTTTGTCCACTCAAACTCCTTCACCCATATTAGAGTTGTGTCTATTAGACTCTATTGCCATTTTCATTGTAGCATTTTTAAACTGTATCTTTCAGTTGCACTGATTGAAAAGCCTTTATAAAAGCTATTTACTGTTCTTCTGTAAAAGCTGTTGCACAAAGCCTGAGGCTAAACTGAGGAAGCTGGAATACAAATATAATGATAAAAGTATAAAGTTTCCATTGGAAACAATTATGTATCTATCTATAGTTAATGGATAAACACACACACACACACATTTATATAGCACACAAGGTAAAGCAAGGAGAGACAACTTGGGGCTGATCTCATTGTGATCGGCAAAGCCAGCGAACATGCCCATTTTTCTCTACTGCCCAGATGATGAAATAGGTGGCAGGGCTGGAAAGAATATTTGAATGCCTGAAGAAAAATGAGCAAAGGGCTTTTTGAGGATCCAAACCCCACAATGAGCAGTATCCTCCTCAGCTGCTTTCTTGTTCCTCCTCCCCAAGTAAAAAAAAAAAGATTTGCCTCCTGGTGTACAATAGGAGGGCATAGAAGAGTCAGTTCTCTCCCCCACTTCTATTGTCATATGGAATGGGAGAAGTGGGAAGGCAGCCCTTTCAGATCCTTGGTTTTCTTCCTTGCAACCTCTCAATGTCAAATTGTGATAGGTCTGGAGATCTCCTCTACCCTATTGCCAGAGACTTATTCCCATGTGAGACATCTGGCACTGGAGAGAAAAATGATTAAGTTATTTATTCTTCCTTGAAAGAATACGTAATTTAATACAGCACATCCCTAATGGGTGACAGGGTGGGGAGAAGACCACTATTCAGCGGAGTAGTTATCCTTTCTCTGAAACAGCTTCTGGGGCAAAGAGTATTTTCCAGCCAGCTTAAAACTGGCTGTAGTTAAACCTTTCCTTAAGAACCCTTCTCTTGATCCCCTGGAAAGATCCAACTATTGGCCAGTTTCTCTTCTTCCGTTTTTGGGCAAGGTGATCGAGAGGGTGGTTGCAAACCAACTCCAAGCAGTCTTGGATGAAGCCAATTATCATGATCCATTTCATACTGGCTTCAGGTCAGGTTACGGAGTGGAGACTGCCTTGGTTGCCTTGGTCGATGATCTCCATCTGGGCATCGACAAGGGAAGTGTGACCCTGTTGGTGCTCTTGGACCTCTCAGCGGCCTTCGATACCATTGACCATGGTATCCTTCTGGAACGCCTGAGAAAGTTAGGAATTGGGAGCTCTGCCTTGCAGTGGTTTCAGTCCTACCTCTCAGGAAGACTCCCAATGGTGTCGCTTGGGGACAGTTATTCATCCAAGTGGGAGCTTAAGTCGGGCATCCCTCAGGGAACAATTCTGTCCCCAATGCTGTTTAACATTTACATGAAGCTGCTGGGTGAGATCATCCGGAGACATGGGGCGGGGTGTTATCAGTATACTGATGACAGCCAAATCTGTTTCTCTATGTTTCCGACTGCCTCTGTGACCAAGGAAGGCATCTTCCCTCTGAATGACTGTCTGAAGTCAATAATGGATTGGATGAGAGAAAATAGACTTAAGTTGAATCCAAAGAAAATGGAGGTACTCGCTATAGGAAACCCTGCACCGGGTATGGAGATTTGTCCACCAGTCCTGGACGGGGTCACACTTCCCCTAAGGGACTGTGTCCGCAGCTTGGGGGTACTTCTGGATTTGTCGCTTCAGCTGTTTCTCAGGTTGATGCGACCGTTAGGAGATCCTGTAATCAACTACGGCTGATACGTCAGCTGTGACCCTACCTGGAGCAGAGGGACCTAGAAATGGTTGTACATTCACTGGTAACCTCTTGTCTTGATTTCTGTAATGCGCTCTACACGGGGCAACCCTTGTGCCATATTCGGAAGCTGCAACTGATTCAGACTATGGCAGCCAGGTTGGTAATAGGTAAAGCTAAATCTGACCCTATATTGAAATCTCTTCACTGGCTGCCTGTTAGCTTCCGGGTACAATACAAGGTGTTGGTTATTACCTATAAAATAAATAAAATAAAATAAAAGTTTTATTTATATACCGCGCCTTCCTTGGATCAGGGCGGTTTACATACATTATACATTATACATACAATAGGTTAAAAACAAGTCAGAGCATTGTACAATAAAAATAAAAACAACAAGCCCCATTAGCCCATCCTCATGGCCACGGAAGAGGAGGGAGGCCCTTAGGATTTTTATGGGGGGAACGCTTGCTGGAATAAAAAGGTCTTCAGATCCTTTTTAAATTGGGCCAGGGAGGTAGTCGAGCGGAGCTCGGCGGGCAGCGTGTTCCAAAGGGCCGGGGCGGCGATGGAAAAGGTCCGCCTTGTGACGGAAGAGAGCCTAGCGCCCGGCACCTTCAGTAATAGCTGCCCGGATGTTCTGAGGGTGTGGGACGGAATATACGGGGAGAGGCGGTCCTTCAGGTATCCTGGGCCCAAGCCATTTAGGGCTTTATAGGTAATCACCAACGCCTTATATTGGGCCCGGAAACGAATAGGCAGCCAGTGAAGGTCTTTCAACACCGGTGTTATATGGCTGGTCCTGGAAACTCCAGTGACCAGCCTGGCTGCCATGTTTTGCACCATCTGTAGCTTCCAGGTTTGGTATAAGGGTTGCCCCATGTAGAGTACATTGCAGAAGTCCAATCTCGAGGTTACCAGGGCATGTACAACAGTTTCTAGGTCCCCCTGGGCCAGGTATGGGCGCAGCTGGCGAATAAGCTGATGACAGGTGCTCTTGACCGTCGCATTCACCTGAGCTGTCAGGTGAAGTGACGAATCAAGAAGCACCCCCAGACTGCGCACGGAGTCCTTCACAGGGAGCGTGACCCCGTTCAGGACAGGTGGAACCACCGTCATTCCTGGACCAGGGGACACGCTTCCCCCGTCGATGCTCAGACGGAGATCATCGACCAAGGCGACCATGGCCGTCTGATACATTAGGGAACTAAAATGGCTTGGGTTCAGCATATTTGAAGAAACGCCTCCTCCCATACAATCTCTCCCCCACACTCAGGTCCTCTGGGAGGAACCTACTCAACCCAAAGAAGACTAGGCTGGTGGTGACTTCCCAGAGGACCTTTTCAGCTGCTGCTCCTAAAATATGGAATGACCTGCCAGAAGAGATCTGCCATATTACATCTTTGGAGACGTTCAAAAAGGTGATAAAGACGGATGTCTTCCAGCAGGCCTTCCCAGATTAACATCCAGCTGAACTGACCAAACTGATCTATTTACTCTTCCGCTTATTAAGGAAGGCTGAGGTTTCCTTTTGCAAACTCCTATAAAATCACAATCACACACTAGAGAAATAAAGAGGAGGGGGCTGCTCCATAAAGCTGCCTGATTCCAGTGTGGGCTGATACTCCCAGATGCCCTCCTTTTCCAGGACATGCCCTCTATTTCTCTCTCCTCTTCAGGAGGAGAGCTGATCTCTAATTAGAGGCTGCAGGATGAAGGAGGGCAGCTGGGTGAGGGAAAGAGGGATGTGTGTGTGTGGGTATCCGTTTAAGAAGAAGAAGGAATACAGGAAGGAAAATCACAACAAAGGGTCATGGGAATTGTAGTTTGTTTCTAATGAACTGAATCTAGAGATGCATTTCATACTAACGCAAATGCAAATTGACTGTGAATTCACAATGGAAAAGGATTTATAAATTCGATGTTTTTCTGAATGCAGCTATTCCTGGGATGACTCGTCATTGCATTTGGCTTGCCCTTGGATTGCCTGCAACATTTGATGTTCTGTTGCAAAATTATGTGAAACACCATGAATAACCCCAGATTGACGTTGGTTTAATTTTCCACATGTGATAAAGTCCTGACAGATTTTAAGCCTCTGGGGTTATTCACATGATGAAAATAATGCAGGATGAATTCAGAATGAGTTTTTCTTGTTCGCATGCATCCTAAATGCACTCAATTTAGTTTTTTGGGTAGGGAGGCTGCCAAAAACCCACTTACCCCAGGATAATCTATTGGGATTTTCCCCACATTTTAACAAAATATTTGCATCATCAGCTGTGTGAACAATGCAAATAGACTTGAGGAGACTCAGGATAAAACTCTCCGTGCCTTAAATATGTTTTGAATGTATTCGCATCACCGACAGCCCATGTGGTTGAGAAAGTGCTGCCTCTTCTTCAGAATAATAGCTGCTTCTGGGGAGAAAAGAGAAAAGAGAAGAAAAGGAGGGAGAGAAAAAGAGATGCCAGACCCCCCCCCGGGGGGGGTCTGGCTGAGTGATGCTGGTGGTTGTGGGGAGAAGGGAAGAGTCCCCACATGTGTGAGCAACCAAACTCACAGAGATGCAGAGCAATGCAGTTCCAGAAAGATGTGGTTCCATGTGCACATAACAAACCTGGAATGCGTGAGTGAGGTTATACCCATCATTCCAGTTAAAACAAAGACATCTGAATGAAGACTCTGCCAGCATATTTATATCATCACTTGGTGGTGGAGCTGCTTGATCTTCCCCTCTTCCTACCTGAATACATGACATAGTCAGGGCATTCTGGATAGATCTCCATCTTCCTGTATACTGTTTAGCTGTGGAGGTGCTCCCAAGTGCATTCCACCTGCCCTTGAACACTTGGGGAATAAAGAGAACCCTCTGCTCCCAGGTTAAGCTTTCTCCTCTTCCTCCTTTGGGAATTCAGGAGCAGAATATGCACAGGCACAGCCCCACAGCCAACTAAGGGGTTGCAGCTACAAACTGGGAACTCTTTAGCTGCTGTTGTGCACACAGGACAAAGGGTTTGCACAAGGAGGTGTTGGATACCTCCTTTTCCAATGCACTCTGAAGAAACCAACAGGATTGTTTATCCCAGTCTTTTAGTCATGAAGTGATTTTCGATTTTAGTTCCCTAATGTATCAGAACTGCCATTAGTCAGGAGGTCTCGGAGCTAAAGTCAAAACTTCTGGAGGATCAATGAGTAAGAATCACTTATCAGAGTCAAGTCAATGTATAAGGCTGGACTCCAGAATTGTTCTCTGTGTTGGAAACAGGATACCTCCACAGTTTTTGCAGGGTCATTAGACTGAGGCAAAGTAAAAATACCAGCTGTGCTGCACCATCATTTTTTCTGTTCCACCACACCCCTTCCCACACACATGGCACCTCCTTCATCAAGATCAACATAATTTTAGATCCTCTTGAATGAAAATGGGAGGGAATGTACCCCAGTGACAGCTAATATTTTCATGCACATGCTTCTAAGCTCAGTGCAAGATAATATAAAATTTAGAAGTACCTGTGAAATAGTGTATAACAAATGATAAAAATCAAGCCTGAAAGGTTCAAAAGACTGGAAGAGATCTGGCAAAATAATGTGCAGATCAAGCAGAAATCAATCTTTGCATTCACACTCAAATCAACAGTAGACTCAGATTTCATTTATAGCAAAGAGAAATTATTCCTGTTTAACCTAAAACCATACCTAATTTGAAATCTGATTTAATTTTCAAGTAGACAAAGCAAAGCATTGCTGCCTCGTAGCAAGATATAAATTGAATGAAATAAATTGCATATTGCATATTTATAGCATACAGAATGGTTTTCACATGGTTTTGTAGTACAATGTAAAACATGAGTATTTTCACCCCCTTTGGCCAGTTACAACATAATGATAATGAAATAAAGCAATGTATGAACAAAAAATACAATTCGGTCTCTTTAGTATAGATCAAACCACAGTTCTATTTAAGTGATGCTGAGTTCGATGGGAATCACTCCCGGGCAGAAAGCAGATGGAGGGGGAAAGCCAGCTCATTGCAGGGCTTCCTGATTTCATGGGGAGAATCCACTGGCCACATTGCCGGTTCCCAAAATGGACTAACAACCAACATGCAGTCCACATCACCCCCCTCACACTGCAAGGATAGACCTGCCAAAACAAAGCAATCATGTCTACAAGCTGTGCTGCACCATAATTTTTTTCTGTTCCACCACACACGCACACAGATGCTCCACTAGCCCAGCCATCAGCCCATTGGACACCCTGCACAACTGGCTATATGCCTCCCAAAAAGGCCCATTAGTGTGCCCAGTGACATACTGGCACAGCATGATCGTGGATACTTCCCTTTATCTTGCTCACCCCCTGCCATTTGCTGACTTGAGCAAAGGATTGCCACTATGGATGGCCAGCTCAGGGAGATCCAAGGGAGCCTCCAAGCCCTCCTGGAACAACATGTATGGAACTCTCCAGCCATGACATCTGCCCCTGTAACTACTCCCTTTCTCCCCCTTCCCCCATGCCCCCCTGTTGGACTGGCCAGATTGTTAATGTTTTTATAAAATCCACTGTATTGTTGGTAACCTAATGTGTTTGTTGTCATGTACCTTCGTGGGGTGTGTGAAGGATTGATGGTGCTTGTGCAATCGATCTGTGGGTGGACAACAACAACAAAAGGTCTGCAATGGTATCAGTGTTTTACACGGTCCAGGGCACCTGCTCCTGCCCACTTCTGCTGTCCCTCCCTGTCTCCCACAAACAGTCCATTTGTTAGTTTATTCTTTCCAGTTTGAAACTGAGCAATCTGGAATTTATTTTACTCTGGGGAAAAGCCCCAGAAAGTGGCTTGGGTCCATTTTCCTTCCATTTCAGTCATGTGTGTTATCTGAATAGTTCTGAAACAGGGTGGAGCCATTTCTTTCAACCTGTGTGGTCAAACCCTCACCCCTACCACCATGAATGGAGGGTTACAGCACAAAAGCACTAACCTTGACCCTAACCTGTTATTAATCTGTTATAATCAATAAGGCTTCAGTCAGCTAAATTAAAACATGAAGGCCAGATGAGTTGTTGGAATAAATATAAAGACAGCTAGTCATGCCACCACCTTGGCAGCCAAATGCAGATAATTGCTATTTACAAAAGCAATAATCCCTCTTGTTTAGGAAGGTAGGTCATTTCCCCAAATTGTATATATTAGTTAACTGCATTGGGAATATATAATTTGATTTCTGCTTAAAATTTTCAGCTAGTTCAGAACAAAGTAGAAAAATTATTAACTGAGACTAGTTGCTCAGACTATGAACTTTACTGCATTGCCCCAGGAATGAGCCACTAGCGTTTCAAAAGGGAATGTTCTGGGGACGGGAGGCGGCAGGTAACGGATTTTACAGCACACTTGGAACGCTGCCACCGCCGCCAAGCATCCCCATCCCATTCCGGAAGTGTTCCCCAGGGGGTGATTTCCAAGAACACTTGAGAAGCATTCCTGAAAATGGCCCCCTCTGGGACGCATCTGGAACAGGATGGGGATGCTTGGTGGTGGCGGCAGCATTCCAAGAGTGTAGTAAAATCTGTTCCCCGCTGCCTCCCATCCCCAGAACATTCTCTTTTGGAATGCTAGTGGCCCGTTCCTGGGGCAATGCGGTAAAGTTCTGTATCTCACCAAGAGTTTTCTGTGGGTTTTCCAGGCTATGTGGCTGCGTTCTGGAAGGATTTATTACTAATGTTTCACCTGCATCTGTGGCTGGCATCTTCAGAGGGTGTCAGTTTGAAGATTCTAGACATAGATGCAGGCAAAATGTCAGGAAAAATCCACATTTTGGATGCCAGCTATGAAAGCCTTCAACTTCACAAATCTCACCAATGCTGAAACATCCTTAAGGGAAGCCTGAGTAAGGGCTGGATATGGAACCATTGGCAAACTGCAAACTTGATCCTTAGAATGGGAATGCATTATCAGTTGGATGTCAAACTGAAATGCCAATTCTTTGAATTTAAAAATAAAGTAGAACTAGTATAAACAAATAAACAAAAATTTGCAGCTATCTGTCTCCTTTTCTTTATACAAATATTCTAAGAATCAGAGATTAGGCTGCCACATCCCAGCCATTTTGGAAATTGGTCATCAATGGATTTATACATCCATCACTTTCTTTTATCTTTAATCAGTTCCAGATATATTCATAAACTCTCACACAGAACAAGAAGATATCCGCCCAGTAACCAATGACCCAAACGCTTGTGTTCTTTCTTTTTATACTGGTGGATCTTTACCTGAATCTGCTCCCACCATGCAAGATGGGCAGACCAGAACCTTTTGACAACACAGTTATGAACTATGCTTTCTATATAAGGACCAAAGGAATGTACTCAGTAAAAGATATTAAGTCTTAAGTCCAGTTGTTAATATCAGCTGGAGTAGGCTCAGCAAATCAATGGCACTTACCTAAGTATTATCATGTTTCCAATGATCCAATGGATCTGCTCCAACTGGAGAGGTGAGCATAGTCCACTAAAATATTTTCTGGTACAGGCATCAAAACAGGGATAGTGCAACTCTCCATTGTTTTCATGGGGCTTTTTCAGCAAATGCACTCATTGATTTTGTAGTTGCATCTTCTCCACTTTAGTCTCATCTCCACCACAGAATTAATGCAGTTTGACACTGCTTTACCTGTCAGATAGCTCTGGTGCCATAACAAATCACAAATCCCAGGATTCCACAGCATTGAGACACGGCAGTTAAAGCAGAGTCAAACTGTGTTATTTCTGCAGTGTGACAGCATCTCCAATGGATTCATGGCAATATAAAATATTATTTTCCCTACTTTATCCTCACAACAACTTGAGCTAGTTTATGTGGGCAGCTGATCTAAGGTAATCTGGTGGACTCTCATGGCTCAGTGAAAGATGAAACCAGGTTTCCCCAGTCTTAGTCTGACACTCTAACATTAAATGATACTTGCACCCAAATATATGCCCACACAAGGGAAAATAATCCTTAGCTGTATTAGAAAACAGGCACCCAAATAACAACTGATGGAAGGAATATAAGAATAAAACAGACACGTGAAATTTATCTTAAGTGAATGAGATATAAATAGTTCATGAACCCAAAGAGCTACTCTTTATTGCTCCTGGGTGAAATACATTTGCTTTCCTCCATATCTCCCAATGTTAAACTAGCGAACAAAAAGCCTATCATTGTATTCGTTACTGTTATGCTGCCATCTCGAGGCAACTACAGAAATTAAATAGCAACCCAAATATTAAGTGATACTGATTTTGTGGTAATTTCCAGAGGGGGGATCATGTTACTGTGCATCCAGACTGATTAAAAAGATCAGAAAAACTCAGGTGTTATTTTTGTTCTTCTCAATTTTGTTTTGGAGATCCATACACATTTTGTTTACCCAACAATATTTACAGTACTAACAGAGATATGTTATACCTGCTCTCCAGGTTGGTTTATTTTATTTTATCAGAAAGAACAGTAACAAAATCTGTGACTTTTCAGGTAGTCTGAATGTGCCCTTAGTTTGCTGCAGAAAAAACAAATGTCTTTTGATTGTTAAAATTTTAATAATTAATTTGGCACATGCTTTTGTGGACTGTAGCTCACTTCATCTGATACTCACAAAAATGTTTGCAAAATAAAATTTGTTAATCTTTAAGAGGCCCCAAGACGGATTTGAATTTGTGGTGTTTTTACTTTTCAGTGTTATCTGTTTACTTACTTGCTTATTACATGCACCATTTATTTTTCATCACCAAGCCCATCAAGGGTCCTGAGAGGATTCACAACATATAACAATATGATTTAAAATACTGACTATAAACAGATAAAACAGATGAAAATTATTTTAAAACAGATTAAAAAATTTTTAGAAATGAATTTAAAATATATGCAGAGAGAGAAATAGATTATTATTATTATTATTATTATTATTATTATTATTATTATCACCATCATCATCATTATTAAGCTTTATTTATACAGTGCTGTAAATTTTCACAATTAATTGACAAAGATTGGCAAAGGAGAGACAGACCAACCAGAGAAAACCAGACCAACCAGGTTTTAAGAAGCAAAGACCAAATGAAGTGTGAGTGTGTGTATGTGTGTTTTTTAAAAATTTACAGGTCTTTTTATCATGCCTGGTATTCTAAGATCTCTGAATGGCTTACAAGAAAATTAGTTACCTTAAAATGTATAACAACTGGGCCATAAAATATAAAGTCAGCAGAAAATAAGAGAGATGTCTCAAGGTGCTCAATGAATGGATGGTTTATTAAGTAAAAGTCCAACACATTTCAGCCTATATATGCTCTCAAAGGCCTTTATGCTGGAAATTAAATTTCAGAAATGATGATGATGATGATGATGATGATGATGATGACCAAACTATTGTTATTTTGTCAGCAAAATATAGCAGGGCATGGTGTCAGCACACAAATTGACCAGTTTAGGAATAACCAGATTCTAATCTGGCAAGAAATAGAACAAATAAAATTTGTCACATCTGCCAGGGATTTTCTATAAAACTGGAGTGATAGATGTGATTTGGATATCTGAATATAAAGGACTCTGTAATACAGAATGTCTAACTGTTCCATTTCCTTACTTTGCAAAAAAAAAATTGCTCTTGATTAAAGATTCTGCTGATGAGGCCTGAAGATGACAGAATGCTGAGTCTTGATAATATAAACACTTTTCTAAATTTAGGAATGATTAAATTTATCAGATAATCTGTGGGCACAAATGGCCTTCCATTGCCCCTGAAATCACATTTTATGACTTCAAAATAGTCTGATCTTGTTGGTGACATATGTCAGTACAAAACTGATATATGTCTTTTGAGAGTTGTTGCAGAGGGTAAAATTAAATTAATAACCCTCTCACAGAATGACCCCCATTCCCCTACTTGTTTTACAAACCTTCTGTGTCTGAGGGAGACCAGGGAGACAGAGGTACCCAGCTGTATATTTATAACTGGACCAATAACTGCAAAGCCATCTTCCAAGATATTCTGAGGTCCCTCTGGAGAGCTAAGAGGATGTCGTCTTTGTATATCCATCCACCTATGATTGCATAGTTGGATGTTTCTCCACTCCTCTTCACGCTCCACTAAATAGACATGGGAGAGCAGGAGCAAGGTGAATCCTGAAGGAAAGGATTGAAAAGATAGGGGATAATTCTATCTGGGCTGAACTTTATGCTACATTTTGCCATTCAGGATCTTGGCTCTTAAATCAACCTTCCTCCTTCTCTTCCTCTCTCCATCCTCAAATTCTTTTTGGTAGCATAATGAAGAGCTCTGGAGATCTCAAAAGCTTGCACATTTTATGATATTACAGTTTGTCTAATAACGTTCTTGACCAAATAAGATTTTCCCCTCCCCATGATTAACTAATTGTGTTGCTCTTCTTTCCATTTGACCTTTGATCTATTTGTATCTTTTTTAATCTTACCTTCCAGATTGATTAATTGGACACTTACTATTTCAACTGAAAATAGCCTTTCTCCTTATTTGAGAAAGATATGACATTTAAAATAATATATTTTATTAAACATAGGTGCGTTACATGCACCGAAAGGGCGTATTAGGGTTAGGAAAGGGCATAGTAGGGTTGAAAAGGGGCATCACTTCCGGACGCCCCTCAACCCTAGTATGGACTGAGTCGGTACAAAATGGCAGCACCCATCCACACGGGGGCTGCCATCTTGATGTAGCGGATGCATTGCGTCCGCATGGCGCACACGCAAATGATGCTGCGAGTGTGCCATTGGTGCCTCGTGGCATCATAACCGCGCTGCAAAGAGAAGCGCCATTTTGGGGCTTCTTTTTGCAGCGCGGAGGAGCCGTGCGGTTCGTACGCTGGGGCTCCTCTGCACTGCAAATGGCAGCGGTTGCAGACCACCCGTTTTGGGCGGTCTGTAATGCACCATAGAATATTATTTGTCTTTCAGATGATACCTATTATAAATTTGGAAAAAAACATAAATTGATTATTGTGGGGAAAATTCTAATGTGGACCTCGCCCCATGAGGCTTTTTATAGAAAGGAGATGCAGATGACAGAAAAGTGGTGTAATTATCAGGATATTATAAAGATTCAGGATGGAAGAATGTGTATGAGGACAAGGAGGAATTACAGCAGAAAGGGCTGGTTAGCAATTGGTTGGCATATAGACAACTTTGCGCAAGGTATAGGATGGAAAGATATGATATTTGAATGGGGTATAGTCAACCAAAAAATAAAATCCTAGTTCAGTAATCTTCATTGTGGAAGGACTGAAAAGCTGACACAAAATGAAATCAGCACATTTACTCTGCAACTGCAATTCTTTGTTTACCATGAATACTTTGTTCCTTATCTAGTGTTACCTGCCTTTATGCAGGGTAAAATATTGATAAGTCTGCACTTGAATGCACTTGTTTTCCAATCCCTGCTCTCCCTCTGTAGTTGCCTGTCCAGACAGTAAATAGTGCCAGATATGTTTGACACAGATATTCTTAATTCCATTGATTTCGTATGACATTAGTGTCTTTGGATCTAAACTATAGGTTTCAAAAATGCAAATTGACTCAGTGTGCGAGAAGGATAGTAACAGGATCAGACTGGGCACTGAGGGGGAGATTAATTGATCCCACCCCTATTTCAGTCATCAGGACCATCCTTTTTTCTGAAGTTGGTATTTAA
Source organism: Sceloporus undulatus (assembly GCF_019175285.1). NCBI lineage: Eukaryota > Metazoa > Chordata > Lepidosauria > Squamata > Phrynosomatidae > Sceloporus > Sceloporus undulatus. Next base: position 78,211,465 of record NC_056525.1, on the reverse strand, counting down.
TTTAGGGAAATATTCCTCATTGGGGCATTCTCCCACTGCAAATATCAATTTAAAAGAAAGGATTTTCAGCTGAACCTCAGTAGGGAAGAAAGGGATTAAATGATTACTTTGCTGAGCTCCAGATAAAGACCACCACCTTGAAATTATGGGATTTACATATGCATCAGTGCTGTAGTTACAGTGCTATGCAGTGAATCCCAGCCACTGTTCCTGCTTTACCAGGAGGCATCCACTGCAACTGAAAGGGGTCTGTTCCTCTGTTGCTCAGCAAGCCAATGACAGCTGTTTTCACCTGTCCCATTAGCAATCTCCAGTATGACAGGCAAAAGCAGGTCCCTGTCAGAATTCCCCATCATGCCAGAGATCACATGCCAAGGTGGTGGGGTGGGGGAGCATTTGTCAGATGCTTCTCAGTCAATGGGACTATAGCTGCTGGTTGGTAAGTGGGGATTGGGTAACTTTCATGGTCCTTATGTATCCCCTAAACTAGTGATTGTGAACATGTAACAGTCAGAAATGTGTAACTCTAGGTTTTACTTTGGTGACTGCTATAAAAGATTCTGGCCTTAAATTGGTTAGGTTCAAAGGACACAGGAACAGATGGGATATCTTGCAGGGCATACATATAAGATATTCTTACACTTAAAAAAAATGAAACATTTATTGTCTATTTATGGTCAAAGTCTGTTTTAAATGCCAGTGTAGGATGGTACCATAAATCCTCCTTCACACATATGTATAGATGAGCATGTTTCCTGTGTATTTCAATTCTGTCTTCTCTTGGAAGCTAAGCAGGGTCAGCTTAGATGGGAGACTGCCAATGAAAACCAGGTGCAGTAGGCTACATTTCAAAGGAAGGAACTGGCAAAACTGCCTCTGAATATTTCTTACCTAAGTAAATGCAATTCATGGGTTGCCATAAGCCAACAGGTGACAAGAAGGCAAATGCACATACAATCATTCAGAGACACAGCTATGTTAGTTTGGAATATCAATATGCAATGGGATCTTTGTTGGAATTCAGTGTTGCAACTATGGATGAATCCATGACCCTTGTGTACAGTGGAAACATAACACAACTAAAGACAGACTCCTGTTGGTGACATACAATGGCATTTTTGAACAACGTGGAAAAGGCATTCCACAACAATGTGGAATGGTAGAAGAAGCAGAGTACCACATGTGGAACCATTATAGCTAGATAATAATGCTCCTAGGGTACATTATTGTGTGTTCTGTCTCTGTGCACTGCACATTGTGCAGTGAAGTAACAGCTATGCATATTCACCATTTCTCATGTGTTGCCATACAGTGGTATATAGTATAGGAGTTGCATGGAGCCCATGTAAGACCATAGCAGCAGCCCTCTTTAAGAGCAGGCTGTGCAGTTGCTGTGATCCCTGGGTGACTGTGAGTGGAGCGGCCTCTGGACGCTTATTCCTGTCCATCTGCATGACCCCTATATCTCCCTGTATGACCTGATCCAGACTCAAAGATCATCAGGAGAGGCCCTTCTCCCAGCTCCACCACTGTCACAAACACAGTTGGTGGGGATACAAGAGAGCTTTCTTGGTGGCTGCCTCCAGATTCTGGAACTTCTTTCACAGAGGGGACACAGTGGCCTCCTCTTTGTTGTTCCCAGGGAGGCTGTAATGACCCTCTTCTTCCAATGGCAGGCTAAAACCATTTTATTCCAACAGACTTTTAAAACAAAGTTTGTATAACTGCATGTTATTCTTTTATTGAATGACTGGCTTTAATAATGCAAATAGTTTAATTCTTTTATAATGCTTTCTTTTTGTATGCTTTGAATTGTAACATTATTTTAAATTGTGAGCTGCTTTGAGTCTCAGTCTGAGGGGAAAGTAGAATATAAATAAATGGAAGAAGAAGAAGAAGAAGAAGAAGAAGAAGAAGAAGAAGAAGAAGAAATGGGGCAGCGGTGGAGGAGGAGCAGGAGGAGGAGGAGGAAGAAGAAAGAAAGAAACTTATATACATTTGCTGCTGCTCCTCTTGCTGCTGCTCCTGCTCGTGTTGTTGTTAACTACCCTCAAGTTGATCTCAACCCGTGGCAACCCTGTGGATGAGACATCTTCGAGACTCCCTGTCCTCCACTGCTCTGCTTAGCTCCTGTAAACTCATACCCGTGATCTCTTTAATAGAGTCCACTCATCTAGCAGATGGCCTTCCTCTCTTTCTCCTTACCTCCACCTTTCCTAGCATTATTATTATTTTCCAATGAGTCCTCCTTCTTGTGATGTGTCCAAAGTACAACAGCCTCAGTTTTATCATCTTGGCTTCCAGGAAGATTTCTGGCTTAATCTGATCTGAGACACATTTATTTGTCTTTTTGGCTGTTCATGAAATCCTCGGCACTCTTCTCCAGCACCACATAGAATCATAGAATCGTAGAGTTGGAAGAGACTGCAAGGGCCATCCAGTCCAACCTCCTGCCATGCAGGAAATCTAAATCAAAGCATCCCCAATAGATGGCCATCTAGCCTCTGTTTAAAGACCTCTAAGGAAGGAGACTCCACTACACTCCAAGGGAGTTTGTTCCACTGTCGAACACCCCTTACTGTCAGGAAGTTCCTCCTAATGTTGAGGTGGAATCTCTTTTCCTGGAGCTTGCATCCATTGCTCCAGGTCCTAGTCCCCAGAGCAGCATAAAACAAGCCCACTCCCTCATCAATATGACATCCCTTCAAATATTTAAACAGGGCTATCATGTCACCTCTTAACCTTCTCTTCTCCTGGCTAAACATCCCCAGCTCCCTAAAGTTGTTCTTCATAGGGCATGGTTTCCAGACCTTTCACTATTTTAGTCGCCCTCCTTTGGACACGCTCCAATTTCTCAACGTCCTTTTTTAATTGTGGTGCCCAGAACTGGACATCTCAAATGAATCGATTTTCTTCCTATCTTTTTCCTAATGCCCAGCTCTCACATTCATACATAATAATAGAGAATACAATGGCTTGTATGATTCTAATTTTTGTGCTCAGTTGTATATCTTAGCATTTTAGGATCTTTTCTAATTCTTTCATAGCTTCCTCCCCATTCTTAATTTTCTTCTGATTTCCCGGCTGCATTCCTTGTTCATATCAGTGTTTGATCCCAGGCATGATTTTTTTTTTACTATTTTTATTTCCTCATTATCTAGGTTGAATTTGTATATAACCTACTTCAGCATATATGTATAGCCTTTTTTTTAGTTGGTGAAAGAAACAGCTTTCATCCAAATACTCAACATACTATCTTCTTTGCTTCTCAGTTTTTCAGAGGTACATCTCTCACTGGACGATTCCAAAAGAATACAGAAGGGAAGATGAAACTTCCTTGACATTTTCAACATATACAGTTAGTTGAGCCAAACTGTATGCAGATTCTGTAAAGCAGGGGTAGGCAACCTTTTTGAGCCGGGGGCCGGGTTGCTGTCCCTCAGACAATTGGGGGGCCATAGCCGAAAAATAAATAATTAAATATTTTTTAAAAAAAAAAATTAAATAAATAATGTAGGACAACATTTTCAAATCGTGGACACTTTTTTTAAAAAAGTGGAGGACACACAAAAAAAAATTGCTGATTTTTTAAAAAATGTTAATATAAATGCATGTTTCTGAGGCATCTATAGACAATTGCCCCCCTTGCCCCTGTGCGCAAGAGGCCAAAGGCCCTGGCGGCAATTGGCGGCAGGACCGGGCTGGGGCCGGTCCCAAGGGCCGCAGATTGCCTACCCCTGCTGTAAAGAGTAGAGCCTTGCTTAGGCATTGCTGAGCATATTTTCTGGAACACAGAAGTCCCTTTTGCCATCAGTTTCCTCATGTGGAAGTGGTATGTCTGTCCCAGTTCACCTGGTCGCTTTCCCATTTAATAAGCTTTCTAATCTCCCAGAATTTTTGCTTTCACAGAGAACTGCCTCAGAAAAGAAACTGCTCCCTTTCTGAGGTATCATTTTTCACATGAAGAAAGCAACTGGAGGGAGGGCCGCATGATGAGTAACACCTAAACAGAAGCTCTCTACCTCTTTTTTAGCCTGCATAATATGGATTGGACCATCTTTGCATTCTTGGAGATTTGACAAGTCACATCCAAATTTACTGCTGAACCTGCCATTTTCCAAAAGTTAACTCATACAATAGGTAGTATACTGTATGATATGTCAAATGCTTTTAAAGACACTTGAAAATTTCCTTGCTCTTTCTTAACTAAACTAACAAAGATGCTTTTTCTTCTCTAACTGAAGGATCCAAACACACTTAAAAATAGAATGATGCTGTCTTCAGAAAAGATTGTACCAAGAGCTGTATTTTCCAAACCTCAGAACAAAAAGAGATTAGTTGAAAGCAGGTAGAAGCAGCAGCTTCTTAATTACAACAATTCACTGTGCTTACAAAAAGCAATGTTACAACAAGATTTTATGTGGTGGCTTAGTAGTTAAGGTGCCAATTCTGATGATCAGAAGATTGGAAGGTTGGCAGTTCAAGGCCCGAGTGTCACACGATAGGGTGAGCTTCTGTCACTAGTCCCAGCTTCTGCCAACCTAGCAGTTCGAAAGCATGCAAATGCAAGTAGATAAATTGGAAGGTAACAGTGTTTGGTGCAGTTATGACTGGATTCATCTTCGGACAAAGCTGGCGCTTCGTCTTAGCAATGGACATGAGCATCACCCCCTACAATTCTGCCAACCTAGCAGTTCAAAAGCATGCAAATATCAAGGGACTACCTTTACATTTCTTTTCACAGATTTTGAGTTTTCCACAAAAGGCTTCAAAGCAACATATAAGACAATTTCCTTCCATTTTCCAGGCTTTGTCGTCATGTTATTTGGATCAGCTTGTTAAGACAATGTATTGGAAATTTTCCTGCTATTGGCTCCATACAGTATTTTCATGGCAGTTGGCACAGCAATGTTGTATGTACTCTTATGAAACATAACTGATGGTGTCTCTAGAGCAGTGCTCCTCAATTATTTTCTGTCATGCCCCCCCCAGGAAGAAGAAAACATTTCGCGCCCCCCGCGCGACTGTAAATAGTATCATTTGTCTATAAAATTGTTATAAGTACACCTCTGCATAACAGAGCCTCGCGCCCCCCTTTACGAAGCCTCGCGCCCCCCCTGGGGGGCCCGCCCCACTATTTGAGAAACACTGCTCTAGAGGCTTGTTTTATCACTCAATTAGAAAAAGATGTATAAAAGCACCAAAGACATGCCAACTCATTGTGTCTAAGTGCTGTCCCACATGGTCTCATCTATTTATGTACCAACAAATACAGGTATGCATAGAGATACACACACACATATCTCTGAACATGTTTTTGAGGCCTTTAGCCAATGGCATGTTACAAGACAAATTAAACAAGCCAGTTAGGGAAAGCAAGAAAGAAAATAAGCTAGAATTTAGAGTACTTTAATAAGTGGTTTATTTTTTAACCAAATAGAAAGCTTAACATATAGGAAATATTCAAATAGAACTGAAAAATGTCTGGTTAAATCTGCAGAGGATTTAACCTCTGCAGGTATGGAGGCTGCCAGTATTGGTTGGAACAGTGTGCAATGAACCTAAGAAGGCAAAGGAGGAGAAAATAGTATCTCCCCACACATGTATGTGTATGTGCCTTCAAGTCTGGTGCTGTCAAAATGGTAAACTTAGTTTAGCAGCAGTAGCAGCAAGCGTACTCCACAGGTATTAGTAAAGGGCTATATGAGCTTCTGGTAAAAAAACAGGATACACTAGTAGGTAAAATAAACTTACTTTATTGTTATATCTAGGTTCTACAAAATAACTGATCAGTAGAGGGGGAAAAACTATACCTGGTAGAAGAGTCCCTAGAGCTGACTCTCATGAGTGTAAGTAAGAAGAAAAGCATCACAGAAGTGAGAGCTTTGCGGCTAGTCTATGCTGGCTGAAGGCAGAAAGAGAAGCGAGAAAACAAAGGGTCATAAACCTTAAACCCCAGAGAGAGGAGAGGGGTGGGAAGTGACCTCCTCACAAAGTCATACTGACAAAATGATCATAGAGATAATTAGTGCATCTGTGTATAGAAGACCACCACCTCTTCTCAAGAAAAACACATAGAACCTTATCAGATTCGGCGAAACATTGTCCAAACATGGCAGAAACATTGCGGAAGTGCCAGGGATGTGATCATGTCTTGTAGCTCTATGTTCCTGTCATGGAACCATTTGTGGGGAAGCCATTTTCTAAATAATGGGATATCCAGTTATTCAGAAAATGGCTTCTCCTGGCATCCCTGTAAACGATTCTATGACAGGAACATAGCAGGAAGCCTCCATTACACTTTAGATGAACCAAAGGTGATCACATCCTTGGGGCTTCTACATGTTTCTGCCACATTTGGATGATGTTTGGATGACGTTTCGCCCTGCCTCTGATAAGGTCCATAGAGCTACAAACAAGCATTAATGCCAATACCCCAACAAAGTCTCCTGCTAATTATGGTGATCCCACAAATTTCATAGGGTTGTCTTAGGCAAGAAATACTCAGAGGTAGTTTTGCCAGTTCCTTCTTCTAAAATATATGCTACAGCAACTTGTATTTATTGGTGGTCTCTCATCCAAGTATTCAGTGCTGACCCTGCTTAGCTTCCAGATCAATCAGGACCTGGTGCCTTTAGGATACTTGGGTCTCTCAACCCACACATGCACACCAAAAAAGAATGTATAGGATGGTAAATGGAGTAGTAACATGAGCTACAATAGGAGTATGGTCAAGAATGGATTTGCCACCTAAGAGCAGCAGATCCAATATCTGCCTCTAGTACGCTATGAGTTCTGCATGGCCCAGAATAGTCACAGTTGGATTTGGGACAGCAAAGGCTAGCAAGAAATTAGGAGCTGGTGGGGCAAGCCAGCAATCTGAAATGACAATTCATGTATAAGACATAAGGACAAACCAGGACCCAAAGGCAAGTTGCAAAGCACAAGTCAAGGCCAAACAGTTAGAAGTTTATAACATTGGCTTTGCTCCCACGATAGATGTGGGATGTAACATAATAATAATAATAATAATAATAATAATAATAATAATAATAATGATAAAGATTTATTTCTAGCCCGCCCAATCATGAAGCATCCGGGCGGGTTACAACAGTAAAATACATCATGTTACAATAGAGTTAAAAAAAAAATCAAACCCTAGACCTACCCCCCCATTCCCAGTACTAAAACAGAATTAAACAATAATAGTATAAAAACATTAAAGACATTAAAGACATTAAACAAAAAAATAGGCAGAAAGATAGGCGGGGAAGAATAGATAGATGAGGGGACAAATATCTCTATATCTGGGGAGGGTAACTATGTTGGAAAGGCCTGCTGGAAGAGATCCAACTTGAGTGCTTTCTTAAAAGCTGTCAGAGTGAGAATGTGATGGATCTCCTCTGGTAGGTCCTTCCATAGTTTTGGAGCAGTAGTAGAAAAGGCCCTCTGGGAAACTGATGTTAGCCTAGATTTTTTTGGCTGTAGTAGATTTCTTCCAGAGGACCTTAGTGTGCGGGACGGACAATAGGGAAGAAGGCATTCCCTCAAGTACTCTGGGCCCAAGCCATGCAGTGCTTTATAGGTAATCACCAACACCTTGTACTTTGCCTGGAAACCAATAGGCAGCCAGTGCAGGGACTTCAAGACCGGTGTTATATGGTCTTTCCTAGAAGTTCCCGTAATCAATCTGGCTGCCATATTTTGTACCAACTGAAGTTTCCAAACTTGGCACAAGTGTAGCCCCATGTAGAACGTATTGCAGAAGTCCAGTCGAGAGGTTACCAGTGCATGTACTACTGTTTCCAGGTCCCTCGGCTCCAGGAAGGGGCGCAGCTGGCTTATCAGACGAAGCTGATAACAGGTGGTCCTGACTGTCGCATCCACCTGAGCTGTCAGTTGGAGCAACGAGTCAAGAAGCACCCCCAAACTGCGGACCAAATCCTTCAGGGGAAGTGTGACCCCATCCAGCACTGGCTGACACAACTCCATTCCTGGACTCGGGGTTCCTATAGCAAGTACCTCCGTTTTACCTGGATTCAGCTTGAGTCAGTTTTCCCTCAGCCAGTCCATTACCACCCCAAGACAGGCATTCAGAGGGGAGGTGCCATCCTTAGTTACTGCTTCAGTCCAAGACATAGAGAAATATATTTGGGTGTCATTAGCGTACTGATAACACACCACCCCATGTCTCCGGATGATCTCACCCAGCGGCTTCATGTAAATGTTAAATAGCATTTAACTTTAAGAATCTTGTTGCTTTTCTCTGTCACCAAGGAGTACGCAGCCTTTTTGCAACCTGGGCTTCTGCTGCATCTTTTCAAAAATGGGAAAATCCCATTCTTGAAAGATGCGGGAGGAGCCCGGAGGAGCCTGGGTTGCAAACATGCTGCATACTTCCCAGTAACAGGGAAATGTGATAAGATCCGCTTTCTTAAAGTTATATCCCACATCTATTGTGGGAGCAAAGCCAATGCAATAAACTCCTAAATCAGAACTGGAAGGCAAACCTGGGGCTAGGATGAAAAATAAACTCAGCGGTCAGGACAAGGGTACAGGAAGCCCTATGTATTCATCATGTCCAGAAGGAGCCAATCATCAGACTGTGTAGGCAGAATCATTCTGGAAATTTCTTCACTAAGTGGCTGTCTGCAGTTCAGTGGTTCACCACATGAGGGAGATTTGCAAATCAGATGTTCAAATGAACATGCATGTGGGAAGGTGTAATAAAGTCTGTTCCAATATGTATGCATCTGATTCTTTCAGGAGTCCTTCCATATATAGTTGAATTCTAAATGACATAGAGAGCTAACTCATATTTAGTCCTTAGCCAGAGTAATAATTGCTACTACTTCCTAAGTAGCTGGGGGGGGGGGATGTCATACTGTTTATAGTGGCTGGCATGCCATCAGTGACTTACAGTGGATATGTTACACCACTGTAAGACTTTTCTTGTTTGTTGCAAAGGTCAGAATTGTCTACCAACCTCATGCAATGACCAAAAATAGCACTAAGATTCACCTTTTAGTTGTTTCAGCCCCCACTCCATGCCCATTTAGTGGCTGGTGGAAAGATGGAGGTGTCAGAGAAGGCTATGACTATGTCCCTGTTAGCCAGAGGCTAAATGTTTACAAGCATTCATCAAGATCTCCATAAATCCTTTGAGGCTATAGAGACACAGCCAGATGCTTCCCCTATGCCCCTGTGTGAACATAGAGTGGGGGCTACAGCAGCTAAAATATGGGTCCTGGAGCGGCTGAGAAGGGAGACATTTTGCATTCTTCCTGTGCAGAAATTTACTATACATCTCCCAATTCAGAATCTCAGTCAACATTTTGCACAATAAAACAGATGGGAAATCTTTGAGATTTTCCTTTCTTTCTTTTTCTTTTCTTTTCTTTTCTTTTTTTTTTTTTTTTGTAATGATGCTGATAATTTTGAACTCCTTTCCTTGTTGTGCTTTTTTTCCTTTTAATTTATTTTAACAGATAGTATAAACTACAGAAGAATTTTTGGTGGCTCCCATAAAGGGAGGGGGATTACCTCTAGTGGGAATAAAATGAGCATTCATGGTACAATGGAGGAAGGCGGGGAGGGGGTGTGTCGGTGAGAGCGGCGCACTCAAAACCAGCGCGTCTGGCCTTCCTCCTCCGTCGCGCCTCCGCCCGCCCCCGAGGACTGTGTTGCTGCTGCTGGGGCTACTGCTGCGCCGCCAGACGGCCCTCCGTGTTGGAGGACCCTGCGCAACTGCGCACCCACGCGGAGGAGCCGCCCTAGGACTTTACATCTGCGGCTCCCCAGTGAGTAAGCGCCCATCCCGGGGGCCAGGAACACCTGGAGGAAGGCGGGGGAGGGGGTGTGTCGGTGAGAGCGGCGCACTCAAAACCAGCGCGTCTGGCCTTCCTCCTCCGTCCCGCCTCCGCCCGCCCCCAAGGACTGTGTTGCTGCTGCTGGGGCTACTGCTGTGCCGCCGGACGGCCCTCCGTGTTGGAGGACCCTGCGCAACTGCGCACCCACGCGGAGGAGCCGCCCTAGGACTTTACATCTGCGGCGCTGCTTCGCAGCTGCGCAGCAGCACATTTTACTTGGGTTAGGAAGGTTGGGTTCTAGCCCTTAGAGCAGAGGATGCCTGGCGTGGCTAACCTCTGCTCCATACTGTCACGGTGGGGTGGGGGGAAGATATGGTTGTGGGGAATGCTAGGGCTGGGGAGGGAAGGGGTAACATCGTTTCGAGCGGAGCTCCCATTGAGGTAGTGTGGGGCAGGGGGAGGTATGGCGGTGGGAAAAGGGGCTTGCGTTCCAGGGGAAGGAGGGATCGATGCATCATATCTATCCCCCCTTCCGGCCCCCCTCCCAACCAAAGGAACCTGAGGGTCGCTCCAACCGTGCCACAAACCCTGTCGCTGCTCCTGTGCAATGCCAGGTCAGTCAACAACAAGACCCACATCCTCCACGATCTCGTGGAGGACTCAAACTGTGACCTGGCTTGCATTACCGAGACCTGGCTAGGGCCTGAGGGGGATGTTGTGTGGGCCCAGGCCCTGCCTGCCGGGTTCTCGGTGAAGGACCAGCGCAGGTTAGGTGGGCGGGGGGGGAGTGGCCTTGATACATAGGAACACCGTGTCCCTCATCAGGAACCACATCCGACAGACGTCTTATATTGAGTGTATTTACCTGACCCTAAAGGCTAGGGACAGTCTAGGGATTCTGTTAGTGTATCGGCCACCCCGTGCGCTAGCGGACTCCCTTAACGAGCTGACACAGCTGGTTGCAGATCTGATGTTGGAGACGCCCAGGCTACTTGTCCTGGGCGACCTCAACATCCCTCTTGCGGCCAGCTACGTTCCATCCGGTGCGGCTCGGGAATTCATGGAGACCATGACGGCCATGGGCCTGTCCCAGCTGATACAGGGTCCCACACATTGTGCAGGTAATACGCTCGATTTGGTCTTCTGTTCGGATGCGGAGAATCCGTGGGCGGAAATAATTAATATTTCCCCCTTGTCATGGACGGATCACTTCGTGATAGAGGCAAAAATCAAGGTCTCTACCCAGATCCCCCCCGGGGGTGGTGGACCTATTCGGATGGTCCACCCTCGAAGGCTGATGGAACCTGAGAGATTCCAAGAGGCCCTAGAGGGGTTCATGGTTGGAAGCGACGGCGACTCTGTTGATGCCCTCACCGGTATTTGGAATACCGGTCTCTCAAGGGCTATACACCAGGGGTAGGCAATCTTTTTGAGCCGGGGGCCGGGTTGCTGTCCCTCAGACAACTCGGGGGCCGAAGCCAAAAAATAAATAATTAAATAATGTTTTAAAATATTAAATATATAAATAAACCAGGACAAATGTAGGACAAAATTTTCAAATGGAAGACACTTTTTTTAAAAAAATGGAGGACACGTGAAAAAATTTGCTGATTTTTTTTTAAAATGGTAATATAAATGCATGTTTCTGAGGCTTCTATAGACAATTGCCCCCCGAAGGCCCCAGCGGCAATCGGCGGCAGGGCTGGGCTGGGGCCGGTCCCAAGGCCTTGCTGGGCCGCATCCGGCCCGCGGGCCGCAGGTTGCCTACCCCTGCTATACACAGTATCGCTCCCAAGCGCCCTCTCAGGCCCGCTTCCAAATGTAAGCCCTGGTATACAGAAGATCTCCGGGCAAGGAAGCGGGAACTGCGACGGCTAGAGTACCGTTGGCGGAAACACCTTTGCTTAGACGACAAGGCTCTCCTAGACCTTCTGTTAAAGGACTACGGAGAGGCAATACGAGCAGCAAAGAATTCGTTCTATGGTGCTCGTATTGCGTCCGCGGAGTCGCGTCCGGCAGAGTTGTTCAGGGTGGTCAGGGAGTTAACTCAGCTCCCTCCCGCCCTGAACCAGATCCTTGAACCTTCTAAGGCCTGCTGTGACCTGTTTAACGACTTTTTTGCGGATAAAACCTCTCGTATAAGCGAAGGTCTTAATGCCGACATTCAAGCAGAATCGAGGGTAGAGGTGTCCAGAGCCTCCGTGGACTCAGTTATACTGGATCGATTTGCGTTGGTGAGTACCGATGATGTGGACAAGATCCTCGGAAGTGTTCGGAAGACAACCTGCTCTCTCGATCCCTGTCCCTCATGGCTAGCGGCCCAGGGGGGACCGGCGGCAACTTTGTTGCTACGCCGGATTATTAACACATCTTTGAGGGAGGGCCAATTTCCATCAGAACTTAAATTGGCCATTGTTAAACCTATATTAAAAAAGCCCTCCCTCGACCCCCTGGTACACAATAATTATCGGCCAGTGTCGCTGCTGCCATTTTTGGGAAAGGTGATCGAGAGGGCGGTTGCGATCCAACTTCAGGCGGTCTTGGATGAAACGGATTATCTGGACCCATTTCAAACTGGCTTTCGGGCGGGTTACGGGGTTGAGACGCCCATGGTCGCCTTGGTCGATGATCTCCGTCTGGGCATCGACAGGGGAAGCGTGTCCCTGTTGGTGCTCTTGGACATCTCAGCGGCTTTCGATACCATAGACCATGGTATCCTTCTGGGGCGCCTGGCAGAGGTGGGAATCGGGGGCACTGCGCTCCAGTGGTTCCGGTCCTACCTCTCTGGGAGGTCCCAGATGGTGCAGCTGGGAGACGTGTGCTCCGACGAGCGGGCCCTCAAAACTGGGGTCCCTCAAGGAGCCATTCTGTCTCCCATGCTATTTAACATTTACATGAAACCGCTGGGAGAGATCATCCGGAGACATGGGGCGTGGGGTTATCAGTACGCTGATGACACCCAGATCATTTTCTCTATGTCTCCGACTGATGCAGTGACTGAGGATGGCGTCTCTCCTCTCGTGGCCTGTCTGGAGTCAGTAATGGGCTGGATGAGGGAGAACCGACTCAAGTTGAATCCAGAGAAAACGGAGGTACTCGTGATAGGTTCCCCTGGTCCAGGAATGGCGGTGGTTCCACCTGTCCTGAACGGGGTCACGCTCCCTGTGAAGGACTCCGTGCGCAGTCTGGGGGTGCTTCTTGACTCGTCGCTTCACCTGACTGCTCAGGTGAATGCAACGGTCAAGACCACCTGCCATCAGCTTCGGCTGATTCGCCAGCTGCGCCCATACTTGGCCCAGAGGGACCTTGAAACTGTTGTACATGCTCTGGTAACCTCGAGATTGGATTTCTGCAATGTACTCTACATGGGGCAACCCTTATACCAAACCCGGAAGCTACAGATGGTGCAAAATATGGCAGCCAGGCTGGTCACTGGAGTTTCTAGGGCCAGCCATATAACACCAGTGTTGAAAGATCTTCACTGGCTGCCTATTCGCTTCCGGGCCCAATATAAGGTGTTGGTTATCACCTATAAAGCCCTAAATGGCTTGGGCCCGGGATACCTGAAGGACCGCCTCTCCCCATATATTCCGTCCCGCACCCTCAGAACATCCGGGCAGCAACTACTAAAGGTGCCGGGGGCCAGACTCTCTTCCGTTACTCTAAACGGACCTTTTCCATCGCTGCCCCGGCCCTTTGGAACACGCTGTCCGGCCGAGCTCCGCTCGACTACCTCCCTGGCCCAATTTAAGAAGGACTTCAAAACCTTCTTATTTCAGCAAGGCATTTCCCCCTAAAAATTCTAAGGGCCTCCCACCTCTTCCGTGGCCATGAGGATGGGCTAATGGGTTTTAGCTTGTTTAACTGTTTGTTATTCTTATTGTATATTGTATGGAGTGTTTTTATTTTTAATCATTGTATGTTTATGCATAAGGTATGAAACCGCCCTGATCTGGGAAGGCACGGTATATAAATAAAACTTTTATTTATTTATTTATTTATTATTCCAGTGGTTAGAAAAAACATGCAGACACTGCAGGGGCCTATACACTACACAATTATAGCACTATGAGACTTTTTTCATGGCCATGGCAACAATTCTGTGTAATCCTGGGATTTGCAGTTTAGGAAGGTCTTTTTAGTATATTTAACCAGAGAGCTCTAGTTCTTGCCTAAACTACAAACCTAGGACTCCACTGAGACACCATGGCATTTAAAACAGAAATGAATACTTTGTATGGTGGTATAAAAGGGCCCTGGACACTTTTAATGCTGGGCTTTACTGAACTTGGGTGCCTTGTTGTGTGCTTTATATTTTGCTTTAGCTATTGATTTTGTATTGTCAACTGCCATATGGTCTTTTATTATGAAAAAGTAGTTAAACATAACAGTAACAATCCAGAACATTTTAAATGGACAGAAATGTTGGTATTAACATCAATGGGATTCAGCCATAGGTATTCTACCCATGCTCAACCACACGTCACTTGTACTTACCTCTGTCAAGATAGAGTGAGGCTACCGTTATGTGCCATAAATTTATTTCTGACTTTGGTGACCCTAAATATGAACCTACCACTGGTTTCTTCTTAGCAAGAATTGCTTAGAGAGTGGCCATTGCTTCCTGTAGGCGAAAGAGTGTGACTAACCAAGGTCACTCAAGGGGCTACATAGCCAAACAGAGATTTGAATCCATTGTCTGCAGAATCATAGTCCTGTTGGATATAATAACTTTCACATGCCGAGATTCTATTAAAATTAGTGTGGCATGTAGACCCTCTAGGAACTAGAAAGTGCATGCCTGTGGTAATTTTCTATTTGTGTTTTCACATGTCCCTCCTCCTGAAGAATTACATTCCTTTGTCTGAGAACACCATGGTGCTTTAGGAGGCCGATTCACCTCCTTTTTGAATAGTTCAATTATGTAGCATTTAGACTTTCTACTTCTTTCCATCTTAATCAAGAAGCTGTACTTGTGTATAACTGTACACAACAAGTGTGAATAACCTATTTAATGTTTTTTTAAAGGAAGAGTGTGTTTGAGTCGTCCACTGAGCGGGGGAGGGGGTGTAAGTATTTGAAGAGGTGTCATATTGTGGATAGGAGCAAAGTTGTTTTCTGCTACCCAGAGAATAGGGCCCGAAACAATGGATTCAAGCTACAGGAAAAGAGATTCCACCTCTTTAAGGAGAACTTCCTAATGCAAGTGCTGTTCGACAGTGGAACACACTCCCTCAGAGTGTGGTGGAGTCATTCTTTTGGATGTCTTTAAACAAGGCTGGATGGCCATCTGTCATGGATGCTTTGATTGTGATTTCCTGCATGGCAGAGGGTTGGGACGAATGGCCCTTGTGGTCTCTTCTAACTCTGATTCTATGAACTAAACACACGTGTGGGGGTTGTTTGTGGCTGGTCTTACTGCTTCCATGCTTCTGCCACAATAAGCTCTGCAAAGGAGGTTCACCAAATCCAATTGTGTTTTTGCTTTTTACTAAAACTAACTACTCCAACAGTCAAACCACTACAACACACTAAGAAATAGATCTGAAGGATATGGCGGCCAGCCTAAAGTAGAGATGAACAACATTGTCAATGTCTTTTATGAAAAAGTTTTTGCAATTCTTTTCAAACCACCCCTGCCTCACCCTGAAAAAGAACAATTTGCAGTTTGAAGTTGAAGGCTTTCACGGATGACATCATAGTTTTTGTGGGTTTTTTGGGCTTGAGGCCATGTTCTACAAGGGTTATTTCTGATGTTTCACCAGCAGCTGGGCTGCTGCACTTCAGAGAATGTTGGCATGGAAGAGAGCACATTGCACTAGTGTAGAAGCTCCTCTAATACCCAATGAGTGACATTCTGTTAGTAAATAGGATAACATAAATCAGAGGCATGCACTCCAGGTCCCCAGGGACAGTAAATAAAACCCTCTCTCGTCCATGCCATCTTTCTCTGAAGATGCCAGCCACAGCTGCTGGCAAACATCAGGAATAAACTCTTCTAGAACATGGGCTCATAGTCTGCAAAACCACAAAAAAAAAATGTGCTGATTTATTTATTTATTTGTTGGCTGATTACTCTCACCATTAACACGTAAATTTGTGTGCATGAGAAATTGTTTTGTAAAGAATGAGCCAACCATACTTAAAATAAAAAACGCAAGCTGAATCACTATTTTTCATTTGAGGTATTATTTTTCATTGCAGTGCCCACTATCCATCTCCCACCCACACAATTCCCCACAATGGTGCTAGATTTAGGGCAATCTCAACTATGCAAAGTGGTAGCTGGTCCCTATCCCGGCCTCCAAACAGGGTGGAGAATATGGAGGGGCTGTAAACATGGATCCATTTGCTATTTGTGGAGGAAGGAGTCAATATACCTCAAATGAAAAATCACTATTCAGCTTTGTTTTTTTATTTAAGAGTGGTTGCTCATTTGTACAAAACAATTTCTTATGAACACAAATTTACGTGTAATGAAGAATCACCTTAGACTTTGAATCTCTTCTCCTCCTCAAGACTTTACTAGGACCCACTTGACCACATCTTTCTCAGCATCTTTAACAAAGTCTTGGTGTTGGGGTTAACTTACCATTTAATCCTCAATTAATGCCAGAGGTGATTGTGATTGCAGAATTCATGTCAAACTTGCTATAAAGTCAATCCATAAACATGTGTAAATCTGTGGTTGATCTTAGTTTTTACAAGAAGACTTAGGACCATAAATTCCAGGTTCATTTACAAGGCCATGCAGTGTGGGAGCGGCTTTAGGAAAACAGCTACTACTTAAAGAGCACATTATGAGCCTGAGAGAAACATCCGTTTGGGTTGTAAAATGGGGCTCGCAGCTTGTGTGTTTCTTTGCTTGCAAAATATGGCCATTTGTGCCTTATGTCTGAGTACCCTTGGATATGCAGCCAAGTATAAATACGACCAAAACTCACTTTAACAATAACACTAGCATTTTTCCATTACAGTGAACTTTGGCTTTAACAGAAGGCATATTCCAAAACAAGCAATGAAATACTCAGCTGGGGCCCCTAAAAATTTACAAAGCAACTATAATATGGTGTGTAATTACAAGTCACAGTCATCTTTGGAGTAGCACATAAGTTTTCAATAATGTATTATTACTTACCAGGACAGTTTAGTGAGGACAGAGTAAAGAAAGGAAGATTTCATCAGGCCCACAGTGGTAATTAACCTAATGATTTTTAACAGATGTCTAACTGACAGATTTGGATGGAAATCTGTAAATGTGTTCATTATATCATACATCTAAACCTATTTAGCCTTTCTTAACAACAAAAATAGAACAGATTCACACACAATCACAAATCACTGGACAAAAATAATAGAGCATTAGGATAATAGTGTATCATGGATTTTAATGAATTTGCTCTAAGCATGACTAAGTCATATCCATCATTTGACGTGAATGACATATATGTTCTCAATTCTTATATTGGATCTGGAGTGGTAATATGTAGTACTTAATATCAGATTATCTGTTTTGTCCTGTTGTTGCTCATATCTCATCCCTTAAGTACAGATAGGTGGAAGGACATATATCCTTTCCTTCCAGAAATCGTTTGGATAGCCCGACTCCACAGGCTTTCCAGAATGTGACCTGGCTACAATATTTTACCACCTAAATTCAGAGTCAAGTGGACACTGACAGACTTGGAAGCTTTATTGACATGTAGATCACATACAACCCTCTGCATTGGGTAAATTTCAATACATTGAACTAGTTAAGTTCTCTAATCACCCAGTGAGTGACATTCTGTTAGAAAAGGATAACAATAAATCAGAGGCATGCACTCCAGGTGTCCCAGGGCTAGTCTAGATTAATCTTCTGTTATTCCACTTTTACAGTTGATTTTAAAATATCCCAATTTCTCTCTTATCTCCCACTTACCCCTTGTCCTAATCTTACTGCAAACTGGAGCTCAAATGCAGAAGAATTTGCACTGCATTAGCAGGGGGGAGAGAGGGGGCAAAGATGTGCCCTGCCAGTAGGACCAGGCAAAAAGAAACTGCTGGCATCCACTCCTACCTTGTATGTTCTCCTTATTAATACTTTTTACCATCTTGCCCACACTCCAATATTGCCTGGCCATATCTGTCCTGGTTATCATCTGTGAAATGCCAGAGGATATGCAGATGTCCACTATCATAGCTCACTTTTTTTTGTTCACTACTGAGGTCAGAATTCACTACTGAGTATGCAACAACCAAAATCACCCCAAAACTTCCCATTTACATCTCTGCAGCCATGCAAAACAATCCATTGCTTGGATATAAAGAGCTAGAAAAGGGTTGGCAAACAGTGTCTGCTATCTCTCGCACACATACCCTCACTGACCAGGAAATGCCTGGTTGTTTGGGGGGGGGTGCAATTGAGTGAGGTGTGTTTGCAGCAAGTTGAACAGACCTATTTCTCATAGCTACCATTCCCAATGTAGATTGCAGCCATAATGTCAAATAAGTCTTCAGATCTAGTTTCATGGCCCAGTCTTATGAAGTTAGCCAAGAGGGTCCCCTCCATTCAGTAGGGGTTACCTCCAAGTAAGCATGTCTAGGATAGTAGTGCAAGTATATTAAAAAACCACAGAATTGGTAACAGATGGTTAAGCCCCAAAGCCATTTCTTCTGTCAGAAATACAAATCTACTGCCAATTATTCCTATTTATTTTATTACAGTATTTTTACCCCGCCCTTCACCCTAAAGGCTCTCAGAGAGGCTTACAATTATTATTTAATTTGGAGGTTCCCTGCCTTCAAGCTTACACTATAAAAAGACATGACTCAAAAGGAGAAAAGCAATGGTGGTGGGAAGGGGATCAGGTCCAGCAGTTTCTCTCTCTCCTCTGAGGCCTAGACGAGGCAGATGGACTGGAGGAGGGCTCTTCTTCTTAGTTCAGGCCAGGCTCGATGGAGCTGGGCCGGCATCTTCCATCCATGGCCGGATGGCACAAGAGGGACTGGAGCACCAGATGGCTCTTATTCAGGCCAGGCCAATGGAGCTGGGCCTGCATCTCTCACCTCCGTGGTTGCATCACACAGATGGGCTGGAGGGAGGGCTCAGCTTCTAGCTCAGGCCAGGCCAATGGAGCTGGAGCGTTTCAATGCTGAGGAGGTGAATAGGAGTGTTGTAGTATCTTTAGTATCAGATATCCATATTGTAACCCCTCATGCTGTAGTAGTTTTTAGTGCTAGACTATGACTCTGGAGACCGGGATTTGAATCCCTGGTCAACCATGGAAACCCATTGGTGGCCCTTGGGCAAGTCACACTTTCTCAGCCTCAGAGGAAAAGGCGAACCCCTTCTGACCAAATCTTGCAAAATCTTAGGATTGTTAGGGTTTGATAAACCCCCCCTCTCTCACACTGCTCATCCTTTGACTGGGTTGCCCCCTTCTACTCTTTACTTTCTCTCCCCACCTTCCCCTTTCGGAGTTTTGGCACGATAACGTGCAATCGCAGAGTCAAGGCAAGCTGACCAGACAGGGAGGGAGATAAATCAATCTTCAGTGCCAAATGAAAGACATAGAATTTCATTCTCATGTAAATGTTAAGAACACTTTTTAATTTGGGTTATTGAAAGATTAGAAGGAGGGTGCTCACTTAAAGAAATGACCTAATGACTGTCTTCTGGTATAAAAGACTGCTTTCTGCTTTGTTTCGGGGGCACAGTTTGGTAGAAATATTTCCTTGTGTTCTATTTGCATGCAAATAAAAAGCCATCTTGGCATCTAGACTTAGTTGTTTGATTTCTCCTGGATTGGTACCTTTACAGGATACCTAGGTCAGAAAACAACTTGAAGACCCAGAACAACAACAGTGTGTATGGCTAGAACAGGAGTTGACAACCAACAAGGCTAGGAGGGTGCATTAGCCCCCTAGGAGACCTTGAAGGACCACACCATGAGTCCATAAAAATGGTCTGGAACCTATAGGTAGTCTGCACTTTGCCCAGCTCTGGCTAGAAGACAAAGCTGTAAAACCTTTTGGCACAAACTAGAGTTTGTTGTTGTTGTTGTTGTTTTTGTTAACTGCCCTTGAGTTGATCCGACGCATGGCAAACCCTGTGGATGAACATCTCCAAGACTCCCTGTTTCCACTGCTCGGTTTAGGTCCTTAAATTTATACCAGTCACCCTCCCTTAATAGAGTTACATCA